>NC_080024.1:154984805-155284805 GCF_030020395.1 Manis pentadactyla | reverse complement strand
CACCAGCAATTACTTTAGTAATTAATCTCTGTCATTTAACTGTATTACATTTTGAAAAGAGAAAATGGAAGGAAGACAGGTTTCAAACTAATTTACATCACAGTTTAAAATCCCAGAATAGGGTGAATCAAATGTCACATTTAGCCCTACTTCCACATTTTCTAAAATAGTCTCGTTCGAACCCCCAGTGGCCATGGAATCGAAAGCAAGGTGTCCAAGCCACCCCTTCCTGCAAGGCCGGGCTGCACAGGCAACATGGCTTCAGATTCTTCATGGGAATCCTGCTCGTTCCAAGGTGCTCAGAACCACAGGTGATGAACCCGCTGGGGAGAGCAGTAGGAGGCCTCCTGCCCAAAGACCGTTCATGCTGCTGGTGACGTCGACTGTCCGGAATGCAGCACGAGCGTTTGTTAATGACATCATCATACCACGAGTGAATGAATCTGTTCCAGCAATCTCTTTAATTCCTTTTCACCTCATTTCATCGTCTCAAATTAACTTGTCTGACCTTGTTTATTGTACACCTCATTATACTTCATTTTCGAAGAAGTGCTTTTAATATACTGAAATTTTCCTAGATATCTTATTAGTTTTTTTAATATTAGTAAAAGCCCATCCATTACCTTTGTTTTTAATAGCAACCATTATTAAGTGTTTCTCATAATAGACCATACAAAAATTTTAAATAAATTTTTAGAAAATCAGATTTACTTCATACGTAATCAAGGTATGCCACTAGCTTGTTTAATTAGAAATTCTTCAGACTTAATAATCCATAATAAACTTTAAACAAAATCTTCCTCATTAAGAACTATACTGAAAGTGGGAATATCTATTGCTCTTAATCTAAGAAAGCCTAACATCAGATTTGCAATGGGGTTGAGAAAAGGTCTAGGCATTTTCTATTAGAAAGTTGTATAATATTTACATTTTGTTTGGTGAATATGCGGGAATGCATTTATTTGTCTAATAAGGTAGAGGAGAAAGGGACATGTTTTTCTTTTGCACAAATCAGATGTACATGACAATTCTAGTATTCAATATTCAACTAACTTGTCTCTTCAACTAATACAAACCATTAATATTTTGATTGCTATGTAAAGACAGAGGAAAAGCACATAACTTAAATCTGTGAGGTGGGAGGGTTGACAGAGCCAGTGTGCAGGTGATCACAGTCAGGTAGGAAGGGAGGGGGGGGAGGGAAGAGGTGAAACAGTGGTGATGGTGGCCAAGGGCCTCTCTCTTTCCCTCACAGACGTCCTGGGGGCTGACCGGAGGCCGTCTCTGCTGCCAGAGCCCCCGGAGAGCTCTGTAACCCTTCGACACCCAAGTACGGTGGCAGGTGATGTGCGTGACTTATTTTCCTTGCTGAGTCTGCTGTGTCTTGGAAAGAGAGTAAGTATGGATGCTTTGCGATGCTTTATATCTGCACATCCGTGTGCTTTTGAGTTTGCTTTTTTTGGCTTGATATGAAGATGAAGTAAGACTTTATGAAACCACCGAGATACTCTGGGTGTCCTTCCCGCGTGGTCGTACAGCCCTGGTACGGTTTTTCAGCTCATTAGAAAGCCTTCATTGTTTTCTGGCCAGAAATAGAGCAGGTAGGTATCTCCACAGGCCCAGTAGCTCCTGATTAGAGATGGTTACCGTCCCACATACACAAATATATGGGAGATTAACGAAAGAAAATAGCCTCTTGCCCAGTGACCTGCTAAGTGGATGTACATCGGGGCCCAGCAAGTGAGAAGGCTCTGAGGTTTTAGTTAACAAGGACTGACTGGTTCTTCAAGCCCAGTTCTCCCCCGCCCTCCTCCAGCGTGAGCTGGTTATCCTTGCAGGCTGGACAGTGCCCCGGCACGGCTGTCTCCCCTCTGCTCCCCAAATCAAAGATCAAAAGCTGCATTTGTAAAGCAAATAGTTGGAGAGTTACAGCCTGGTTTGATGAAAACCCACTGCAGGCCTCTTGGGAGATATTACCTTCCTCATTATTCCACTGATTGGCCTTATTTCATCCAAGGATTGCTGCACATTCTCCTGACGGCTGATGAGCGGCTTCATGAATATACAAAATAATCCGGCGGCACTGGGCCAGCACTGATTATTATTGTGAAACTCGGAGGAACTGCTTCAAATGAGCTGCTGGAGACGGTGGGACTCTTCCTCCCCGTTTTCCATCTGATTTTACCACAAGGATCCTTATTAGGCTATTTTTCACATGTCTGTAAGAGAAAGAGAAGGAGAGAGAGACTGCATCTAGTTAAAAATGATCAGGGAATTCTGGGTACCAGATGTTTTTTGCTTAATATTGCAAAATGCCTTTTATTAGATTACACCGAGCACTGACTAACTACAGTTAAACTGCTTTGCAGAGCAACCCGGTGGGAACGGTGCCCTAAATAGCTTTCCCGGGTTTATTTTTTTCCCTGTTTTCCTTTTTTTGTACGCACTTCCCAATCTCTACATGCTTATTCGTGGTTGTGTGTGGAGCGCGGGATATGTCATCTGGGAGAAGGACTGGGGATGTGAAATTATCAAGGACTATTACACTGGCCTGGAATAATTTAGCATCACACTGAAATCCAGGCTTTTTGGCCAAAGTGCTTGGCCAAGGTGTTAATGAAATGGTAATGATGGAGAGAGCAAAGGTGTTTATTTTTGGATTCAGTCAGGCAGAAACAGCTTTGACACAAAGTACCTCTGATGGCTCCAATCGCCTCTGATGGATTCAGACTTGGACTGAAGCCTCTTCTGGTACAGACCCTTTCCTCTCCTTTACGTCCACTATGGGAAGCCTATGACATACTGGAGAGAACCCCTCCCCACTATTTTGACAAGAACCAAGGACCTTTATATTCACTCCAAAAAATATATTTATTCCATTGTGCTAAAAAAGAACATGCTCTTCTGATTGGCTTTCTCTACCCTCTAAACCAATCAGAATCCTTGATTTATAGCATTGCTAATTTCATATATGATAAATGGGAACCTGTGATTGTCATTTACAGCTGGACACACTTTTTTTTTCTGATTGTGAACTGCTGAACTTTCCTGGGCAATAAATGCCTTACCCTGCACTGTGCGATATGTCACATGAAATAAATGACTAAAATGAGTGACTCTCAGTCTCTTCCCACCAGGTTGGCCGGAGGATTGCTCAGCTGGTATGTTTCTGAGCAAGGAGGAGAAATCTCCACCACCTTTGCCCTGTTTTGACCAAAGGGTCAGCCTGTGGGTGGAGATGCCAGCTGTTAGTGGGAGAGTGAAATCCAGTTCTGGGGGGTGTCCAGAACCCTCTTCCACCAGGCTGCCCCCCGGAACTGCCCCATGCAGTGGTTTCATGAATCTACGCTTCATAACTGCAGCGCACACTTCTTTCAGAGGCTGTGTCTGATTATGTCCACTGCGTCTTTCCCAGCCCATGAACCCTAATGATACAGCTAGTAAGGGGACACATGTGAGAGACTTTTAAACATAAGGCAATGTTCATGTGCAAGATATTATGACTCTGATTATATCTACATCATCATTATTATTATTGAGGAAAACTACCCACTGTCATTTCACGTCAAGAACAAACCCCAAGTGTAACTTCAGGCCCATTTATCTGGGTCTTATGTCGGTAGGGGGCCCAGTAAAATTCTAGAGCCATCAATACTTTCTGGTCCAGTCAGAACATACACTCGTTCTTTCAATCAGGAATATCCTTCAGGTTGGTGTTGGGAAGAACCTGCCACACGGATCAGCTCTGCGGCTCGCTGACGCCTGAAGCCGAGGACCCTCTCCCACCAGGCTGCCCCACGGAACCACCCTGCGCAGTGATTTAATGAATCTACATTTCATGACTGCAGTGATAAGGATGAAACACTTAAAAATAACCAAAAGGTAGATACACCAAAAAAGTCTGATGAAACATTAAATGAATGTAGTGTAACACATTATCTTTGCTTCTGCACATCCAAAAAGAGCAATGAACTAAAACATTGCATTAGGCCAAGAATAAAGCTAAAAATTAAATTGGCTCAGAAGGATCTAAGGTAGTGGTTTATGCACTTTGAATGCAGTAAATTCAGTCATTTAATCTCATTCTCCCTACCTCTGATGTGCACACTTAAAAAGAACATGGGGCTCGCGGGGAAAAGGTGAGAGAAAGTGAACACAGCTACAATTCTGCCCATAACCATTTACCTGAGGCCAGAAAGCAAGGGTGAGTCATATTAATGTTGATTTTTATTTTTTTACTGTAGAATTGCTTCCATTTTCCAACATTTAAGGGCAGCGAATGTCAACAAACATAAAATATGAGCAACTTTGTAAAAGATGGGAAACAGATCCACTAAAGAAGACATATTTAAATGTATAATACTGCCCCCTTAAAATCAATAAATAAAGACAAGCATTTCATACACTAATGCATTTATCTATGACCATTATAAATTAGTTGCTTGCCAGAAAATACACTTCTTAGCACAAGTGCCATTATTTAAAGTTGTCTATTTAATGCACACTTAGTATATTTTCTCATCCAAAGCTCCTCTGCATAATTAGACAACACCCATTCTTAAAAACTAAAGCAGATGCCAGGAATGCAATACATGAAGCATGACGTTTTACAAATTTACATCTTCAAAAGTTACTTGTGGCCTCAGATAAAAGAAATTGCAAAAAGATCACTGAATGGCTCCGGTTTTGCTGCAAATAGTCCACAGTGAACTGGCAGAAACATTAGCCACAGAGGCATCATTCTTATGCAACTTCCACGAATGCATATTTTCTAGGGTAATCCTATGCACAGGACAGCTGGACACTGGGCCTCTAATAACCTGCTGAGCTGCATATGACCATCCTCTCTTGGAGCCCTAGGTCATTTGCCTTTGAAATCAACATTACGGGTATTCAAATATCATCAGGGCTTTCACAGTCTTAGGGGCATTCATTGATCATTTTGGTTCAATACTCTTCTCACAGGCAGTGCGCAAGATAAGCTTTTGGAGAAAAGTCCGAGGACTGATTCCCAAGTCTGTATACTCCTCTGCTTCCTTCCTTAAATTTCCCTGTTTTCCTTTACCAACACCCCCGCGGTTCTCCATGGTTCTTTCCTTCCTCATCTCTAAAGCCAACAGGTGGCCTCTGCCATTTTCACTTCCTTCACTCACAAGTTGCTTCAAGTAATGTTTGACTCATCGTAAGGTTATGGCTCTAGATTACAGTACGTAGAGTGAGTTGGGGGACATTTCAACACGTGGCTAGCAAAGCAGCTCAGACAGCAGGTATGGTGCCAAAACTGAAGTAATTGTGGCCCTAAAATCATCAAAATCAATGACACTTGGGTCCATGTGGAAGAAACACTCTCTGTCTCTCAGGTGGTCTGACTGAGCATGATTCTTTCCCAGGGGAGCCTTCCTCTTATCCGGAGAGAGAAATAAGAGGAACCCTGAGAGATCATAGAAACCCACAAGTACAATAAAGGTACATTTCATGCTGTGTAACACCATGATTTAAAGATTAGGGGATTTTATCAAAAAGATAATTTTTTTACCAAAAAGATCATTTTCTTTCAACTTCTGTTTTTCAGATATTTCCAGAGCATAGAAATTGAATGATTATCCAAGAACTCTCTGCATCTTCCTTATCACACATGGCATCGGAAGGCCCAGGAACTGAAAAAAAAGGGAGATATCCTTGATGTAGTGCCTGCTGAGTCTGTTTGGGCCAACTGAAGGTGGGGGGCAATCTCTCAGGCAAAATAAAGTCTGCAAAGGAGAAGGGCATTCCTTGCTTGTGTCCTGATGGGGAGCCGGCATCTAGAATGAGTTGTCTGCCCAGTCAACGACCATACTTCCCATCATCTCCGTACCTAACACAGAATCAGTTTTGTTCTATTTCCAAGCATCTGGTCCTTCAAGATTGGGAGGGAATGTGGTCTTTTCCTTAAGTTAAGCCAGTCGTCATGATCGCATTCTCACAGTGGTTGGTTTAAGCTCAGACACGTGATACAATCCTCACCATGACATGTCTTTTGGGTAGGAACATATTTCAGAAGATGTACCTTGCTCCCAAAGAGGGGACCCAGGCAGGGACCCACTGTTCTTGTGCTCCTGGACATTTCCATCTGTATATGTCACCTTGATCTGCAGGAACCATTCTGGGACCAGGTCAACAGCCCAAGGATGTCACAGCAGAAAGATGGGAAGAGCTGGGACCCTCTGCGCTGCACTGAAATCACCCTCTCTCTGAGCTCCCTGTGGTGCCCAACAGCAAACATCACTATCACCAAGACACCTAGTTGTGTCTTTTGTTATTTGTAGCCAATATCATCCTATATCACCCTAAAAGAAGTGTGTTTAGAGATACAACAGGAAAAATGGAGGCTGAGTAGATATTCCTTAGAAAGAAAGGAGGGGAGGGGAGAGATTGCAAGTTAGGCAGTATGAATTGACAAAGGCTTTTGAAACATAGAGAAACTGACAGGATAATGGAGTAGAGAATGGGGAAACACTGTGCAATCCCCAAGCGGTCCCCAACACATCTCCCCGGTCTGCTGGACTGCAGCCCCCTCCAAGTGGCTGCAGAGGTTCTGCCAAAGGAAGCACACGGGATTCTTGATCCTCTCTTGGTGGTGGTGCTACGTAGAGATGCATGCAGCTGTGTCACGGTGAAAACAAACTGCATGCTTCCAATTTGTAAAAGTATTAGTGCAAGTAATTTGTGCATAATGAAAAAAGCTCATTAGAATAAAATGGTAGATTGGAAGTAGAAAAATAGCTCTCTATTTGTAATTGGTTCAGGCAAACTTTGTGAGGGAGGTAAATTTCCAAAAGGTCCCTGGAAAAAAGACGTCCTTTTCCCATTTACCATCTACTCATCTGTTTCACATTATAAACTCCTAGAGGGGAGGCAAGCATTTCTATTAGTTTCATGTAGCACCCAACATAAAGACTAGTAACAGAGGCTGCTTTTCCTAGGTACCATCCTTCCTGTCCATTTGATGGTGATGACTTGAACAAATTCCCATAGACCTTTGGCTTTTCCACATTCACTCACCCCTTCTGGAAAGAGCTTCTTATTCTTAGACAAGGTAAACAATGAATGTAACTGTAGAATGAGTATAAGACACTGGTTCTGACTTGCTGTGCACCACTTGGAGTCTACTTGTTGACACTGAATCCTAAAACTAACAGTATTTATTGATAGGACTATTGAAGTCCCCAGAAGGCATGAAGAGCAAGAACTCAGCAGGGGACAGAGATGGAAGATTTGCCACAGCCCCTCTTAGAGGTGCAGGTGCAGCACAAGAAGGTATTCGCAAGCGTGGCTTCAGCAGGTGGAAGGCGGCGCAGGTGGCAGCAGCGCACTGTGCTAACTCCCAGTCCTTATGAAAAAGAAGCTGAGCTCAGGTCAGAGCCACTGGGAACGAAGCACTACCTCGATTCACTTTGGATGTGGCCGAGCAGTACATGCATGCAAAGTATTCTATCATTTTCTCCCCATCTTTTCTAATTTTGCCTTCCATCCAATATTTGTTATTTCTTGTCTTTTGGATAGTGGCCATTCTGACTGGTGTGAGGTGATATTTCATTGTGGATTAATGTGTTCTTTCCTATAATTTTATGCACAGAACCTGATTATGGAGTGTCTGAGGTTTCCAGTTATTGCGTTTCTTCTAAAACACAGCTAATGTAATGAGCCAAAGCATATTCTCCCTCTATGTTCTTTTTACCAGAATACGCTGAATCCACGAGAAACCTTGGGAGGTTTTGCTAAGACAGGATGAAATAACCTTATTTTCTTTAAAAATTGAGGGAAGAAATGTAGTTATATTGTTTCAATATTTTGAACAAGTCTTAACATCCTAGAACTTCTGAATGTTCTGTAGTTTTCCCTTAACGAAACCCTATATGATCTCATAAGACAGTGTGTAGAGGAAAACACATTGTCCTAAAGTGAGAAAATGCACCTTCATGCTCCACCTTTGACCTTTGTCTTCTGTGTGAGAATCAACACATCCTTTAAACTCTCAGCGCTGCGTGAATTTGTGATCATGAATCTGGGCAGCAAAGGTTACTTGTCTTTTGTTTCCTCTTAAAACTAGGTTAAGTTTAACACAAAGGACTGGCCTGGTAAGAAATATGTATGGCAAAGGAAACCATCAACAAAACAAAAATGCAACCTAAAGTATGGGAAAATATACTTGTAAATGATGTATCTGGTAAGGGATTAACATCCAAAATATATAAAGGTCTCACATGACTCAACACCAAAGAAAACCAAATAAACCACCAAAAAATGGGCAGAGGACCTGAATGGACATTTTTCCAAAGAGGACATAGAGACAGCCAGCAGATACACAAAAAGATGCTCCACATTACTAGTCATTAGGGAAATATGAATAAAAACCACAGTGAGATATCCTCCCATACCAGTCAGAATGGCCACCATCCAAAATACAAGAAATAACAAGTGTTGATGAGGATGTGGAGAAGAGGGAGCCTCCTACACTGTTGGTGGGGATGTCAATTGGTGCAGCCACTGTGGAAAGCAGCATGGAGGTTCCTCAAAAAACGAAAAATACCACAGGACCCAGTAATTCCACTCCTAGGAATTTACACAAAGAAAACAAATTCTCTGATTTGAAAAGATAAATGCGACCCTATGTTTATCACCACATTTTTTACAATAACCAAGGTATGAAAGCAACCAAGGAGCCCATCAATAGACATCAACACAGGAGTGGATAAAGAAGTGGCTCGTGCACACAGTGGGATGTTATTTAGCTACAAGAAAGAAAGAAATCCTGTCATTTGTGACAACATGGATGGATCTAGAGGGTACTAAATGTCATATGATTTCACTTATTTGTGGAATATAAAAAGAAAATGAAATAAAATGAACAAAATAGCAGTAGGCTCATAGACACTGAGAACTGACTGGTGGTTACCATGCCAGAGGCATTGGGGTGGGTGGGGGGGTGGGGAGCATGAGGTGGATAAAAGGACACAAAAATTCTCAATTCTCGATCATAATATAAGTTGGTCACAGGGACGGTAGTACTGCATGGAGAATAGAGTAAAAAATTCTGTAACATCTTTCTGTTGTATACTTGAAGCCCATATAAGATTGTATATCAACTATAATAAAAAAATCAAAAAGGAGAAAAGAAATCTGTTACTGGGCTTCGCTCCCTACTACCCAAGGATTGCAAAAGAGCCCCTGCAAGTATTTGATTCCCCAGTTTACCCGGAAGGGTGCAATGGTCCCGCTAATATTTCCCTTTGGGAAGATTTACTCTGTTGTTTCTGGGCACAGCAGGGACACAAGACTCTTCAGGAAGTTTGAGGAACCCAGTTCACAGAGCCTCGCCATCCCCAGCCTGAGTTCTCACCACCTACCAGGACTGACACCAGGAGGCCAGGAGCTAGCCAGCCCAGACACCCCACGGCCACCCCTGTCTGTTCCCCCCACACCCCCAGTTGGGGGAACTCTTTCTGTTCTTCTTTAGCTTCCTTAAAGGTTTATCTCTCTGTCCTTTTCCTCATGCATAATGTCTTCAGAAACGTCAGGCCAAGTGATCTCTACACATTTTGGTATACCATCCCCCAGCCCCTTCTCTGCTACAAAGAAAAGGCAACAAAAGGGCAGGGATTTTGATCTTTGCTTAAAATAGTATCTAACACATAATAGTGTCCAACAAATAAGTGCTGAAAACATAAATGAATGAATGAATGAATGAATGAATGAAAAGAGCTGGCAATTTAGGGTAACAATGCCCAAAGGGATTGTGGAATATTTATGAGAAATACAAGGAGATACAAATTTGTAACTTATACATAAACATACACACACACACACACACACACACACACACACATATATATATGATTTATTTGATTATATACCTGTCTCCCTCTGCTAGTTATTTTGCACTAAACATTTGCACTCAACGTTTGTTAAATGCATCATAAACAAAGGTTTTCTCAATGGACTCTAAGTTGTAAGGCATTTTAGTTTAATCATCAAAACAAAGTTTGAGGAAGGTGCTGTTTTTCCCATATTTCAGATGAGCAAATGGAGGTGGGTGGGGTGAACCCCTTTCTCACCATAACTGTCTAGTCTGGGAAAGAGCCAGAATCGACCCCCAGCCAGGGTACTTTCTTCTGCTCTCCAGCCTATTTCAAAACAAATGAAAAATCTCACCCTCACCCCTTGTCTATGGGGCACAGAATCACATCAGATTACCTCGGCACAGAGCAAGGAAAACACGTGGGGTACTTAAACTATGAAAAAATCCAAGTCTTCTCCAACTCTTGCTCTGACAAGTACATAAGTAAATATGACATTCTTAATGTAATTTAAAATGTGTTTCTCAAATTTCAATACCAAGTCCAAGGGAATGCAGATTTATACAAACCTAAGTATTTGTAGCATTTTTACAGTCCCCTATTTCCAAGTATGACTTTTATTGTTTGTTATGTATTAAACTTTTGAATACCCAAGTGGTTTGTAAAAGCTTTTATTAAAAATCCCAACTTTTGGATGGATAGTTAAATTGAATCTGAACCCTGAAACAGCTGAGCCATACGATAAATTATTTTCTCACACAATCTCATTGAATATACAGGGAGCTCTATTTTGTAGAAGGCAATTTCAGTGAATGCTCAGGAACCAGCATTCTTTAATTATCTTGACATTGTCCTGCCGGAAGGGAGATGATTAGGAAAGTAGGGAGGAGAAAAAGAAGGAAAATGGTTGGAAGGAGCATTGAATAAGAAAAGAAACAGCTTCTAATTCTTTCTGGAAATAGCCTAGGTATGAATAATGAATGAATGATCAAGAAAGAATGAAGACTGCAGAGGACAAAGGGTAAGAGAGAAGGATGGGAGGCGGGGCTGCAGGCGGAGCTCAGCCCCACATCTCCCTGCTCCAGAGCCGAGCACCAAAGTGGGGACACAATGCATGCCTTGTTCTGTGTTCTAGGAAAGTGAAGTCAGGAGGAGAGGAAGTGGGGAGAGGGGTTGGACACTAAAGATGGAAGGAAGAAAGGCAAGAAGGAAAGAGGGAGGGAAGACACTGAGACTCCCACGCATGCCCACAGGCACTTCGTGGGAGCAAGGGTTTTCTGAAACCAGTCAACAAGTTCCACACTGGGTTTGGGCTGAGTTCAGAATGCTTCCTGGCCACAGATCCACAGTTCTGGTGAGGAAAGAAATTCGAGGGTTTCTACGGCTCTATGTTTCTGAGACAACGAAGTCAGGATGTCAGGATGGCCCCCCAATTCCCCTAACAGACCCTCCTCCATAAGGGTCCCCATTGCCTTCCTCAGGATCCAGGCAAACACATGTCCTGCACTCCCCCTCCTCCATGCCCATGTTCCCTGCCCGCCATGACAAGCACTTGGTGCCTGGGTTGTTTCTGTTTTGCTTTCCTATGTTTCGGGTATATTTGTCATGTCAGACTGACTCTAAGACTGAGGAGAACAGACACACATTTGTCTCATCTGACATTGTTTCCCAGGTGCCCGGCACAGTGCCTGGCACACAGGAGCCACTAGCCAAGTGCCTGGTCAAGGAGTCTGGGCACTTCCCGGGCACAGTGGCGATACAAGCAAAAGCTACGTCTACAAGTAGAAGAACCTTTCCTTTTTTTGGTTATCATTATCAGCATCACACACAGTGGCAAAAAGAAGGGACTGGGTCTTACCTTTCTATCTCTATGCCTCTCTCAGGAGGCTCTCAAACTCTATTAGAAAAAAGGAAGATGAGAAGGAAAGAGGGAGAGAGAAGAAGCTTAAGATAATCGGACTAGGAAATTTAAGCAACACTAGCAATGGAGAAAAGGGAGATAATTGTTTAAACAAAACAAAACAAACAAGAACACGAGGCTTCTAGTCAATAGGGTGGCCAAAGTGACCCGGAAAGTCATACCTTCCCCTCATCTCAGCCACTCCCACACATGGACAGACTGGATGAGAATAACAGAAGCAGAGACAAAACCCTCCAAGTCACAGAAATGCAGAGAAAATTCATAACAGCATGGGAGACCTGAGTCAGAGGCCAAAGAGTCCCCGAACTAGAGTGTAGATTTCAGTGACCGACTGGGGGAGACAGCCACAGTAGAAGCCCCACATGCAGAGAGAGCCCGAAACAGAGCGTCCTAATGAGAGAGCTGTCCTGCCCAATCGAGCTGGCACTACAGAAATTCCCTCGGCCTAGGGACTGGGCACAAGGTCTGAAAGACTCACCAGTGAGAAAGCAGAACCATCAGCTTCTGCTCTGCTGGGGGCGAAGCCTGGTTGAAGGCTGGTGGGAAATGAAGGACATTGGGAGGGTTCTGGAAGAAATCTGATTCACCTCACAGGGGAGACTCTACAAGCTGGCCTCCCAAAACTCTCATGGTGAACAGTGCTGAAGATGGCTTATGGTCAAAACAACACAGCAGGACAAGAACCCAGTCAGCAAGAAGGACAATTAGTAGGTACAGTGAATGAGAGAACTTACACCCAGGAGCAATAGTAACCAACTTTAGAAGTAGGTTTAAAATAACCCATAAAATATGGGAGGGAATAGAAGCCATAAACTAAAAACACAGCATTATGATAAAAGAAACACATAGAAAAGTATGAAGAAAGTATAGTCATGGAAAAATTTTTTTAATGTGACCTGTAAATTACACAGCAATATCAGCCTGTTCTTGTATAACTATTATCTCAGCCTTTTATCTACATCTGAGTTTATTTCATTCTCACACTAACCCCATGAGATACATATGTACTATTTTTATTCTCACTTTTCAGACGATGACATTAAGACACAGAAGTTAATGACTCACCCAAACTCACACTGGAAGCAGCAGAAGTCCTGATTTAATTCACCCTGAGAAGTCTGGATCCCAGCCCCAGCTCTGAATCACCACGCTTATATATATTTATACATTATTAAGTATTATTCAGTAGAGTAGAATAAAGAGACAGTTGAAGAGAGAATTTGGGATTTGGGACTGAACAAAAGATCTAGGGAAAACTCAGAATGCAGCAGAGAGACAGACATGTAGAAATAGAAATGGGCACGAAGGAAACTTGAGGAGCACAACGACAGTCCCGCCAAGGCTGGAGGGGCCCCCCAGGGAAGGCACCCACACTTGGAACTGAGCCACAGAATGTGGATATTCCTGTGAAGAAGGTAGCAGCAGTCCCAAGCAGAGTAAACCAAATTCATCTACACCAGATACAACTTAGTGCAATTTCAACCATCAAAGCTCAAGAAGATACCTTACAAACTACTGGGGAGAAAAACCAAAATGCCATCAAAGAGCAAATCAAGTTTGCAGAATATTTAGGAGATACAATACATACCACAAGTAAAGGGAATCATATTTCAAAAAACACTAGGAGAAAAATCTGCCAACCTGGCATTCTGTACCCATATAAATACAAATAAAAACATGAAATATTATATATAACCGAGCATAAAATGCCTTCATACATACAAAGACCAAGAGAGTCTTCTGTGCACCGGATAACTGAGCAACCCACCACAAAATAAATGTCAAACAACATGAAATTGAATCCAAACGTTGAAAAGATCAGCACAGAAAAAGGGAACACAAAAAGAGTGGTGACCATATTGGACAAATCTGTCAAAAATAATATGTAATTTGGCAAGGTAAAATAAGACAACAAAAATCCTGAAAACAAAACCATAAAGGACAAAAGTGGCAGTGAAGAGTTAAGGCTTTCTAATTTCCTCAGGGAAGGATAGAGAACTAATTGTTTACATTCTGATAACTCAATTTCATTTCTAATGTTTCATTGCTTAAAATAGATCAGGGGCAAAAATGACAAAATTTTAGCATCTGTTAATGCCTATGATACTGCATTATGGGTGTTTGTTACATTGCCTCTGTAGTCTTCTCTATGCTACATTTTGAATAATTAAAAAAAATCCTTTGCACGTTAACTGAAAGGCAAATTAAGTCTTCTAGACAATTATTTCACACCTTTCTCTCTGCTCAAACTTTCAACACCTCCTCCCCCATTCTTCCTCTTGGCTGATGACCTTGTTTCTCCCTCCACTGAGAACGCGGCAGCTATGGGCAGAGAGGCTGCACAGGCTCCCGCTGTGCCTCCAGCCGCCCACCGCGGCACCTGGCCACGTGGCACTGCAGGCTGCGTGCCCCCACGCGAGCCTGACACTCTGCCGTGGACTGACTATGCTCCCTTCGTCTTCAGGCGGTGCCTGACACCTCGTGCCTCATTCTTCTGCATCACTCCCAACACACAAAGGCATCCTATTATTTCTCCCATGAGAAGCAAAAACAAAACCGACCTTCTCTGTCCACGGCTACTATTTCCTTTCCCTTCTGCTTTCAGCAGCAGAACTCCTTGAGATAAAAGTTATGCTGCCCCCAAAAGGACTCCTCGATTCTCTGGAAACACTCCAGAGTCCGTCCTTCAGCCCTTCCACCCCACCGTCCCCACTGTCCCCCTGTGAGAGGTGCCCTCCTCCTGGCCAAATCCTCATGGAACCCGGTTTCTCTCCACGGGAGTCTGGGCCCAGCCCCTCGCTGGCGTCTGCGGCTGGCGCAGGTCCCCGGTGCTCTGCGGTCTGTGGACGCATCCATCTCTGCTGCCCTCATTGCATGGTGATTCACCCCTTCTCCTTCTCCTTTGCGCCGTCCCCTCTTTTCTTGAGGACACCAGTAGTAGTGGATGAGGGCACCCTACTCCAGGGTGGCCTTGTCTCAGTCACTTATGCAAAGACTCAGTTCCCAGAGAGGGTCAAACCACAGTACCAGGGTTAAGACTTGACATACCTTCTGGGGACCCAGCGTACAGCCACTAGATACTTTACATTTAACACGTCCAAACGGAAATTCTCATCTTCTAGTTGAAACGCATACCACTGGCCAGTCCTCCCCTCATCGGGTGTCAGCCTGCAGACCAGCTATGCACAAATCTTGGACTCATCTTTGACTCCTCTCATTTCTCACGTGCCACATCCAGTCCCTAAAGAAATCCTGCTGACACACACCCAGACACGCATGCACACACATGCACACACGTGCACACACACAGGCATCCTGAGCCCTTCTCACCGCCTCCACCGCCGCTGCCATGGCTCAGGGCAGGTGCTTGCCGATGATCTCAGGGCATCACTGTGTTCTTGCGCTGTAAGCAGTAGCCAGTCTCCTAACAATGGCCAATTCCTGCCACACAGTTTCCCACGGTCACAAATAGGCTTGCGATGATCATCCCCAGGCTATCATGTTTGTGCCCTAAAGCAATTATTTCCCCCAAGTCAAGCCCTACAAGTGGGGTGGCCGAGTCAGAGGCAAGCACAGTTTACGATCTGTTTTTATCTTGCTCAACTGCCTTCCAGAAAGGGTGTGTGAACTGGTCCATTTTAAATGATCAGTAATTCACAGCTAAGACAAACATTTCTTGCTTTGTGATATGGATCTCAACCTTTGAGAAAAGTCAGGCTATTGGCTTCTTTTATTTACTTCAATGGTTATTGTGTGCCCACCAGGTGCGAGGCACTGTTATATACAGGCTCCTGACTTCATGAAGCTTGAGGTCTAGTTGGCAGACAGACCATAAATAACATGATAAGCCGTAGTCAGTAGGCTGGTGGCACAAAAGGACCTGGGCTTCTCCGAGGGGCCTGGAGGCCCTGGAGGTGGACGGTGGGGATCGAGGTGGAACAGAAGCAGGGGCGGAGGCAGGAGGCCGTGGGGTGGAGCCTCCCTGGAGCCCCGCGCAGTCTAGCTGCACCCGGTGCAGCGCGACCTCCTTATTTGCCCCCACGGGTAACGACCTTCGTGTGGCCGAATGAAGGGCTGTGCTCACCTACCTCCCCACAGCATCTGCAGGTCAGCCACTGTTAGACACGTGGGCATGAGGGCCATCAGACCGTCCCCACTGTGGGGCAGCAGGGCAGGGGAGGCAGAACCGGCCTGTGTCCTCATCCCTGCCTCGAAACACTATCAAAAGGGGAGGCTGACCTAGGGCGCCCCCACAGCAGAACCAGCTTGCTGTAAAGATCTGGGGAGAAATGGACCTTCTGCATCTCAACAAGCGGTTTCTGTGTGAGCGTCTAGTGAGCAGTCCCAAAGGAAAATTGTCCCTGCCCAGAGTAGGAAGCTCAAGAGCAGCATTCCTCAGGTTTGCATGAAAAAACTCTCGATTTATTCCCTTGCGCGTGCTGAGCGTTGGGAAGACGCTGCGTTGAGTCAAGAGGAAGCGGGAAGAGCCGCGGCCTCGGCCCTGAGTCAGGAGCTGTGACGTGGAGACGACTTCTCACTCTCCGCCTCTGAATCTGTGTTCCGTGACTCACCATCAACCCACGCAGTTAAGGTGGTAAATTCATGGACTGTGGATTGCTGGTTGTGGGGATTTTTCCCCCCATAAAATATAGCATACAAGGGTTATAAACACACAATACAGATTATCAGACTATAAAAAGGCATAACAACACAATATGATTCATTGCTGGCATGGGCACAATATTTTGCTGGAAGATTAAAGACTATGTGACTTAAATAACTTTTATTGTAATGCTTTCAACAGATCTCCTAACAGGGAAAACAAACGGATTCTGCCTGGCGATATGACTGGTGAGTAGTACCCAATAAAATCCCCCAGAGGGCTACTCATCTCTCCCGTCGAGCTGGGATGGTTCCACTTTGGTGAATGTTTCCCACCCAGACCAGGCAGTTTCTGGGCTTTGAGATAATATACCAGTCTCACAGGACGCTGTGTTTGGCTAAATATAGCACGTGTCCTCCAAGTAAGGCTGCTGCTGATGACTAATAGGTATTCCCTTCCCTCCTCCTGGTCTCGTGCACAGGCGCTCTTGGGTTTGGTCCAGAAATTAATTTGTGATAATCTGGTCCCCAAATAAATAATTTTTGTCTGCATACAGCACCTCGACTTTCACGAGGAACAATATGCCACCCCAACAACGGGCACCTTTCACATGCCCAAGGGGAGGCCCTGCTTGGTGGCACATCTGCAGTTCAGATGCGGGGATGAGGGCTGAAGTCATGGATCTGTCCTGTCTGTCACATCCGGGCCGAGCTGGGGTGGGGCTTGCAGCCCTGTCCCCCCACCCCCCAAAGAAGACTGGGAAGCAGTGACAAATGGAGGATCCTGATGTCCTTCGTCCTTCTTCCTCAGGCTTTGACGCCCAGGCCGCCGGCAGAGCTCTGCATCAGAATAGAGATGCTCCGTGTCCGTGCAGTGGCACCCTGTCTGCTCCAGCCCCGGGATTGGCTGAGCCAGTGAGCAGGGCAAACGCTTAGTTCCCAAGAGTTGTTGGCAGCCGCCTGCTCTTTGTTCTGCAGAATGGAAAAGAGTGTAAATAGCAGCATCTGCAACTGCTCCTGCTGCTCTGAGCGCCAGCCAAATCCTTTCTCACTTGCTGTCTCTGTTGAGCCATCCACAGGCTGCACACAGGCGCAAGCTGCGGAGCTGGGGCAGCCCGGGGCCCCCGGGGTGCAGCCGAGATGCACAGCTTATCCCGCCCCCGTGTGGGGGCCCGGGGAGGGCTGCGGGGTTCCGCTGCCCCTGGCGGAATGCAGAACTCCATATGCCGCATCACGGATGTTCGTGGGATTTATGGGATGACGCGAACAAGTGCACAAATGCATTTCGCCCTGCTCCTCGCAATAGCCCACTGAAACACCATACCTCATTGCTGAATAGCTGCAGTACTCTTAGCTGAATTTTATGCTTTGGAATGTTTTAAGAGCCTATTGCTCTTGCTCATTGGTCCTCTGACTGTACTGAAATGATCCCTAGCATGAGGGGCTGCTGCTGATGCAGCCAGGAGATTGCATGTATTGTCCAGATCTTTCCATGTGGCCGAAGTGTTCGTTTATCTTGGATATTGTAATTTCCTTCTTCTGTCTTCTGTCTCCTAATTCACAAAAGAAAAGGCTGTTGTCTTCAGAATGTTGGAAAGAGTCTGCATTGTTTCCCTAGCTACGTGGCAGATGTCACTGGACTGCGAAAATTGTGCCCTGAAGTTCTCAAACGCCCAATCAAAACTAATGTCGCCTTGATTTTAGAAATAGTCACCAGGTTAGTAAGATTGCTTTTTATTATTATCGTACTGTGTCCCTTTCCAAGGCAACCTAGCATAAAAATGTAGAATTCCCAACTATATTTATCCCTTGTTTTCTAATGTGTATCTTTCTAACACATTTCAACCCCAAGGACATAAAATGCTTGTCTCTGAGGAGCAGCCCGTAATTGCATTTAAAAAAATACACAGCAATAACTCCTGTGCATTAGAGAGTTCTGCACATGGGTGGTGAAGTATGTGTGCACAAAATGGCCATCCTCTTCTCAGTCTTTAAAGGCTAATGCTGGCCCAGATCCGAAATGTTCCAAGACAAATGCAAGTAGGGGTATATTTTCAAGCTAATAAAAAATGACAGTCTCCGGAATTTTAAGAAAGTGAATATAGGCTGTTTATTAAGCTCCCTCTCTTTATATAATCTACTCCAATTTTGAAATCCCAAGCAAATATGGGTTTGAATTTTTATGGTTGTACCCTTCATAGGGGTGGAAAATTAGAAACGAATCAGAAAGTAAGATTTCTTAAGTTACCAGGCAGATGGAAAAATGCTGAGGGAAAGAATGAAGGAAAAACCAAAAATCATGGCAGGAAGAGGCAAGGGAAGCTCTTGATGCAGAAGCTCACAGATACCCAGAAGGTCAAAGGCAGGAGAGCTGGTCCCTACCCACCCCCACCTGGTGAGGCCATCACTCCCTCACCCAGACGCACAGAGGAAACCCTACAGTCAGCCTAGCACTTTTGTGTGTTGATTGACTTACAGATCACCACACAGTGTCCAATCTGTGAGACTATAAAATGGTTGCTCAGGTAGTTTCTGCTCCCAACACACTGTGAAGAGATCTGTCTGCTCTCGTGATCAGACCATTAGAACCATTTTGGGTGTTAACATTTCTATCTCCTGTTCAATGCTTCCCCCTGGGAAGTGAGTTCCGAGAAGGGGGAATTCTTTCTGCTCCCAGAACTTTACATCTTCACATGACATCCCTTCTGGGCTCTAGGCTGACTGGTTGTGGAACACATGCAGGGCGCCCCCTGGCAGAGAGCCTGGGACACGTGCAGTGTGGCTGCCGTGCTGCTGTTCCTGCTCTGTCCAACGTCTGCTGGACTCTGAGGACGCAGCCACATGGCTTCAGAGTTCAACGGCCGTGTATGTGTCCCGTCTACTTGAATGGACTCAGGGATACCCAGAGAGCTGGTCCAAAACCATTTCCAGGTGTGTCTGCAGGAGTGTTTCTAGAAGGAATTAGCATTCAAATCAGTAGACGGAGTAAAGAAGATCGTCCTCACCCGTGGAAGTGGGCACCACGCAATCCGTTTAGGGCCTAAGTAGAACAAAATGTGGAGGAAAGACAGCATCTCTCTCTGCTTGAGTGGGAGCATCCGTCTTCTCCTGCCCTCGGATATCTGTGCTCCTGATTCCCAGACTGAATTACATGCCAACTCGCCTGGTTCTCCAGCCTGCAGAGAGCAGGTCTTGGGACTTCTCAGCTTCCATGAGCAAATGAGTCAGCTCCTGTGACACATCTCCTTTCCTGTATGTCTGCCTAGTCTTCTCGGTTCTGTTTCCCAGGAGAACCCAAACTGATACACAGAGACGCTGGTTATAAACGCAGCATTCAGGGAGACCACTGCTGAGACATTTCCCAAAGCTGGTGTGATTGGATTTAATTGAGAAGGAAAGAGGAAGAAGAGTTTTTCACCAAACTGGTGTGTGTGGGAAAGTAAATAAAGCCTGAGTGGTGCCCTCAGAGAGGCAACACCTTCGCCACCAAAATAAACGGCCCCATGGGCTACCCAGACATTCCAGTTGTATTCTTCCATGAGTCTGACTCCTGCAAGCTAAACCGTTTGTCACCCAATTGAACACAAAGACAAGAAAACCTATAGGGCTGAGTCTGCTATGGAAAGACCAGGCTCTCTGCTTGTAGAAATGAGCTACTGTCGAGGAAACATGCTCCAGGCATGCGTGGAATGGATGCTGAACTATTTGAGGGCAGAGGGTGAGGGGTGAACTGACATCTGTTCATACCTGTACATGCTCATACCTTATACACCTAATACAATGCTTGTGGATTTCCTTCTCAAAACTCTTCAGGTAAAATGAGTCTCCAGGTTGATGCACATTGTTATCCTGTATCCAGGACGCCCCTCAGACCATCTCAATGGAAACAATCTGCCAATTGGATAAATCAGTTAATCAAACCCAAAATGAATTCAAATGATTTTTTAATGGAGTAGTTATCTGACCAAATGTATTAGATACTTTTTTTAATTACCTAATACATCTTGCTTTGGAATCATGTTTCATAGCTTTAGAATCTCAGCAAGAGTGAAAATATTCTAGAATGCCATGACAATGGATACATGACGTTACACATTGGTCCAAACCCATTAGCACACAGCATCAAGGGTGAAGCATAATGTAAATTGTGGACTTTGTGTGATTATGACACATCAACACAAGTCCACCAATCATGATAAATGTGCCTCTCTGGTCAGGGGACACTGATAGTGGGGAGGCTGTGCCTGTGTGGGGGCAGGAGGCATTGGGAAATCTCTGGACCTTCCCCTCAATTTTGCTATGAACCTAAAACTTCTCTAAAAAATTAGGTCTTAAATTTTTTTCTCAAATCTCACTAACATGTGTGATCTAGTCTGGCTTTCGTAATATCCTCTTTAGGTGGTCAGGGCGTATTTCGCTAACTTCCCTTTAGAGACCAGTAAACCAGGTGAGCAGGAACTTCCCTGAAGGGTTAGTGGCAGAACAGACCCCAGATTCCATCTTGCAAATCCATGCCACTTGTGCCTTCCCCCACTTTCAACCACTTGTCCATGTAGAAACTCCTTCAGTGAGGTGGCAATGCCACCAGAGTAACTTTCTGGGAAAGGCCTTAGGCCTGTTCATAACTACAGTGTGTCAGAAACCCAAAGACTCACAACGAGGTTATGTGTGCGACTGTTCTACATACAATAGGAGGTCGAAACATCCTCACTTTATTAACAGCATTGGAGTAGCATTGCATCAAAGTCACAGAGCCAGATGCACACCGCAGCCCACCCGCAGATGATGAACACACTACTTCAACAACGGTTTCCATATCCTTTTGGGGTATCCTATTGAACTTGCAGACATTAGTCATGGGAGGACTGGGGAGTTCAGTCAGAAGACCTGCCCCACCCACAGGCCCCGAAAGACAAGGAGGATGGTCTTCCCATCTTCTGTTCACCTGAGGGGCCAATTGTATTCATTTCCAAACTTTTCCTTGATTATTTGTTTCCAAAATACCTATGTGGCTATTACAATCTACTGTTTGAGAACTTAAACTTAACATAAAGACAGGAGACTTATCCAGACCGGACTGATTTCATGAAGGAAGACACAACCACTGGTCATATGTGGACTCTACAGATCTCATGTAATGCATTGTGTCTTTGAAGACCTTTATTTCTAGTCCAAGTCTTGGCCCACATGAGTCTCCCACATGGAGTAACCCCTCCTCCCACAGGCCTTTGTGTCATTCATTTGGTGCTTAGCATATGGCACTTACACTGCTGTTTATCCCAACTGGGCAGAGAGCAATGCATATGGTCTGGATGCACCTGGCAGCATAGACTACTAAGGTAGCTTAGGGCCACCTTTCTGATTGAGCAAGTCTTCAGGGAATCGCCTCCTACCTTGAATAGCTTATCAAACTTGGGAAGTTGTCAAAACAATGGAATATAAAACTACCATATGATCCAGTAATACCCACTTAGGTATTCATCTGAAGAACTGAAATCAGGATCTTAAAGGATCTTGAAGACATTGTGCTGAGTGAAATCAGCCAGTCTCAGAAGGACAAATACTACATGATTAACTGATACAAAGCATCTAAAGTAGGAACGTGTGGAATGTGGTTGCCAAGGGGAGGGGGAAACAGGGAGTTGCTGATCAACAGGGTCAATCAGTAATGCAAGATGACAAAGTTCTAGCAAACAACATTGAATCTACAGTTATCAATACTGTATTTAACACTTAAGGTTTGTTATGAGGCTAGAGCTCATATTGAGTGTTTTTAACACAATGAAGTGAAATTAAAAATAGTACTAAATGTGAAAGCCACCTAAAAGGCAGGGACGATTACTATGTCCATTTCACAGATAGAGTCACTGAGGTTTGGAGGCATAACTGCCTGCTGTTCTTGGGACAGAGTCCAGACTCATTGGGTGGCCCAGGCCTGCAGCCTCCATCCTGAGCTCTGCTCTGCTCCTCAGGTGGAGCCCACGCAGAAAGGAGAGCCACTCAGCCTTCAACTTGCGAACCATGAGGCCAAGTCATGCGCTTGACAGGAAAGTAAGGGCTAGCCCCCAAGGGCCCAGGAGGCACGGGTCCCGGCTGACGTGTCTGTACCAGCACTGAGAAGAAACTAGGGGACAGGAGGGTGTGAGTGCGTGGGGTGGCTCGCTGTGTGCTGGGCCTTATAGTAAGTTGTTATCTCTCAGTCGCTGCAAGGCAGGCGGCACCAGGGTGAGGGGCCAGGAGATCAAGGCTGAGAGTGTGGGTAGGCTTCCTGGGTGTGGAGTCAGCCCCAATCTATCTTTCCTAAAACTCTGAATTTGTTATTACTTTATTATTCTTGTTGTTGCCGGATTCACAGTTCTGGTCCTTGACCAGATGGGTGGGTTGTTCTTTAGTCACCAGCTACCTGCACAGACCGGTGGTCCCTGATGTGACTCTGCAGGATGGAGCCCCAGGACCAGCCCTTCACTACTGACCTCGCCAAGGGCGTCCCATGAAGGTCCTCCAGCCCCATGGTCGTAGGACCCCAGGCTCGAGGAACGCCCACCCACAGTTTGCCCCTGAAGGAGATGAAAGTGGCCGGCCTTGCCTAAGCCAGGCCAGCCTCGGTGCCTCTTTCTAGTGAGGTAGAGGATGAGGCCAAGGCCAGCAGTGGGACCGCCATTCATGCATGGCTGGCCCGGTTTCGAGGGCAGCATAGTAGGGCTCCACCAGCAGGCTCACTGAGCTGCTTGGTGGAAACCTGGAGCCCTTCCTAGTGCTCAGCCACCCCCTTGGAGACTGTGGCTGGGCCAGGGCCTGTGATGCTGGCCTGGGGGCCAGACTCTTCAGGTATGAGAGCTTTCCCCTTAGCCAGCCTGTCAGTTAAGGCCGGGAGGCTGTCCGTCGGCTGTGCAGGCCAGCTCATTCCAAATCGACCCAGCTAATCCTCCCTGGACCTGGGAGCAGAGGGCAAGTTCATTTTAGCACAAGTGTTTGGCCAGGAGGATGAGCTGGGAGTGGGTGTCTGACATGTGGCAGGCGGGTCACTGTCCTGGCAGCTGCTGGTCACTCAAGGTGGCCAAGAACTTGTCCGGCTCCACAAGAAGGTTTCTGTGTGCAGCCAGCAGGCATGATTTGGCCTAGTTAATATACAGATAACCACCTTCTAGCTTAGCTTGCCAGGGATTGATCAAGAACATAACCAGGGCCTCATTTCCTTTCCCCGGAGGCCATAGCATGGAAGTTCAGAATGAGCAAACTTGGGAGTTTTCTGAAATAAAATCTAACATTTATTGAGCAGTTATCATATGCCAAGTATTCTTCTGAGCCTTTCACATGTATCCATTTATTTAGCCTCAACAACACTCTGAGTCAGCACTATTATTCTAATCCTCTTTATAGCTGTGCATGTAGAAGCACAGAGGCTAAGTTAACTTGCACAAAGGAATGTATCTACAAGCAGCAGACGGAGATCTGGACCCAGGCTTTCTCATGCCTCTACTAAGCAGACTAGTAATGGAAAGGTGCCTGAGTATCATCTCAACTAATTACATCTGCAAAGACCCTACTTCCAAACCAGGTCACGTTCTCAGGTTAGAGGGGACAGCCTAGCACAGCCATGCAGGGTGACAATCTCTATGCTTTGTGGGATCAGCAACAGAGGAGCTGAGAGAGAAAGCTGGGTGTGACTCACAACTGGAGAAGGCATCGTGGGAAGGTGAGGGCGAAACGGAGCAGCAGGTGGCTCCACTCCTTCCTTCAAGGACTGTTCCAAAGCCGTGATCCTGGGAGACAGAGAGCAGGGAGATCAGCTGGGCATGGGGCACGGAAGTGGGAGTGGGAAACGGAGTCACCTGGCACGTTCTGCTGGGTCGTCCTCTCCTCCTCGGCCCTGGGCACTTCCTTCTGGGCTGCCTGCAAGTGGGAGGGCACAGCCGCCCAGCCCCCTCTACCTGCGGCACAGAGGCTGCGCTCAGACCTCGGGGATCATGAAGGACTTCTGTTGAGTGTGAAATATGCATGAAGGGGACAAGACATATCAACTAGAAAATGTCAACTAAGAAGTGAAAACATAACATACATAAAATTAATGATGCTTTTAAGGATCAGATTCCAACCCCAAATACACAATATTTTAAGGCAATTTGTCAGTTTAGATTTCTACCCTTCCAAAATGCCTCTGTAAGGAGGATTTTGGTAGCACATTAGTCACATTTCCACAGATAAAAGGCCCATGGAAAGGTAAATTCAAAAACTAAATGGCTACAAATAGCATGAAAAACCGCAACCCACTGAGTCAGAAAACAGTGACACAATTCATAAGTCATGGAAACGTGGAGGTACGTCAACCTAAAATGAACTCACTTCATTAAAGAAATGCTTTTCTTGGCGCAGGTAAAAATATAATTTTTATTAGAAGAAAATATCCATGTTTTACTAAAGCTCCAAGTCCTGCTAAAGAAAAGTTGTCTTAAATTCCAGTTTAGTGAAAATTATAAAATTTTTCTGTAAGTGCAAAACAATGAATGAATTCATTTGATTTAATATTCTTGCCATTTAATATCCACCTAAAACTCATAAAAATAATTGGGGGCCAATGCTGTCCACCTAGAGATATGAAACTTTAACACAAATTTGCCATTATTAGAACTTTCAGTTCTGTGAATTCGGGGTCCTTCTGCGTGGAACCCAGTGTCCTTTGCACTGAAAGCTTCATCCATCCTTGTTTCCGGCCATTCTCCCAGGGCTCCTGGGCTCTGCCATCCCCTAACCTGCCCTTTCTGTGGGCTCCTCTCTTGATTCCTATAGGTGCTGCCTGCAAGCTCATCTCCCCTAAGTGCCCATTCCTGTGGCCACCTGTTCGTGTCACTCGCCCGTCTCTGAGGCAGAGTCTCTTACTCCCTTCTGAGGTCTCTGGGCACGTCCAGCCATCCCTCTCAGCGCTTACAATCACCGTTTGCTCGTGAGCCTGCCTTCCCTAGAGCGGGGCTTCGCCAAGACTTTTTGGTGTTTCTGTCCCCAGTGCACACAGCACAGCACAGGTGCTCCACGTGTTTGCTGGGGAGCTCCTGAGCACCCGCCATAGCTCAGACCACCCCCAAACACCCTGGCTCGCCTCCAGTCAAGCCATAGGTGGCTTTGGTGGCAGGAGGGGCCCCAGGCTGCACAGCCGTCTTCTCCCTGCTTCTTAAAATGTCTCTGCTCTGTGGAGGTTGTGTCTAAATTTCCTTTTCTTATAAAGGCACCCATCTGATTGCATTAGGCCCCACTCTAATGGACTCATTTTAGTTTAATTACCTCTTGGAAGACCCTTCTCCAAATGCAGTCATTCTGAGGTCCTGCGCTAGGATGTCAGCATGAAGAGCTGAGCAGGGGGCACAATTCAACCTATAACACCCCCCAACCCTGAAGAATGTGGTTTCTCTTATTGTTGAAATCCTGCAGCTCTTATATCTTTGGTTTTCTTTCTAGAGGCTTCTCTTGTTTGCCTGTTGGAGGGATTTAATTACCTACCTTTTAAAGGCCCTTTGGTTACTGCCATAGGTGAAGTCACAGCCAGTCTAATAAGTACTTTCTCCCAAGTTTTTCTCTTTACCTCCTGTTTCAAAATGGAATCTGAAGTTCCCCTACATGTCATGCAAAATGTCTGTGCATCGCAGGCTCCAGGACCATACATGTCTCTTTGAAAGCAAGGCTAACCAGACCTGGCTTCCAGGCCTTCCTCACGAGCATGGCAAAGATCAACAATAAAAACGCCCAGAGTCCAGACCCTTCCCTGGAGAGTTCTGAGAGGCAGCCCCTTGGGGTTACTTTCACAGGTTTTTTTTTTCCGTACTGAGAATGATCATACAGAATCAACCCACTAAAAAGGAATTGTTGTAAAATCTCACACCATTGACTTGTAAATGGAATTGAATCTGTACGTCTACATAATGATCCCATCAAAAGGGAAAAAGCGATCACATCCATATAACAGATGAGATATGAAATGGCTGCTATGGCAGATGAACACCCCAGAGGTATTTTGCCTTATTCCACTCACTGCGTTTATATCCCCAGCATCTCTAATTTTAGTTATTTTTTTCCTCAGGTCTCAAGACAAGAACAGAAAAGAGTTTTTTCCCCTCCTAACAGATCACCTCATACAGAAATCAGTAATATACTTAGGTTTCTGGGGTCGGGGCTGGGCTTTATTAAAACCGATTTTTCAAACTGCATTTCCATTGTTTCTGCAGCCGCAGGGACGCCCTTGCAGCAAACCCCTCCTCGCTCACCGTCAGGCCTGTGTGCCCGGGCTCCGAGGAGCGGGCATGGCCAGGCGGCATGTGGGCTGCAGCCCAGCCAGGCTTGCCTGGGTTCCCTGCACACCGGGCGCTATGCCCCGGGACCTGCCACCCGTTCAGCCTGGTGGGCCGACCGCCTGAGCATCGCAGGGCCCTTCAGGGGAGACCGACCCGGGCCGAGACGCGGCCCCCAGGAAGAAGTCACCAGGCACGTGCCTTGCTTTCTGCTGCCCGAAGGATGTCTTCGGAGAGTGGAGACCTCATGGGTGCGTCCCCGGCTTTCTGCCCTCCGCCTTGGAGGGTGACACCCAGCTCACTAGTGCCGCAGTCCCAGTTCCGAGCCAGGTGACCCGGGTCTGCATCACTCTTGCCCCAGCCTCACAGCCCGCACCCACACACCTACCCGCACCCCAGCTCGTGAATTGTTGGCGGGGCCCGGTTACACTGTGCGCTTCGGGCTTACGCCAGATCTCTGGCCTCGGAAGAGGCTGAGCCGCGCGGACCTGGGCCCACTGTGCGGCCACGAGCCCCAGCCGGGTGATCTGCGCGGGAACCCCGGCCCTCCCCGGAAACCAGCACGGGGCGCTTCCGGTGCGGGGCCCACGGACAGCGCCAGGGGGCAGGAGGAGGCGGGGCGCGGGGCGGGGTCTGCGGCGCAGCGCGTGGGAGCGGGAAGCGTCACGGCGGGCGGAAGTGGTGTGGATGGTGTGAAGCCAGAGGGGAAGACAAAGGGAGCGTGGAAGGGGCAGCACGGAGCCTCCGCCACAGCCTCAAGAAAATAGACACACGGCAGATAAAGCCCCGCAGAGTGTAAACAAGCACGCGCGGCTCCGCGGCCCCTCCTCCAGCCTCCCCTTCCTTTCCGTCCCAGCCGACCTTTCATTTAGCCTCCGAGACACCTTCGCTTTATTTATGCTGTGTGCCTTCCTCTATTTGTCAGGGCGTAAAGATATCTCGGCCAGTTTTGTCATTTTCCAAGAAGGTTTGCAGAGAAAAAGGCACACGTGTCTTACAGCTTGCACAGCGATCACCCCGTCATCTCTTCTTTCTAGTAGACAGGCAACGTGTGTTTTTTTGTGTGCAAACTTTGAAAAACACAGAAAACTGTAAAGAAGATAAGTATCCACAATTCTTCCTCCTAGAAATTCCATTGTTGTATTCAAGAAAATGCATTCCAGTTTATTATAGTTGATCTAAAGAAAAATAAAGGTAAATGTGTAAAAACAATGTATTTTATAAAGTTGGGATCATAAAATATGCAATACTGTGTCTGGTGCTTTATTTAATGTTCTCTTGTGAGAATGTTAATAAGCCAACAAGTATTCTTTGAAAGCAGGAATCTTAACAGCTGCAAAATATGTTGTAATGTGTGTACCATGATTTTTTTTCACATTTCTCTGTTGTTGGATAATCAGATGCTTCTAGTTTTCTCTCATAAGTCCTGCTGTAGTGAATAACCCTGTACATAAACCTTTGAACCCATTTATGGGAATTTCTATAGGATACATTTCTAGGTGTGAGATTATTGAGTTAAAAAGAATTAACATTCTTAAGGCAATGTCTCCATATTGCAAATTTATCCTCCCTCCCACATCTATGAAAATGTCCATCTCACTGCATCCTTGCCAGCCTGGAGTATTGTCCTCAAAAATTTTTAAACAGTTGTGCCTTTATGACCAGTAAAATATATTATTTTTAATTTAATTTAATACAAAAGGGATTGAACATGTTTGTTATACATTTGCATTCAATGGGAAAGTATTTGGCAAATTGTATGTTGCTCACTTTTAAAAAGGGTGTTAATAATTTTTCTTACAGATTTGAGAGTGTTCTTTGGGTGATTAAGGTTGATAGGTACTTTACTGTCATGGAGGCTGCATTTTTTCCCTAGCTTCTAAAGTTGTCATAATTTTGTACATGACATTTGTTGATATTTTAGGTATGTTTTGTAAGTTCTTATAGAATTAAATCTATTACTTGCTTCATTTGTTATTTATTTTAATTCATTTATTCTTTGGAAGTTCTTTACCCTCTCAAGGTAATTTTATAGATCATCAGCAAAAACATCTTGTGTTTTGGTATGTTTTTTTATATGTAACTCATTAATCTACTGGAAACTTATTTCAGTGTATAAAGCAATGTAGGACTCTAACTTAATTTTTTTTCTCCCAAATAGCCAATTTAGTGGCACAATTGACTGAGTAATTTTTTATTTCCACAGTGGTGTACCATATTTTCATTACCACAAAATTTGATGTATCCCAGGGTTTTTCTAAGTAATATAATCTATTCCACAAATCTATTTACTTATTTTTGTATGATTAGAAAACTTTTAATTATTATATTAGTTTTCCGATATCATACACACATCATATTATGATTATATATACATAATCTAAAAATTATATTAAAATTATAAATATATATCTATATTATATATTTATATAATACATTAGCTTTACAATATCTGATAGATTGTTTCCCATCATATTTTTTTATTTTGCATTTAAAAAATCATTTTCACAAAATGGTGCAACTCTGGAAGTTTGTCATTTTCTTAAAATTTTAAACATGAATTTATCATATGAGCAGTTCTTAAAATGTGAAGCATCAATTTATCATATGATCTAGCAAGCCCATTCCTAAGTATTCCCCAAGAGACGTGAATGTATCTGTGGCCACAAACACCAGCCTGCAAATGTCTGTGGCAGCGAGACTCCTAATAGCCGAAAACCCAAAACAGGCCAGGTGTCCATCCAACCACAATAGATAAACAGGCTGTGGTATGTCCATATAATAGGAAAGTATTCAGAATTATACAGGAATGAAGTTCTGACACATACTGCAGTGTGGATGACCCTTAAAACATTATGCTAAGTGAAAGAAGCCTGACATGAAAGACCACATATTAAAATGTGTTAAACAGAGAAATCTATAGCAACAAGAAGTAGATCCCTGGTTGCCTGAGGCTGGGTGGTGAGACACAGCAATTAAAGTGGGCAGGCCCTTCCTTCTAGCTGAGATGGAAAGTTTCTAAGGCTACATTGTGGCAATATTGCACAGTTTCGTAAATATGCTTAAAAGCATTGAATTATACACTTAACGTGGGAGAATGTTATTGTATGTAAAGTATACCTCCATAAAGCTGTCAAAAACCAGTTTCACTATGTATTTTTTCAGGTTATTTTGGGATCATTTCTTGAGTCTCCCCCAAATTCCGTCAGTGTTACACTAAAGTTTAACTGAACAATTTGTTTTATTTACACTGATAATATGGTATCTAGAAATACAATATATATTTCATTTCTTCTCTTTGCTATGTAAATGGAATCACACAGTATGTAAGTTTTGGTGTGTTTCATTTCTTAAACTCTCTTTGTATTACTAAGTAGACTCATGCTCTTCATTTACTTAACTAATTTTTTTCTAAAGGTGTGACTGACTCATTTTCTTTTGATTAATATTATGATTTTAGTCATAAATATTTCCAGTTTATTATAACCAGTCTATTGAAAAGTGTTTTTATATTTATTTAACCTTATATCACTCTGCTTTTCAATTTTAAGAGTTTTTTTTAGATTAATTTGGTATTAGATGTATGTAATAGTAGAGACTTCAAAAATTTATTGGGTCCCTTTCTAACAATTATTAATTTTTTCCTTCCTCTGCATCAGCTAGACTTTGGCAGCATGAATTAAAAGAATAATGCTGTTAGCAAATAATGTGGTTTCATTCCTGATTTTAATGGAAATTTTTTCAGGGTTTCACCATTAAATTTAATGTTGACTTTTGGGTTGTGTGTGTTTTTTTTAATTTTGAAATAATTATAAATTCACAGGAAGTAACAAGAAGAGTACAGAGGCCATGTGTAGTCTTTGCCCAGTTTCTCCTCTCAGTTACATCTTATATTATTGTTGCACAATATTAAAGCTAGGACACTGGCATTAGTACAATGTGTCTGTGCAATTCTTTGTTATGTATCATATTCACAGACTCGTATGACCAACTCTGCAATCAAGACACAGAACTGTTCCATCACCACAAAGATCTCTGCTCTGCTACCCCTTTATAGCCAAACCACTCAGTCTCTCATCATCCCTAACTGTCTGCTCCCCATGTGTATACTATAATTTGGTCATTTCAAGAATGGCATACATATCATATAATACGTAACCATTTAAGACTGGCTGATTTTATCCCCCCTAAGGTCTTTGAGATCCACCCAAGCTGTTGAATGTACCAATAGTATGGTTCTTATACTATGCCATGGTATGGACGTACCATTGTTTGTTTAACCATCCACCTATTGTAGGAAATCTTGATTATTTCCAGTTTTTAGCTATTGCAAATAAAGCTTCTGTGAACAACCATGCTCAGGTTTTTGCATAGACATAGATTTTCATTTCTCTAGGACAAGAGCATGACTGCCGGGACACATAAGCATGCATTTAGCTTTCTTAAGAAACTGCCAAGTTATTTTCCAGAGTAGTTGTACCATTTTACAGCCCCACAAACAGTATATGAGATTAGTTACATTGTATCCTTGCCAGCATTTGCTATTGTTATTTTATTTTATTTTAGCTGCTCTAATAACTATGTAGTGATTTCTCCTGTGGTCTTAATTTGTATTTTTCTAATGGCTACTGATGGTGGGAATCTTTTCAGATGCTTATTTCCATATGCATATTCTCTCAGTAGAAGTCTCTTCATGCCTTTTGCCCATTTTTCAATTGGTTTGTGTAACTCTTACTGTTGAATTTTCATAGTTTTTTATATATTCTAGATGTGAGTCCTGTTTCAGATATGTGATTTGAAAAAAACATCTCCCAGACTGTGGCTTGTCTTTTGATACCCTTAACTGGGCTTTATGCAGAAAAAGCCTTTTTGATTTTGGTGAAGTCCAGTTTACGGATTTTTCTTTTTTTATGCATTGTGCTTTTGTTGTCATGTCTAAAAACTCTTTGCCAGGCCTTAGTCTTGAAGATTTTGAACTATTTTTTTCTGAAAGTTTCATAGCTTTATGTTTTTACATTTAAATTTGTGTTCCATTTTGAGTTAATTTTTGTGTAAGTGTGAGGGTTAGAGCATTAGATCGAGGTCTACTTTTTGCCTATTGCCGTCTGATTTGCCTATTGCTGTTGATTGCTCCATAACATTTGTTGAAAACTCTTTCTCAATTGAGCTGTTTTTACACGTTTGTTAAAAATCAATTGGTCCTCTGTGTGTGAGAGTGTTTCTGGTTCTCTATTCTGTTGCGCTGATCTATATGTCTATCCCACCAACAATACTACATACTCTAGATTACTGTAGCTATAATTAAGTATTGGATTCAGGTACAGTGACTCTTCAAAATGTGTTTTTGTTCAACATTGGTTTTGCTACTTTAGTTACTTTGCCTTTCCATATAAAGCTTCAAATAATCTTGTTTATATCTGCAAAAAATCTTAATGAAATTTTGATGTGAATTTCATTAAATCTCTATGTCCATTTGGAGAGAATTAACTTCTTTACTATGTCAAGTTTTCCAATCCATGAACAAGGTCTCTATTTTTTTTAGATCTTTGATTCCTTTCATTAACATTTCATCAAATGTGTTGTAGTTTTCAGCCCAGGAGGTCTGTATATGTAGTTTTTTTTTAGATTTGCAACTAAGTATTCATTATTATTGAGCAACTGTAACAGGAATTAAAAACTGTGTTTTCCAAGTGTACATTGCTAGTATACAGAAATACAATTGATCTTTTCTGTTGGTGTTTTATCCTGTGACCTTGTTGCACTCACTCTGTATGATGTCAATCATTTTAAATTTGTTGGGAATTTTTATGGCCCAGGTGATGGTCTATCTTGGTATATGTTCTGTGGGCACTTGAAAAGGATGTGTACTCTGCTTTTTGGGGGTGGTGTTTCCTGTAAATCAGATTCTATAAATCAGTATTCTAATTAAATTACATCCTGCTGGTTAATGGCATTGTTGATTTCTTCCATATACTCTCTGATTTTCTATTTAATTATGCTTTCTGTCTCTATGAATTTTAACTACTCTACCTCATATAAACAGAAACATGCAGTTTTTTGTGACTGGCTTATTTCAATTAGCATAATGTTTTCAAGAAGCATTCATGTTGTGGCATGCATCAGAATTTCCTATTTAAGGCTGAATAATATTCCGCTGACCTGAGTAGTTTTTGATGAGTAGTAGGTCTTATCTTTTCCATTCCCTTGTGGTTACTTCAGCAGCATAATAGAAGGTGCTGAGTTAGCAGCTGCTAACCAGGCACCATTTAAACTAGAAGCCATTATGATGCCTTGTTCTTTTTCTATGAACAGAGGTTTAAAAACAGTCCTATTACTGAAATAAATTTCACCAAACAATAGTGCAAATAAAGGAACTAATAAAGTCCATTTCTCATACAATGATTATTTATAATATATAAATCAGATTAGTAAACTCGGTTGCACCTTTCCTGGACAGAAGACAACTTAGAGAAAACAATTTGAAATTCTGTATCATTTACATGGTAGACGGAAAGACCTGTCAATTGACATCTACAGAGGTTTTGCATAATTACAAGATTCTTAAAATAAACATTATTGTTATTATTCTTCACTCCTAGATTTAATTAATGACCTATAGAGTTGAAAATTTGAAAAGCCAAAATGCTGGAGGGTTGAAAAGGCGCTAAAAAAAAAACTCAAGTAAAACTGTCATTTGATGCATGCATATACACTAGTCAAGAATGACTATATAAACATTTTCTTTTTTAACATATTGAACATAAAGACAGAAACAAGCTGGGAAAGAGGAGGAAGAGACTCAAGAAAAGAGGGAGGGAGAGTCACAGGGCTGCAGAAAGAGCAGGAGAAGGGAAAAGAAAGACAGTTTCCTGAGAACGGACCCTGCAGTATCCAGTTTCCTACTGAAGGTGAGGTCACCCTCAGCCGAGAGAATTGCGTCCTGGGAAACGTCCAGGTACGTCCGGGTGGGTGAAGGATGGAGCCTCAGCTTTCAGTCCATGAATGCCCTGGGATTTCGAGGTTTAAGCCACCTCATTAATGTTACTTTAACTTGATGTTTGGCATTAAGAGTGAACTTTTTTTCATGTGTTTCTGATGTTTGCTTAACAGAGATAGAAAATGAGAAATTTTCCTGATGGCAAGAGGATATTTGAGGCAATGTACACAAAAGACTCTTCCTGCTTCGAAGACCATCCAAGATACAAAGACCCAAGTTAGAGGCCGTCACTCAGATGGAAGAGAGATTTCAAAAGCCCTGATTATCTCAGGAACATACATTTGAGGACCTTCCACAAAATAATTCAATCTGAAAGACTTTTTCAAGGTTAATGAATATCAGTGAGTTATAAATTAGATGTTTTTAAAATGTAAACTTGACCGTTTTTAATCAAGCTAAAAGAGCTATTTCAATTTTTTATGAAAATGAGCGCTCAGTTGATCTTCAGTCCAGGATAATTGGAAGATCTAAATTTGCACGATGTACTCTTCCTAGTTGGTGAGTAGTTAGCATGACTTCCATCCATTAATCCTCCATTAATACTTCATTAATAATTCCAGCACTCATTGCATATGACTATAGTCATAGAAAGATGACATCCATTCATGCCACAACTGACAATTTCTCAGTAGAGTTTTGGTTCGGAAATGGATTGGTAATAAAGCTCACAAACTACGTGAAAACTGAAATCTATCTTTTCTGTGATTCATTCACCTGAAGTAGGATGAGTTGGTTTTCTGAAATTATTACTCACATATCCTTTGGGTTCATTTTGCCATGGCAATTTCGTTTTGGTTGTAAGTAAAAAGAGAACTTAAGAGAGAAGGGAGAAGTCTTAAACCAAAACCAGGGTTTCCTGTGAGTCATCTCTCCTGTTGGAATTCCTTGCTTTTTGTAGAGTAAATTAGTTGGCTTCATATAACTTGCAAATAATTACTTAAATAAACATGCAAAGTATTCACAGAGCATCCTCTCTGCTCCCCGCCCTGTGGGAAGTAGTCTCCACAGCAGTTAGCCAAATGCTGGCATCTTATTTACCATATGATGTCAAGGTGAAGATTAAAAGAGACAATACATTCATAGGTATTGAAATAAATTCATAGCTGTTAAATGAGAAAATACCTATGAAAACACCCAGCAGAGTACCTGGCATGTACAGCAAGTGCTTAAGAAATGTATGTTGTTTTGCTCTTCTCACCAGAAAGAGGGTCTGTCAGTTGGAAAAACACTGTCACGGGCATTGAATAGTTGTGCTTCTCTATACATAGTGTATGACAAAATTACCTGCTAAAATATCTGATACAGGCAATAGTCGTGATTCAGGTCAGTCGATCACGGCACGTTCAGTCCACTCCACCAAAGGCACTGGGCTGAGCGCTGCATGGAGACGGGATGCGTGGACCACCACAGCGTGTCATTCAAGATGATGGTGGCCATGGGGTGGGATTGTCACCCCGAGTTTAAGTGACATAATATTTGCTGTTCAGAAAGCCATTAGTTATTACTGCCAATTTTCCTTCTTGGCACCAAAACTTAGGAATGATAATAACAACAACAATAATAATAACAAGTTTAGTTGAAAGAAGCAGAATTTCATCTCTAGAAATGCAAAACAGCTTTGAAGTTAATGTTCCCACCCCCGTTTTTTTAACTTGCAATCCCTCCCATAACAGTAAAACATCCTACGTGATTTTTTTTCCATACTTTGTTAGAGCAATTTGATCCCAAGCTGGGACCTCATATGCCCAGCATTTAACCCACAGAAAACTTTACCAGCCTGGTTTTGAACTCACAGAAACAGTAGCTTTTAATGGAAATGCTGACAGACCCTTAAGTATAGCAACGTGAATGGCACCAATGATAATAAATATGAGGAGTGATTCCCAAGCCGAGGATGGGCAGATAGTTACCCAGCTGCTACAGAAATAGCAAGACAGAATTTTTTTTAAAAAAAGGAGAAAAGAAATTAAATGAAATGGATATTAGCTGGAAACATCTGTGTTCACCACAGAGCAAAATGCATATTCAGCAGCCAGTTTATTGGGTCTTTAGAGGATGTGAATGGTGCATTGTAAATAATGACCCGCCTGTAATAAATTTCCAGTAAAAAAGAGAGAGGCCTCTGCGTGTTCCTCCCACAATTCACGTTTCTGGGCCCCTGTTGTGAGTGATGATTCACAGCAGTCACAAACGCCTGTTTTCAAAATGCTGTTGTGTACTCCAGGGCTTTCATGAAGTTTTACACTAGCTGGGGAAATGTAAAGCCTGAGAGAGCTTGGAGAGGGGAGGAGGGCAGCTCTCGGCAGTGAGGGGCATTCAGCACTCTGTCTATGGCGTGTTGAGAGGTGTGATAGGTGGGTGTGCCCTCCAATCCACCCAGAAGTGCCTGCCATCCTTCTTCCTTCTGGAAATCCTTAACAAAAGGAGGGGGCGAGGTTCAGTGACTTCCTTATCTGAAGGGAGAGGAAAAAGACGAGCTGAAGATCTGGGCAGCTGTATTCTGAGGGGCACCTGGGAACTAGCATGGAGACGTAGAGCATCGCATTTAAGGGTTGTACGAGGGGCCCACATCTGCCACGACTTCCTGGTCTGAAATGTGCCATCTACTTTCCCGACAGGGTTCTAATGGTTGTATTGCTCATGAAGATTTAGGATTGCATTGATTACATGTGCAGAATGTAACTGTTGACTGAGTATACATACCAATGGCCACAGCATAATGTTTGGTGTCACGGATCCTAATATTAAAGAAGTAATTGTCCGGTCTGGTTGAAGTTTCCTCTCAATCTGTGTACATTGCCTCTCAAAGAAATAAATGTTCTCATCCAGCTCAGCGAATTTCCTTTTTCTTAAGAACCTTTATTTTCTTTCCTAAAAGTTTAGTTGGAACAATTATAATTTGACATATCGGTAGGGGTTTTTTAAATTGAGAAGTACTGACATATAACGTCATAATATGTTAGGTGTACAACAACACGATTAATAAATGCATATATGGCAAAAATCACATGAATTTCTAAGGCTCTGTTTGTTGTGTGCCATGCTGCCAGCCCAGCCGATGATGCACACTTGTCCCCACCCCAGGTCTTCCACCTGCAAGACCCGGATTTATAATCCATCAGAGTCCTTCTAGCCAAATGGCTGGCCGGCCATGCAGAGGATACACTAATGAGAGGAGCTTTTAGCAGGTCTCAAACTTCCTGTGGCTCAGAGTGCTTGGGAGGCACATTTGCTGGTGGTTAGCTCTGTTTGCACATCGGAAGAAGAACTGAGTCTTCCTGGCGTCTACAGGGCAGCTGAAGCCCCAGCGTGGGGCTCACCACCACCCGGACTCCACCAATTCCTCCTAAAGGCAGGAGAAAGCAGCAGATGCAGGCCTGGGTCCCAGGTGGAGCATCAACAGAGCCACTCGAAAAGGGACCGTTTCACTTAACTTAGAAGTGTGTTTATCAAGAGCTCCAAATCACACCAAAATATTCTTTGCGTATTTCATCCCTAGGTCGTGAGATGGATCCCTTCTCGCTGATACTTGCCAGTAACAAAAATATCACGTCATTTTCTAAAACAAAAGAGTTAGTTCTCTTTCCATGCTTTCTCTTCTTCTCTTTCTGCATAAACTAAGTCCTTTCCAAATAAGCAAGTAGCTAGAGCCACCGAGAGCATTCTTAAAAAGTTTAAAAAGTCTGTTGAAGGAAACTTCTATATTGTTTCTAAGATAATTTCCAGTAATTTTATTCTTTTTCAAGAGGTATTTTAGGAGGAGTTTGCAAGGCAGGCTTAAGAGCAAAGAAACAATCGTATCACACATGCAGAGCCTTGTCTTCAGCCTGTGTGTGCGAGTGGGGCTGCCAAGTGCCTGGCATAGCCTCCACCTCCTCTGTCTTCTTTGGACAGAAAGGGAGCCTGGGGTGGGTGCTGGGGACCCTGGCACACTGTGCTGGCTGAAGCACCGCCCCCCATGAGGGCCCGTTCAGGGGGCAGTGAGGTGAACCCCAGGGGCAATTAGGCAGTGGCCTCTTACGGTACTGGAGCACCTAAATCTGTAAGAAGAGGGGCATCATTGTGAGAATTAAATAACTGAGAATTCTTGTCACGCTGGAAACAGGAAGGCAGATTTTCATTCTTACTTACCGACCTATAAATCAGTCAATCAATTTAAGTCAGCAGACCTTTCCAGTGCACCTATGACATGCTGACAGCGTGCTAGGGTTTATGACAAGCATCCAGAAGATTAAGGCACAATCTGCTTTCCGCGAGCATAGGAACTAAAGATGCCTCTGAAGAGACTCTATCAGGTCAAGGAAATGAGAGCATCAGCTTAATTTTGGAACCTGAAAGGATGTTTGGGAAGATGGAATGCAGCATCTCTTTACAGGGTGGGTGAGCTTGGAGCCCCAGTGCCTCTAAAGGTGACAAAGGCCAACAGCAACTTCAAGCACAGTTTACAACAGTTTGTAATAATAATCCACATAAGCTCCCTAAGGGAGTCAAAGGCATTTGGATATAACTATGCCCTCTAATTGGTATTTTTCCCATCCGTTGGCTAAACCGTGGGTGCTATTTCTCAAAGACAGGCACTAATGCTCAGAGGGCGGCTCTGCCCCACGTGGCTGACGGCTCTCAGACCCCCACATTTTAGACCTTGGGGCATTGAGAGGGACCACAACAGACCCCAGAGCAAGTGGGTCTCACATTTCAAGTAAGATATTCAATTTTGAATGATAAAACCATTCAATATGGTGCATGCTGAACTTCTCAACTGTGCGTGGGCGCACGTATCACGCATAACACACATCCATCAATCCCTAAGGTGCAGCCCCAGAGTAAAACAGGAGAATAAGCCACTCTTCTGAGTGAATGCAACCAACAAGTCTTACAAAACCACATGGAAAATAAGGCCCTTGCCACAAGCCCAGCCGAGCATTGGCTCAGTGCTGATGTCCTTCCCGGACCATACCGGTCTGTGGACACCTTGTATTCACTGCATCCCGTGACTCTTCCCGTGCTTTCTTGGATCTCTCTTGGCCTCCACGACGCCCACACCATGCTTGCCTTTTGAAATGGCTCGTGATTATTCTGGCTGAGTCCTAGAGCAAACTGCAGTTCAGATGAATCAGACTTGCCTGTGTATTTATCGGCAATTGCTTATGATACAATATATTGCTAAAAATAAAAATAAGGCATGCCACAAACCACCTTGTGCTGAATAAGTCCAATTCTACAAAAATAAAACGTACATTTATATATTCATTAAGATATGTTGATATGTTTTAAGATTCATTAAGATTCATCTGATATGTTATCAGTGGCTTCCTCTGGACAACAGTGTTATAAGTGATACCAGTTTTACCCCTTTTGACTTTCTTTGTTCTGCAAGTTTTCTGCTCGTCGAGGCTGAAAACTTTATACATAAGGTAATTTTCTAAAAGGGTAAAAGCTCGGCTACAGATATAAAAAAACACATGTTAATTTTATTTAACTCAGTTGATGAAACAAACAGATATCATGACCAGTTCAAAGAAGAAATTTAAAGGAAAAAAACCCACAGGGATTTCTGGAGTAAGTATGTTGCAATAAACGTGCAAATAGAAGCAAGTCCAGTTTTTCCACGGGGAGAAGAGAGCGCTCAGCTGAACCTCCAGAGGCCAAATTTGCGTGTCTGTAGATAAGAATTCTTCTGTATTCTACCCCCTATCTACAGTTTGGAGTGTTGTAAAATAATTCCCACAGAGTCAAATTCTGATAACTTAGTTCTCCCAGATTCCTTAGGATCTAGACAATCCAAAGTTTTCCACTAAAACACAAACTTTCCTCTACACAGCTTGACTCATCTCTCTCTCTAGAGCTTAAACTTTCTCTGGCCAAAATATGCTCACTTAATCAACCCTTAAAAGATGAGTATTTGCATATATTTAATAATTAGAATAATCTTATTTAAAACTTTTATTTCTTCTGTCCACTCTTATCTCTGGATAGTGGAAAGAGTTGGGAGATTCCTAAATTCCACTCTCAGGGTGGGCACAGTACAGTTGCACAAGGCGTGGACTGAACGGCCATGAGGGGTATCAGACCCCCTGTAGTAATCCAGGTAGATTTCACTACAGTTGTTGAGAGCTCAGTGCTCTGGAGCCAGGGATGGGGGTGGGGAGCAGAGAGATGAGAAAAGCTGGGAGCACTTGCTCTGGCTTAGAAAATGGGCTCATTTCCCCAGCTCTGTGCAGGTTGGGACATAGCTGTTTATTCACGACAATGTCCTCCCACCTGGCCAAGGTGGAGTAGGCAGAAAGAAATTTCCAAGCAGCACAAGTAGAACACTTTCTCAGAATACCTTTTTAGGACAGAAAGTTTTGTCTCAAGCAAAAAGGAAAACAGACCATTGCTTTTTAAAGATTACTATCTGCAAATGACATGTTTCTGCATTTGAGAGATGGTGTCTATTACTCACTTTTATTCCTCTTGAAGACAAGCCATTTGTAGACAGGGATGTTAAAAAGTGATCACTTTTTTAAGCATCTTACTCTGTAACATAGCCAACTTCTAATACAATTCTTTTAATTAGGGTCATATTTCATGCCCTAGAAAGCCTGCATTCCCCATAAGCCCTCCTCCAGGCACCTTTGGGCCCAATTACTTCACCGCTGGGGTGGGAGCCTCACTCTTTAGTGACTTTCATTACCCTGTTTGTAAACCTCAGCTCTGCTGCAAATCTCCAAGGGCACATTGTGCTTCCAGGGAGCCAGTTTTGGTGTGCGGATTCACAGTTCTCTTTCCAACTGAGACATGTGCGGCTTGGCACCAAAGCCTCCCTTCCTAGCCTCAAAACCCACCCCAAAAGTGCCCTGGACAGGGCGTTCCACCAGGAAAACGAGCTGAGTGTTCTTGGGCACGAGACCACCTGTGTCAGCTCCCCAGCAGCCTCTTCTCCCCTCCAACCTCAGAACACCCTTCATGAGTTTCCAGTTTCCAGGAGAGTTGAAAACACATTTACAGAGAAGAGCTCCAAAACTTTGCAAGGCTTCCTAGCAAATCAGATGACTCAGAATAAGTAAGTCTGATAAAGACACTATTTGCTTTATTAAATTTTTTTTCCATTCCTTATAATGACTTTTTTACCCTGAGCTCCAATTCAAGCCCTCCCCACATGCACACACACAGATTATAGAGGCTCTAGGGGAAATAAGAGGGGAAGTGAAAGGCTAGCAGAAACGGGGCCTCTACCTCCCCCTGTGATCCGTCCTCTGCCTGTCCACCTGCCCACATACAAACTTAGTTTTCTCCTGAGCAACGAAGGTGCCACCACTGGGAATAATGAATGACAGGTTTCAATCAGCTCAAGCATGAGTTATGTGAAATATTTAAACTAAGTTATAAAAGTACCTGCTAAAGTGCACATTTTGTTACATTTATAGCTACTGTAGGGAAAAAAATGGTATCATATGGAGAAGTATAAAATGTTTCTGTGTATTCTCTTACTGTGAAGAAAATACATACTGGGATGATTTCCCTAACGGAGAAAGCCACAGGGATTGGTTTTTCCATGGTGAGAGCCGGACTGGTATTTGTAGAACCCAAGTGATATGTGAAGTCTGGTCCTCTGGCAAGTGCAAATCACTTTTTTTAAAAAATTGCAATAGAGTTGATAATAGCTCTCCCTCTGAAATCCTACACACGGTATTCCACCTTCCGACCAGACCCTTCTGTCCTTCAGATCCCATTCTCCACTTCTGCTTCTCCTGTTCCTAATGCCTCTAGAACCTCCGTCACCTTGACTTCTGTCCTTCCCGCCCTCTTCCTCCTGTGCAGCCACACCTCACGGTTCATCTGCTTAACCACGTCTTGCCAGTAGGCACCCCTCCTTTGTCCCTTTATCCTTCTATTATGTCTCCCAGGAAAACAAGCAAACCAGCAAAGACCCAGAAAAGACCCACTTTGAGATCAATCCACCCATGTTCTCTCTGTTCCCCACCAGGGCCGTTGAGAATTGGAAGAAACCTGACATTATAATAGGAGCCACTCCAGACGCAACTGCTTTAACCTCCGCTACAGCTCCGTGCAGCCTGGCAGCTGTGTTCTGGGTGCAGAGACAGGCAGCCAGTCTCCGGAGAGAGAGAAATTCTGTAAAGGAGAGGTGACCAAAACGGCTCTACCCTGAAGTTGCAAAAGGAAGGAATGATCGAGTCATTGGTTTCAAATCCGTGGTTATACCCCCAAATCATACAGTACAATAAATGTGATTGACTGTCTTGGGTATAATACTTGGTCACAATCAACTGATTCTGGGTTTTTTTTTCCTCTTTTCTCCTGAAGATGAGCTATTTCCAGTATCCATACGGTGTAACCATTTGGAGTCTCTACACATCTTTGGATAAACAAGTATACATTGAGCACCTTCTGTGTGCCTGATGTAAGGCTGAGCATTATGCAAAACAGAAAATGGAAAAGCTCACAGTGACAGTGAGCCAGGACTCAAGGGTTCCTCTCATCAGGGGAGGGGTGAAGCAGCACACAGCTACTGGCAAGCAGGGATGGGCAAACTGCTGCACTGACAGTCACGGAAGTAGAAACCCAAACACAGGAGAGACAGGCGCTGTGGGGAGAGCCCTGGAGGAAGTCAGAGCACGCGCTAGGTTTGGAAGGAAGAAGGCAGCGACAGTGAGCACTGGGGCGGAGGGCTTCCCACCACAGTCATTCTGTTCTCCCAACTTGCTCCCCCTTTGTGATTTTTAAGAAAAATGCAACACATACTTTTGATGTGGTGGGCATTTGGACTGGCAATAGATTGTTCAGTCTTAATTCATCTCCTGTAAAATGCTTGGAGGAGTCATGTGAAGTTTTATGTAGGATTCCTACCTTAGATTGTCTAAGAATCCCCAGGGGCTGGACATTCCTCTTGAGAGGAGAACAAGTCTTCAGGTACTCCTGGGACAATTCCCAAGCCCACTCCTTTGGGCCCTAAGAATCTTACCTGACGCCCCTCAGATCAAACCCCATAGGATTCACATGTACCTGGAAGGTCTCCTGAGTGGGCTCAGCCAGGACTCAGGGCTCTAGCCAGGACAAGGCTAGAGCTGAGCTGGGTTGCAGTAAGGAGGGTGCTTTGGGAGCTCTTGTCCTCAGCCCCTCACTACATCTTGGAGAAGAGCATAGCTTGGCCAGTTTCCAAGGCCAACAGTTAACCCTCTGAGGCGTTTCTGCAGCAAAATGAGAGCTCTCTTCTTTGGTTTGAGAGCCATTCTACCTGCTGTATTAGAGTAGATATCATTGAGTCCCATAGACACAGTTTTATTTTTAAATAAATCTCTCACCTTAAAAATTGTCTATGTTTAAAATAGAATCCCATTGTATGCCTGAATGTTACATTCTGTTAAAAGGTCAGAAAGTACATGGTATGACTCATTTTCAATTCTTAAAACATCTGAGAAAGGTGTTTTCTCACTGGCTACACACAATTCTATAACCTTCAGTAAGTTATTTACAACACTACTGTATTGATCACTCCAGACATTTTATTTTTGGAATATAACCGACTCTAAATCTGATGCGTACAAACCATCCAAATACATGATAGTTCTTGCAAAAAATGGAAAGTTATTTGTCCCTGATCATTTTACAGTCATATTTTGGTCTTGTTTTGTTTTGGCTTAATTTTTGTTTGTTTATTTGCTTAACACTTTTATTTATCTTGTATCATTAGGAGTTTTAAAGGAATTAAAAAAGGGATGAGAAATGGTCAATTATTAACTCTACAGGACAAGAAAGATCGAAACTGTTACATTGAAAAAATAAGCACAGGGCCATTTTCTGAAGAATGTGCTCAGTTCTCAAATGTAACCTCAAGTATCTATGAAGATTGTAGCAAAGTAAGTAGATATTCTACATAAAATTCTGACGTGTGTTCTCAGAATTTGCAACACTGAGTCTTGAAAAATGAGGTCATTGGGAAAAGTTGTAAAGCTTTAGCCATTAAAAGAGAAAAATAGTGACTTAGGATTAGAAAGATCAGTGGTCTTTATTTTTAAAAATCTGTAACTATGTTGATATTGCAGCTCAAGGGGTCGTTAATTATTGACATGGCGCCCTAAAGCAGTGGCTGTGCACTGCGCGTGCGCAGACGCGCCCACTGTGTGCCGGCATGTGCTTGCACAGAGGTCTGGGGCGTTCTCACTTGTGTGTCCACCCCGGTCATCCCATGGCAGCAGGTCCCACGTGTGATAGTTTTGCTTTTTGCTTCTTTATCCTGTTCGAATTTTTACCATGAATGTGTATTTTTAACAACATATTAAGGCTATTTTCAAAGGAGAGAGAAACAAAGGCCAGCAGAGCGATCCTCAGATCAGGGCTCTCGTGGGCTCCCGAGCTGCAGAGTTCGGGCTCAGCTCCGCCGTCACTCACGGGTCACTGCAGCAGCTCTTGGGGGGCCGCCCCCGCCCGAGGGGCTGCGGGAAGGGCCGTGGGCGCTGCTTCTTGTAACTCTAACCTTGGCTTCCACAACAACACAGAAAAAAAACGTACATTTAATCGTGTGGTCTGCATGTCGTATTTCCAGGACTGGTTTATTGGTTTATTGAGGTGTGCCTTGTAGCCCCCAAAGTGAACGAAAATATGTGGCTGAGAGGCGTGGTCCCTTTATATCCACTGGGCTGCCACGTGACCGCAGCTCAGTTTTATGCAGCCAGTTCTCCACCAGTCCTGAGACTGGAGCTGTCAGTGAAAACCCACAGAGGGAAGCAGGAGGCAAAGGAGAAGCGAAGGCAGTAACGGAGAAAATCGTACTGGCAAAGTTCATCCTAACTTGGGACTCAGTTGGACTTAGTCCCTATTTATAATGCAGCAAAACAGGGCCATGAAAATAGCAACTCAGTAATAAGAAGAAAGCATGCACTACCCATCACTGACTCTTAACCGCATGTGACTTCCCCAGGCTGTGCTCTGCAGAAGGCGTCCCTGGGAGGGGACAGGAGAGGCTGAGATCTGGCCTCGCTGTCCAGCAAGCTGCGTGTCCTGGCCCAGCCACGTTCCCGCCGGACAGAAGACTTCCTCTGATCTCCACCAATGTGAAAAGCTGTCACTGTCCACTTTGCCCAGACCCCTCAGGATCCAGCAGCTTTGATTCTCTCATTTCTAGAACAATTCAAGAGCAGAGTAAATGATCTGATAAACTAATTATAGGAAAGTAAATAAGGACAGCCTTTTAATTCTATGATAAGGTGAAAAACTTATTCTTATCCTCCATCGGTGATGACGGCCATCATGTCAGAGTAGTTGACGAGAAAATCCCAGTTTGAATGAAAGAAAAACCCTTCTGCAGGTGCACTTTTCTTTGCCATTAACTTAAATTTTGCATTAAGTTACTTAAAGCTGTTTCCCATTTCTTCTAAGCAAATCGTGGAATCTTTTTTTATCTGTTATCTATGAACCTGCTGTAAAATTAGTCTGTATGTAATTAAAACAATCCCTCAAAAAGAGCATGAGGGGAAACCATGCAAGAAAGTAAATTAGCAGAAAAGAACTCGGCATTATGGCAGATAGATTGTCAAAACACCACTACTCTGGCCAAAGCAGGCCCTGTGTGTGGACATACATGAGCATGCAGACATCATGTGTGTGCACCAAGACATACGCACAGACTTGGGGAACAGTGTGCTCAACAGAGGTTCTCATCCCTGCACCGATGGAAATTACTTTGAAATCATAACATCCCCTCTTAAATATACTAAATAATATTTTATTCTTTGGCTTTCTATGTAAGTCCTGATGATCAAATAATTTTGAGGTTTTTACTCTGAACTTTCCCTCTTCTGTTTTTTTTCTTTACAGAATTCTAAACTCAATGCTGTAATATAAAAATTTAAATCTAGAAATTCCAAAAAGACAATGGTATTGAATAGTAATAAAAAATGACTCATTTCATGTTAAAGATTATGTAGTACAATTTACACCAAGTTCTATTTTGATAACCAAAGTAATATGGGTAATATTCTGCAAGTAGCTTGCAGAAATTTTCAGTGGGGAGAAAATTTAAAGTGTTATAATCTTTTTATGTTTATGGGCAGGAACAAGATGTTATCATACACAAAAGTTACCATATACAAAACTAAAAATTGCTTTTTTAAAGTAATACTGGGGAAGAAAAACATAAAGAGGGCAATAAGTAGTTTTAAATATATGTTTAAGAAAAAAGAAATAACTCATCTTAGGTTCTTTTCCAAATAAGAACAAAAACTTAATATGCATTCAAAACTAATATTTGCCAGTATTTTAGTGAGATCTTGCAAAAAATACACTACAGACAGACTAATCCAGTATCTTACGTCAGCCTTTAGCTTACCGGTCAAAAATTACTCTTAGAACAATTTGTCAAACAAATTCCCAAGAACATTAAAACCCATGCAGGAAATTAACATCATGCATCTCAGCATCAGTTAAGAGATGCACAGATGAGAGATTCGTTCTGGTGCCACAAAGGTCTGGCTTTGACTTTCAAACAAGAGGAGAGTGTGAACCACAGAAGCATGAACAGCTCATCTCTAAGGACCCCGTCAGCTTATGCAGGAAATGCTCTGAGGTGAAAGGCATCCGCAGACTGGTTGCACCGGGGTGTGCAGACCAGACAAATATAGTTTTAGTGACTAAATGTGTATACCACATCTGACAGAGAGGCTGCATCTTCCTTTTCTATTATTTCCCAACGACAGTAATGTTCTTTTTTATTCGTCCTAAAGCATGAACAGCAAGCCTGTGTTCTTAAATGGACGAGAAGCAAATTCTCCGTTACAACAACAGCAGTAATGCTTTTTGCTGCCTTCTGCCATTTACTTACAGAATGTGCCATTGAGCACTGTCGGAGCATCGTAACAAGTCTTAATGCACTAAAAATGGTTTTAACTCTTTTTTCCCCTTTACACATAATTCCAGATACAGTACCTTGAAGAAGGTCCCATACATTCTTCTCCCCAAAAAGTGAGAAGATAGAACATAAAGGCTAGATGGGTATCTTTTTTTTACTATTAGAAAATATTCCAAACTTAAAAAAAAGAAAGTACCTGGGGATTAGGAATACTAGTGAGGGCTTATAAGTGAAACAGCCTAGCTGTTGAAGTCACACAGAGACAGGGCTTGTGTTTGCTTCTACATCTGGCCTTGGGCCCTCATCCAGTCATGCAGTTTAACATCATCCTTTGCAATTTAACTGCAAGTCAATAAAGCTCGGCATCATGATGTGGGAAATGCGCCGGGCATTCACACGTTACCACTGCAGGTCCTCAATGCCTCGACCAAGGCGGCTGTGGCCACCTCCACAAATCGCGACCAGTGCAGGTGGTCCACTGAGGGACACACCCAAGGGGCCTGATCATGTGACTGAACCCACTGGGTCATTCCAGCAAAGCGGTTGTTGCATTCACGGACATAGAAAGGTAGGTTGAGATGAAAAAGGAAGGAAACATTCAGCCAAGTGATGCCGTGGTTGTGGAGAGCACAATATAAACCTTTTAAGATGGGATTTTGCCAAAGAGAGTAGTATCTGCTTTTACTAATGTAGAAATATTTCATCCATGAGGCTTAGAAAATCTTCAGAAATGTGTATTTCTAAGTAGCTATAATGATGACAAGCCTCATAATAAGTGATAGTCTTTGGTTATAAGTTCAGATGTTAGCCCAATATTAAAGCATTAATGTTTTTCAGCAATAGACAATTACTCTCCTTTGATGCAGATATTTAGATGTAAGACAAAGAGTAAATACCTTTCCTGCATTCAAAAAGTTTATCTTGTACAGAGAAAGTCAAGCTAAAATAAAACAACTTTTTAAATACTTTACATTAAGTCATATTCATAAAAAAGCACCAAAAACATATAAAAAATATATTTTAAAAGAATCATGCCTGTTACACTGGTGGCATAGCCACATAGAGAGGGACCACTGCAGGTGACTTCCCACTCCCAGCCATGACGGGGCCACGGGTTCCGGGCCTGACCTCCTATTGGAGACGACTGGAACACTGATTCCCAAGACACCAGACATGAGGCTGTGGGTAACAGTGACCCTGAGAGATGGGAAACCAGCCAGGCGGGCAGTGCAATCACCCCGTCTTCTTGCCTGGAGAGAGTCTCCAGGCCATAATGCGAAGCGGAGGGAGAGAGGAGAGCCCGGCAGCCCCCCGGGCTGGAGAGGAGGAGCAGGGAGTTCCTGGACACTGTGTGCTGTCTGTAGCGATGGCAACAAATCACCATGAATTTACTGACTTAAAACAACAACAAAAAATTGTTATCTACAATTCTGGAGGTCAGAAATCCCAAGTAGGTCAGCATGGTTACATTTCCCCTGGGGTCTGCAGGAGAAGCATCTTTCTTAGCTCTCCCAGCTCCTGAAGTCCTCGGCTCCTGGTCACTCCCCCAGCTTCCAAGCCAGTGGCAGAGCACCTTTTCATCTCTTTATTTCTGTCTCAGACCCTCCCGTCTCTCTATTATAAGGACCTATGGAATTATATTGGGGCCACCTGGAAAAATCCAGGATAATCTCCCCATCTCAAGATTCTTGGTTTAATCTTATCTACAAAGTCCTTTTTGCCATATAAGGTAAATCTCCTAGGTTCTGGAGCTTATGTTACGGGCACCTTTGAAGGGTAGGTAACCACTATTCAATTCAGTGCCCCAAAAGCCAAGGCAAGAAGAGTTTTCAGGATAATGTTTCAGGAAGAAGAGATGCACAGAGTGGGAACCCCGTGGGTCTGGAGAGGAACCCCCAAGATATGCAGCAGAGACTCCTTGAATGTTCAGCTAAGTATTGATCATTCTGTTCATGTCCAGAGAAGATCTTGGGCTGAGGGAAAACATTTCAACAGGAGAAGAGAGAACACTCCCATGGGCTCACTCAGGGCTGGGAGAGTGCCTGTTCCCACCAGCCTGAGGAAAAGATCTCATAAGTTATGGTCATTGGGTAGAGTATGCAGAGAGATTTTTGTGCTACATTAATCACCACTCTCATCCCCCTGAAACTTTAAAATAAGAGTCAAAAGAGTCAAAGTAGTTCCAAGTAACTTAATCACACACCAAAACAAAGCTCAAAATATTTTTACAAATACAAAGATATTTCCCACCCCCAAATTTAAAAATTCACCATGAAAGGTATGCAGTCAAAAGTTACCATGTATACAAAGAAGGAAAATGCAATCCATAATTAAGGGGAAAAAGTCAACCAATTGAAACAGACCCAAAAATGATTCAGATGATAGAGTCAACAGACAAGGACATGAAAACAATAGTTAACAGTTTTGTTCTGTATTCAGGAAGCTGGTGGACAAATTAAACATGTGAACTCAAGACATGGAAGATATAAAAAAAATCCAAATTAAACTTCCAGAGGTGAAAAAATATTATCTGAGATTTAAATAGATTAAATGGGATTAAAAGCATTTAGAAACGCAGAAGAAAAGATTAGCAAACTTGGAACACACAAAGGAAAAATGAATTTTCAAGCATGAAAAGATTATTAGTGAGCTATAGAACAACTTCCAGCGGCCTCATATGCATAGTATTTGAGTTCCCAAAAGAGATGGGGAGAGGTGAGGACAAGGTATTTAAAAATACAAATGCTGCAAATTTTCTGAATTTGATTCACACTATAAACCCATAGGTCTGAGAAACTAAACAAATGAAAGTATAAGAAACATGAAAACAACATCAAGATGCATCACAATTAAATCACTTAAAACCAGAGATAAATAGAAAGCAGTAAAACTGGACAGAGGAAAGGGCACATTACTTGAGTAGGAACACAAATAAACATGACAACAGATTTCTCATTGAAAACAATGCAAGCTAGAAGACAGTGGAATGACATCTTTGAAGCACTAAAAGCAAAAAGTGCTAACCTGGAATTCTTTACTAGTGAACATATATTTCAAAAACTTCTTAGTAATTACATCCTTGGTGATACTTTCTATTTTGTTATTCTGAATTTATTCTATCTGTATAGTAAGATGAAGCAAGTCATTCACTATATTAGCATCACTAAGACCCAGAACTGTCAGCATTGGAGATGAGGATACAGATGTCACAGATGACATAGAATAGACATCTTGTAGTATAGAACTTGAATTGTTAACATTAATAAGAGCTCATGATATATTTTGCTTAAAAAAATATATGTATAGCTTTGTTTAACAAAAAGGCTTTTATCAGTGAAAAGGAACTGAGAGTCCAGAAATAATCTCTACTATATATATTGATCTATGGTCTATTGATTTTTAGCAATGATGATAATATATGAAGGATAAAGAACAATCTTGTTAACAAATGGTGCTGGGACAACTGGATATCCACATTTAAAAGAATGAAGTTGGACTTCTGCCTCAAACAGAAACAAAAATTAACTCAAAAATGGATCTAAGACCTAAATGCAAGAGCTAAAATTTGCAGCTGTCATAAGAGGACATAATCATGAATCTGCATGATCTTATACTAGTCAGTGGTTTCTTCGACATGACACCCAAGGACAGCAGCCAGAAAAAAACAATACATAAATTGGATTTCATCAAAATAGTCTTTGTGCTTTAGAGGACATGTCAAGAAAATAAAAGACAACTCACAGAATGAGAGAAAATACTTTCAAGTTCTATATTCCATGAAGGCCAAATATGCAGCACATATAAGGAACTCCTACAACTCAACCATAAAAAGACAACCCAATTTAAAAATGGACAAAGGATCTAAATAGACATTTTAAATAAATGGGCAATAAATGGCCCATTTTACCCATATTTAAGAACTGATTAACAATAATGAGTGACCCATTTTGTCCATTTTGTCCATTTTGCCCAATTGACAGGGCTTCCTTTTAGGGTAATGGAATGTTCTGGAACTAGGTGGGGTGATCCTTGCATAACATTGTGAATGTAGTAAATGCCACTGGTGTGTTTTTATGTTAGATGTATTTTGCTACCCAAGAAGTCATAGAGAATAGTAATCAATGAATACTACAATTACTCTACAAGACAGAATGAAGTTATAAAACATTGGAGGAGGAAGTCGCTAAAACGTATGGATAAAAGGAAATGAGTCCTAAGTCGACAATTGTTGAAAATGGGAGCTAGACGCACATGGAGCTTTGTGGCACTATTCTTCCTATGTCTATTCATATGCCCATACCCCAAAATATATATGCAAATATACAAAAACTTATACCAAACAAATAAAACAAATTATACCAAGGAATTAGTGAATTTTGTTGATTCCTGTTGATGTAATAAATAATCAAGGACAGCTCCTTAGAAAAAGAGTTCCATGAGCCATGATTTTAATGTAATTTTATCTGTAAAATTTGGTAAGCCATTTTTTCCAACTATATGGTATTATTTGACAAGGCCCTAAAATTAAGTTTAAAAGTACAAAATGGTTAGCATAGTTGCAAAGTGAATACGGATTTTAGAAATGGGCGTATAAGTGTAGAAATGGGGGTATAAGTGTAGATGCCTTTAAAATTATCCAGAGTTTATCTCAGTGCTTCATGCTCAGTGAACATTGTTTTCTGAATTAATGACTATTCCAATATGCGTGTCTGGTCCTAAACCTTACAGGATTATTGTGAATAATTGAGGACTGTTAATTTGAGGTAACACGTATTTCCTAGTGAGGAATGTGATTACAACTGCTTTAAATGTTTTGAACCAATTAATTGATTAAAAACGAATCTGTGCTTTTAAAAACAATTGACAAACTAGTCAAGTCAAAATAAGTCTTGGAACTAAATGTAGATTACCAAATCAATTCAAATGTGTGGTTTTAACCAGGTACTTAGGAATCATGTAGATATAACCTGAGAATTTAATTCATAATTTAAGATTCCAATGCTGATCAAGTCATGTAATTGGGGGACAAAAGATGTGCACATCTTAAATCAAATATGCATTTCTGTGCTTAGCCCATCAAATCAGTCCAAGACTGGAGTTTTTCATTGTGGTTACAACCCCACCATTCCTGATCTCAGTACTGCATGAGAGTTCCTGCTAAACCAGGCAGGCAATGGGGAGCTGGCATGGGTCAACCCAGGAGACAAGTCCTGCTTCATAACCTCTGCCCAGCCTGCTCCCTGAAGCCTGTCTGATCCTCTGCCTGCCTCCCCCTACCCTAAATACTTGCCTCCTTTCTGCTTCTCCACTTTCTACCTCCTTTCTTCCAAAGGAGCTTCCTATTCACTTCCTGAGCAGTGTGTCTCTGATCATCTTTGGCCTCTGAGCCAGAACTGCTTTCCTGTTCTCTTCTTCACAGTTTACACAGCCTACAGGATTCCCTGTGGTCATCCAAGGTCTAACTCATTTGCGTATCTTTAAAAAATTAGAGCACTAAACCCTTACATACCATGGGTGATCAGCATATATAAAACGTATAATTGCACACATAATTATAATGCTCCAAAACATTTGGAAATCAGAAAAGGAGGACCACATGTTCTACCTACACAGTTTTGCTCGAAATATGACTGGTTGGCAAGAGGGCCTCAGCTGGAGCATGCCTGAGACACGTACACAAGATGGGACCACATGGAGTTGTCTGGGATGCTTTGCCCTGGACCAGTGGCCCCGAGCCGAGGTCCACACTGGGGCGGGCATCACTGCCATTTACCAGCCGCCATTATACAAATGGCTGTGGCAGGCTGACATGCCAGGTCATTCCTTCTTTGACACTAAATCTTAGCTGCACCCCTACAAATTGGGCAAGAAGGCCCTTATCCCTTTGCGCGCAAAGAAAATGTGGCTGTGCCCTTCCAGGTTAGGAAGAAGAAAAGTGGAACTAATAAAAGAAGACCCCACTGGCTAGGCTTTTGTTGGGTAAGGAAATAAAGAGCATGGGTTTGCTTTTTCTCCCTATTGGGTATAGATATTTTCAAATACGCACATATATGGAGATGTTGTTGAATATTAGTATCGTGTTTTAACATGACTTAGCTAATGCTAAAAATAAAATCTTTTTTCCCCTATATTTCAATGTGGTACAATTTCCTGTCTTGAAGAAAGATGGAAACTTTTACTTGGAAGATATATGGTCAGAATTTCCTGTAATACGGAATTAGCTCCAGTCAAAATGAACTATTTTACACTGCCATTATTACTCATTTACCAAAAATACTTTGTTCTGGGTTTAACATTTTCTTAATACTTTTAACTTTCCTAAGCACTTTCTCATCAAATGGCTGGGCCAGGCTCACAATCAGCCGGACAGCCTGAACATTCCGTGGCAGGAGAAGGTGTGGCAGGGGGCAGTGAGAGGTTGGGGACCATGGCCCACATGGCTTTCCGTTTGGTCCCATGCATTTTGGAAACACACACGCAAAACACCACTTCATCACGTAGCTCACCAAATATCTAAGGAGGATTTTTTTAAGTGACAGAGGCAAGCGTTGTTTGTTGTATGATGACTGTTTGCCTTGACACTTGAAAAGTATTTCAATAAAACATCACATGAAAAAAATCACATAAAAGACTCTTGTAAGGCCATACTTTGACAATAGCCTTGCACATGCAAAGCTATGAGGCTCCATTTCGGTTTTATTATGATATGATTATGATGTCATGCGAATTTCTAAAAAGCTCTATCTAACTGTAATTTCAAGACAGCTTCATTGCATTAAGAAACAAAATAGTCAACATAACAGTGCATTAATTTGGGGGTTTTGACAGGAAGCCGTAAAAACAAAGGAATGTGCCAAGTCTCATCAACCTAGGATTTGGCTTCTCTTAGAGTGAGTGGCGTCAGGGCTCTAAAATAGAGACCAGCAGGAGATGCAAAATGGAGCCCAGGAATTTGGGCACGACTGACTGGAATTAATTAACGTGCCTACCGGAGCCTCCCATCCGCTGGCCTGACGCTGCTGACGTTCTACATCTCCAGATCCAGTTCTCACAGTGACACGCAGTCCTTTTATGTTACCCTACCCTTGAAGCCAAGGGGCGTGGTGCTGGCAGGCGTTCCCATTCTCTACTTCGGTATTTTTTCAACCCTGTATACTTACGGGTTTTTTAAATACTATCTTTTCCTGTTTACCATATGTCAAATTCTACATGAGCCGATAAAAACATGCAAAGGCCTTATCACTCTAATCTCCCAAAATAGACTTTCCCCCCTCCTACCTCCTACACTTCATCAAGCCCCTAAGTACTAATTACTAAAATCTAAAATGCTCATCTGACCGAATTGCATTATGTGTCCATTTTTAAAGACCTCAATTCAATTATCCATACTAATATGGGCACCCAGAAAAAAAAACTTCCCTGTTTGTATTTTTCCATTATGCAGAGACTCCACTCTGGGACGGTGGAGGGCCCCCTTGAATGTCACATGCTCCCTTAGAGCAAGCCAGCACCCTCCTTGGCAGGAGTGAGCCCTGCTGCTTGCAGCGACCCCGCAGCAGGCCACCCTCATCAGAGCCTGCTGCGATGCTCCTGACTCCACACTCCAGGGGGTGCTTCCCTGCTTGATGCTGGGAGCAGATAAAAGCTGTTCTAATTTTCCATCCCAGCCAAATAGGCGCATAAGCAAGCTGTTAGCCTGTCTCCGGATAGCGCAGGACAGCATTGCCACACTCTTCCTGCTCCACTGCAGTTAGCACATTGGTGAACATTTACAAGTGAAATCACAAGGAGCAGGCAGGGGAGGGAGGAGGTGGGAGGCAGAGGTATGAGGAAACCCACTCCCAAGTGCAAGGGCAGATGCCTGCTGAATTGGCAGTGAACATCAAAATGCCCGTTCCTGGAATGGAGTAGAGAATGCTTGCAATAAACAATGAAAATACTGTCTGGTGAGAGAGAAAGAGGAAGAGAGGGTCATCTTCCTGCATTTGCAGTGGAAAACGGTTTGTCATGCTGTGTTCTCCACAAGACACCATCCAAACAGACAAAGGAAAACAGGGGGTGGCAGGCAGCTGGGTCATCACAAGCTGCAGAAGATGGAGGGCTGCGTTCTGAGAAAGAGCCACAGGTCAGGACGCACGCTTGCCTGGGATTCAGAGTTGGGAGTCCAGTTTGAATGGATCCCCCAACCCTTTACCCCAATAACATGCATGATAGAATAATCAGTGAAGGTAAGAAGCATCTATGGGGAGGAGCTAAAGTTCGCTGCATCACAAAAATTTGGGGGTGACACATGAGCAGATTTGGAAAAAAAGGGTAAATACCATTATGGGAAAATGCAGAAAGCCAAAGGAAGCTTACCACTCAGAAACATCAGGAGCATGCCTGCAGCTCCCAGCACCGAGTCACCAACGTGAAGAGGAGAGAAAAATAATTACATGTCTTGTTGGAACTAGTTTTTATCATCGTGTTAAAATTTTATAATAAAAACCCAGGTGCACAAAACATTCTGTAGAGTGTGGCTTAGAACAAGAATATACAGACCCTCTTTATTCCTTGTAAGAGTTCCTATAAAAATAGATAAAAACAGAATATGCAAAAGTACTATTTGTGGAAAAAAGATGCATCTAAGCATTGATTATTTGGCCTCATATGATGAGATTTTTCTTGCATATATGTAATATGAGCTCCAACACAAAAGTTTGCATAGTTTTCTTTAAAAAAGGGCACCTTACCTTCAAAGACTTTACATCAAAATAAACAAATGTGATACTGTTCTGTACATGAAGGAAATAAGTATATGTAGTGTTACTGGGTAGAATTGTGCCTCCCCATCACACACACACACACACACACACACACACACACACACAAGATATGGTGAAGTCCTAACCCCATACCAGTGAATGTGACCTGGGTCCTGGCTTTGTTCTCCACCCTCTGCTCAGAACCTCAGCTCATGCTCATCCCCTCACCCTCCTTCCTGGTGACTTAACTCTAAGACACTTCATTTCATCTATTCCTCCCAGTCCTGTTTCCAGTGCTAGGGAGGCTGTCATGAGATGAAAATCTCTCAAAATTCCAGGAAAATGTAAATTAGCATCTTTCTGGAAAACACTAAGATTCAATAGCCTTACATATGTACATCATTTGAGGCCCAGTATTTTTACTTCTAAGAATGTACCTGAAAGAATCAAATGACTATGCATAGATGTTCATTTCAGAGCTGTTGAATTTATGCCTCTTTGACCCAAATACTCTTGCCAATGCAGAATGGCCAACGCTGAGAGAATCTATTCCCATTCTTCAGAGGAGTCCTGGGTGGCATCTCCCACATGCTTGTGAACTCACACACTCAATTATATGTATGTGTCTGTATCGGTCCCTTTTCTCTGGCTTCTCCTCAAGATATTTCCCAGGTGTCAGAAATTGTCTCAGCACTAGTCCCTGGGCTTCTGAGGCTCCTGAACATGGTTGTTCTGGGACCAGGTGTCCTACTTCAGCTGCACATGGCTGCTGGGGATGGTCATGCCCACTGTGTAGCCCTGTGTCCACCACTGCCATTTCCTCTGGGAATACCACTTAGGTGCAGCTGCCCGGGGGGGTCATGGCTGGGCAGGTGCAGGGAGAGGTGGGGGAAAGGTCACCCTCCCATTGGGATTATACTCCATCATCCAGGTCGTGCAGGCTGTATGTGAAAGCACCTCCTCAGGCTCTATTGCAGGCCTCTTTCTCTCAGAGCCTGAGCGCTGGTCCACGGCAAGCAAGGCGGAGCAGCCGAGTAAGAGCAGCCCCCTGGTATCAGAACCCCCTTCCTCTTGAGAAGCTCTGGCATGGACACTGACTGAAGTGCTCAGGCCTTTGTGGAATTGGCGTGTGGCTGGACACATGCAGAATGGACACCGTTTAGACTCTCGGTGGGACATCTACACACTTAAAATAATAGACAAAAAAGGTGTGATAAAAAAATAGGTTTATTTAATGCATGTCATGGAGTAGGATATAGCCACTAATAGCACTTACTTTTAAATAAATGGCAAAAACATCCTTGTTATTATCCTAATAATATCAGAAGTATGATCTCACAAGAAGTGTAAATATTCATATATTATGGATAGAAAATGCACTAGAAAGAAATACATCGAAACGCTGACAGTCACTCGACATAAGGGGTGAGACTGATTTTTAATTGTTCTTTAATTTCCATTTTTTCAGATGTATAATGAGTTTTATAAAACTTCTGTAATGTGTGTACATTTTCAATCAGAAAAAAACAAGCTCATGAAAAGTACCCACTTACTCTCCTCATGTCCAGTTACACGGGACTCCGAGGGGAGCAGGCAGGACATTTAGTCCCGGCCTTTCGGGGTCTCCCTGCGTCGCCCCAGGACCATGGAGCTGTAGGGCCTTATGCGGGACTCAGCACACTCCCCCTTGTGGCTGTGCCGCTTGCATGTCCCCGAAGCGGCTCTCTGGGGCCCCCCGCCCCGAGCCTGTGATCCAGAGCTGCGCCCAGAGCTGGCACTGCAGCGCCGGCCCGGCTTCCCGGAGTGAACCCAGCAGCCGTGTCCCAGCCACTCGCGGGGCCCCGGGTGGGGGGCCTCTCCACCGCCACTTGGGTTTTGTTCCCTTTTGAACCTGAAACAGTTCCCTCTCCCCTCGTGTTCTCGCAAAGCCGCCTCTCTCACCTCCATCCATGGACCCTACTCTGGTCAGATTTTTCACGGAAGACAGAAAGCTTAGCCGCCTCCCAGCACCGTGGGCTTCTGCCCCGAGAAAGCCCTGGAAAGGGATTCAACAGGCAGCAGGGGGGAACAGGAAGAGGAAAGGCACCGAGCAAATGCAAGCGAAGACCTCAATGAACAGTCCTGCCACCTTGTTGTGATCGTAAAACAGCACTGCGCATCCTGAGTCGTACGGAGAGAAGCTGAACTGTGAGAATTCGGAGTTCAGAACCAGGTGGATGGAAGGAATGTGGCTGCGTCTGCCCAGAGCCGCCAGAGTGGGGCTTGTCCCGACCACGGGCTGGCAGCCCCACCGTTAGGCCAGAGTCCGAGTTCGTTCTCTAGCGCAGCTCGGCAACTGCGCCTGCCTTCAACCTTAGAAGATCAAACCAACAACTTGTATTTTTTAACTAAAGTTGCCTTTTTCTTGGAGTGAAGGATCCGAACATTATTGTGATCACTTCACGTCTTCCGCTTAGCATTTTCTGTCTTTGATGGGGCTGGGGTATGTTATCAAATGTGCAAACTCTTCTAGGATGCATATCAAGGGCAAACGAACCTTCAGCGTTTATCCACCGTAATGAACTTTGAAGAACTGAGCCTGGGAACATTTCCTTCTACAGGTCCGAGGCTGCTGTGATGTACAGGATCTGACAGCAAATGCTGATTTGGGATTCTTGCGGGCAATAGAAAAACCCCAAATTGCCCAACTCTTGTTTCCTTTCAAATTGGAAGTTTGAAAGCCTTCTCCAAATACATGGGGATGAAAACAAAATCGGGAAAAGAACTGACCTGTGACTCCATTCCATCAACCCTTTCAGAAAGATTTTGTGGAAAAGGAAATATACATATGAAGAAAGGTCAGGTCAATTGGGAATGCGAAGAGGAAACACATTTCCAAAATACCGTAAAACATGTGAAGAATCCGTTTAACATTTCTGAAGCTGTCTTGCAGCCCTGGGGGGACTATGGGAGGACATGTGGCCTATATCTTGCATCCACAGATGTCACAAATGACTGCCCGGGCTTCTCGCAGGAAATGGGCATTAAGCCACAGTTAACCAATTTTTCTTCCTCAGTCATACATTGCTGAAATGATGTTCCTCCGTCTCCGTCCAGTCTTAAAGAAGCTATGGATGAGAAACCCTCTGCTACCCTCATTAGTCATTTGAGAGACAAAGTTTCTGCGAGCATTGCTAACATCCCCTCCCAGGGGCCTTGTGTTCTCATCGTAGGTCACTGCCAATTTGGAGAGATGATTTCACCACTGCCCACTCACATTTGGCAAAAAACACAGAAGTGTTTGGCTTGGGTGTGAATTTGTTAGCATTGCTCTGAAAAGCAAAAAACATTTTAGATTGGTTAAACCTGTGTTGAATTAGGTCCTAATAAAGGAACGGTCTCTTAGGGGTTTAAAGGGTTTAAACTGTGGTTTGGCCAACATTCTAGACACACATGCACAAAATAAAAAGCCTTTCTGCTAAAAGGAAAGTCATTTTAGAATGTGGTGACCTTCTGTAAAGAGGACAATAAGTTCATCTGCTGCTTTTTAAAATAAAGTTCAGTGATATTTTAACTTGAAAACACCCCTCAAATACTCATGGTGGTCCCCGTCTTTCTTGTGAGGCTCTCTCCATAGGGACTCGCAGCTCACAGGGAAGGAAAATTCTTATACTAAAAGTATGAACTGCTGGGAAAACATTTTTCATGTTGTGCAACTGTGATAATGAGTTATTTTAAAGGAAAGCAATTAAATTAAATAAATACATTTTAAACACAGTAACTAAAGTTCTGACTTGAGACTCTGAATGGCACCATTAGTTTTAGAATTCCCACGACTGAATCCCACTCAGACAATCTACTTCCTGCTTGTATAACATGGGCTACCCTCAAGATAATAAGCCACAATATAACTGCCTCATTTAAATAGTATTCCACAAATACTACATCATTTGATTCCTAGGGAAACCTATAATATGAGCAGGACAGATATTAACCCACCTTCATATGTAAAGAAACTGATACTCATAGAATTGAACCACCTAAGATCACCTTCCCTAGCCAGTTGGCAAGGCTAAGCCGGGATTTGTCTGGCTCATAATCCTAGTCTTAAAAATTTGAAAGAATTCACCACATCCCCCAGAATTAAAATTTTAATCTCAAAGTCTTGCTTCAGATCTTCATGGACATTAGACCTGATTCCATTCACTCTTCAGAGCTGTGGGCTCACTTCCATGATCAAGTAGAGCAGACATAAATAGTATATATATTTAGAATGAAATTGAAACCTTCTTCTCTCTCAGGTTCTTAGATAAATTCGTTTTCTGGCTAGTGGATGGCATTAACTGAGTAACATTGCAGTGAACCATCCCGTGACCCAGAGAAATTGTGTAATTGATTTGATTTTGGGAAATGGCCAAGGAACATCTGAGCTATGCATTTAGTCCTCTATGGAGGAAAACACAGTAACAGTGTAGATAAAAAACACTGAGACTATGGATTAAAAACATGAGACTGATAGCCCTGGTTAGGACAGGGGAAGAATACCTCCAAAAAATGAGAGCTAAGGCAACTCAGTACAAATGATGACCAGCCACGGGGAGTAGGGGAAATTCCTGAAGTGATCGCTATTCAAAATAGGAGAGAGGACTCCCTGCAAGTTTCTGCACACCCAAAGGGCAGAGAGCTTCTTAGTGGGGGAGAAAAGAGTAATAACAAAAAGATTTATTCATAGCTTGTGATTAGACACTCAGCAAAGTGTTTATCAATTACCATCCTTAAATCTTCCCAACAACCATAAGTTGCATGTATTTGCCCCACTTTAGATGGGAAACAGAAGACTACGTAATTGATAATACTTTGCTGACATCACAAAACTGATAGACTATTTGAGCCCAATCCTATCCAATCCAGAGTCTATGCTTTTAATCCTACTGTCTCCTGGGGTTTAAACAGAAACAGGGTTTTAAGGATTGTGCAGAGAATCACAGAACACCAGATTATTTTTTCATAATATTTTTGTCAATCTTGAGTCTTTATTATCCATTATTTATTTGCCTTTTTTTCCCTACTTATAATAAATATCTCAGAAAGCTATAATAAATTAAGCATCATCATGCCTTAAGTGTAATTTAATTTCTCCATGGTCTTTGGTTGGGGAAATGAGAGGCAGAGCTCATGGAAGCCTGAATAATTGGAGGGGCTGTCCCGAGGGAAGGCAGTGGAAGCGCAGTAGCAAATGGTGGTAGGAAGGGGAGTGAAAGTAAACACCACCTTTCATCCAGGCAAGACGACTGGTATCTGCAGAAATGATCCCGTTAGCTCAATAGCACAACAGCACACAACTTTATTTCCTATTCACATTGTATGCTTTCCATGGTGCAAGGTGGGGCTGTGGGGGCTCTCACACAGGTAGTCGAGGGCTCTAACCTGGAGGTGACACATGGCGGTCTGTTCACACTGCATTGACCAGAACTAATCGTGTGGTGACACTCACCCACAGAGCGGCCAGGAAATGCCAACCTGCCTTGTGTGCAGACAGTGGAGAGCCAGAACATTCCATGACAGCACTAATGAATTCTCTCAATATTTACCTGCTTCTCAATGTGGCCTGGATTTGGCACTCCTTCCTTAACAGCAAACGCAAATGCATTTCAGTTCATTCCCCATTTGCTGTTCACATTGCTTCTGAAAACTGTTGTTTTCTCAGAAGGTCAGCCTCTCTTTCATTACACAGATGTACTGTACGACCAGAGAAAGTCAAAAATATATCTTTTAAACATGTTTGGGTTGAGAAATAGCATGGCTAATGATGGGCCCCGTATTTGTGATATGAGCATCTGTCATCTTTATCAAAGACAGAGTCTTGTCTGCTACTCCAATTATGTTCCTCTTTACACATTATCTTATCAGAGGCATTGTCTGAGATCTTAAAATCATGAATTTCTGACAGATGTGAATGATTCATCTTATTGTAATTTTCTGTGAATGTTATGATAACCAAGAGGAAAGGGAAATTCATTTGTATGCTGTGAGATCTGAAAATCAAACTTTGCTTTAAAAATAAATTTTATTGCCATCAGGTATTCCTTTTGTGTCAGTCCTCACTATAATGAGAGTGTGATGGACACTTTATAATGAGTAGTATCTGAGTCATGCTGGAAGATGTCAAAATAAAGTGAAGATTTCTAAAAAGAAGAGTTTCCTATAATTTTCCCCCAAAAAAGCAAGTGTTATTTCAATTTTAGTAAGCAAGTATTTCATTGCTTGTAAGTCATAGGTACACATATTATCATTTGTAGTTTGTTCACGTGATCAACACTTGTGCTGACACTCTAACCCTCGTCTACCACGTCTGCATCTATGGCCACACACGATGATTAAATCAAGGCATAAGAACCATCTCAGTCCTCCAGGCTCTTACATTCTGGTTAAGAATAAAAGACATTGGTAGGTGAATGGAGACAGAGGGTGTGGTATATACAATGGAATATTACTCAATCATAAAAAAGAAAAGAAATCTTGCCATTTGCAACAACATGGATGGACCTAGATGTTACTATACTGAATAAAATAAGTCAGACAGAGAAAGACAAATATCATATGATTTCACTTACATGTGGAATCTAAAAAACAAAACAAATGAACAAACAAACAGGAATAGAACTTTAAACACAGAAAACAAATGTGGTTGCCATGGGGGAATGGGCATGGGACAAAAAGAAGGAAAGACAAACTGTCTTAAGTCAGGTTTGGCAGAAACAGAACTTGAGATAAGAATTCATGAGCAATTATGTATTTATGGAGGAAAGGATCCCAGGAGAGGCTGAGAAACTGAAGGACGCAGGGCAGGGACAGGCTAAGCAAAGATGTGATTTCAGGCAATTTTTACAGCAGTGGCCTCAGCCTGATTCTTAGGATGAATCTGAAGTGTAAATTACACCTAGTGGTTGCCTTGACCTACGCAAAGCAGCTGGGTTCCCCCATGCCTGAAGCCACAGTCACCGGGTAAGGTCTTCACCACGGAAACCTCCACTCCAAGTGCTTCCAGGTCTCTGCACATGAATCAAACCCCAGGAGCCCAGGGCAGCATCCAGAGGAGTAGCACACAGTGGGCACTGAAGGCAAAAGCTTCCAGACGCCGGAGCAGGGTCCACGGGGGAGGGATCCTAGGGACGGTGGGGGAAGCACTGGTGATGTCTATCGCAGTCCGCCCCTTGGTCACTCAAGTCTACCTGCACGAGGTCACCTTATATGGTCATGGCAGCTTCAAGATGACAGCTGGTCGCCATTGCCAGGGAAACTGGTCGAAGGGCAGTGCTGGGATGACCCATTGCCCTGTCACTGAGGCCAGTCCCAAGGTTGTAACGTGCACCCACCTGCCCCCTTCATGGGACATTTCTGTCGGCTCCCATGAGGATTTTTCACTGGTTTCCCTTTCAATTTCCTTCACGAGTTTTACATGTCAAATTTGAATGACATCAAATAGATCCAAACTTCCAGTTTTTACTTTCAGTTGACCCTACTCTTTGATGAGAAAGACCCCATCCATGAAAAGTACCTAAGATGTCACTAAAGAGAAAAAAGCTGGTAGGTGGTGTGGCTAAAATTGTATGTAAAATGATCCCCAGATATTCAAAATAAGAGTATATCAAAAGGATTTAAAAAATATGAATTTGCTGCTTATTCATTCATTCATTCAAATATATATTTGCGGGTGGCCTTGTCTCTTGATGTCTCTGGCACTCCTCCTGACTCGTCTTATCAGGAGCTGTCTCAGAGGCAACGTGCAGGTGGTCAGGGGGAGCATGGCTGTGCTCCAGGGCACCCTCTTCTCCCTTACACTGAGCAATGCGGGTTCCACAGAAAATGGGCTGTTCTTTGGGAACAGCCTGTAATAGAAATAGCATAACTGTAATGTAAGAATAGCATAACTATATCAAGCATGTATCTAATATAAATTAGTTCTTGGAGTCAGATTAGTAATGATATCTCTCTCACTGGTTTGAGGGTTGGATGGACACTTCTGGGCTAGCTACAGAAACTTGCACCATGTGTATTTTTGTTTCTATAAGAAAATTCATTTAGGCCCTAAAGGATTCGTTTGCAGATTCACCCTGGCAACCAAGACTTCTGTAAATCAGAAATTGTTGTACTACCCTGTGGTACTAGCTATGAGGTGCCAAGCTTTTAACACCTCATTCCCTCTGTCTTTGCTTGTAAAGGGGCCATGAATTAGGACACTCTTCCCAAACCAACCTGAAATGGATAACAGCAGCTTTAGATAGACATCCACCCAGTGGGGAGGAGAGGGGACACCCGTGGAGGATGTTCCTTATCTGTGGTACCAACACCTTTGGCCATTTCCCCTTAATTTTATTTACATCACCATCCTACCTTCCCAGGGAAGGACCCAGAAAACTGTTATTCTAGTATCTGTGTACGCATGTGGCAGGCCCACCAATCAGAACAGAAAGGTGAGAGGCAGCTGCCAGCAGAGGAACCCATTACCTGGCAGATGCGGAGAGAGTGTTTTTAAGGAATGGTTGGTATTCAAGGCGTGTCGGCCTCCGCTCTGAGACCTTTGAAGCCGAGGGTTGGTGGCCACGGCTCTCACCAGAAGGCCCTGCGTTGGGCAGGCTCTGGGCTGCTTCCTCCAAAGCCTGGCTCTCTGGTGTTCCCAGGGAGGATGCAGAGTACCTAATCCATTTTTAAAGTCCTTTTTTTTTTTTTCAAGAACTCTGATTCCCCAAAGCCTAGAATGTGTTCCCTGTATGATGACACTACGATTCTATGCCATACCTTAATTACAGCCTCTCCATCCTTGCAAAGCCAGCTCCATATAGTTCTTCACTAGGAGTAAGAGGTGCTTCCCTGGGTCCTTGACAAACCCAGGATAAAATGTGCCCTTCCGCCCAATGCAGGGCAAACTACTGGATGACCCTGGCCTTCCTGGTCGTCTGAGGTCTGCCAGCCCCAGATCCTTTTCACTGGGCTCCCTGTACTTGCTGGGACCCATGTGCTCATTCTGGCCAGTGCTGGCCTCTTTGGTGGGCCTCTGACTGAGGTCACTGACAACACTTGGCCAGTTCTAACTCACGCTGCAGTGAGTGTCCACTGCCAAATCCACTCCTTTGGCCTCCAAGGTGAGGAAATGCCCATGGCACATGGTTCCTGAGACAGGGGCAGGTTCACCTGCACCCTGGCCACCTGGACAGGCATCCTCCATGTGGCAGGTACAGCTCACTCACCAAGTCCTTCAAAGACCCAGGTCCAGTCGCAGGCAGCTGCGTGCCCCTCCACTGGTGCCCTATAGCTCTTACAACACATGTGCAATAGGGTGATTTTTAAAGTGAACAAACAAGATAAACAATTACATTTAAATTTCTCTGGGTTTTCTTTTGCTTATGCATTGTTTTGTGTTTTGTTTAGTCTTCTTGGCAGGCCCCCTGAAAGCCCTGACTGAGCAGAACCTGAGGTCCTGGTGGAGGAGGGTTGGCATCCACAGGAGAAGGGCAGTTGCTGAAATGGCCCCTGCTCTGAAGGCAGGATGGTTTGATACCATCTAAAGGGCAAAGGGAAGAGGGACGGAGCTGTGGGAGAAGAGGTCATTGGCGTGGGGATGCTGCTCTGCCCAGGGTCCAGCACCAGGACGCAGGCCTGAAGGGGAGGCTGGTGCCGAGGAGCACAGGGGCAGAGACCTGGACAAGCTCCGGCTGAGGAGACACGACACTGGCCAAAGGGAAGGAAAAGAGGGGGCTGCGGCAGAGAAGGGATTGGCCCCCAGGAAAGGAGGAAAAGCCACCCATTGTCCAAACATCTCATCCAACCACTACGTAAATTTATAAGCCAGTCCATCCACTGCACATTTATTGGTTTTCCATAAACTCTTCTGAACTCAGTGATTTTAGTTATTTTGGAAATAGAAAGATCTTGGCAGACCGTAGCATCCTTCGGGAACTGTGGCAGAAGTGGGAAGCTGCCAGGCACAGTTGGAGCTGCCAGGTGGTAAAGGACGTGGTCCCAGGTGCCTGCCTGGGCTTATGGCTGATGGCTGTGGTCACTGGGATTGATGAGCTGAACACGCAGCCTGGGCTGAACTGTGGTCCCCCAAAAAAGACACATTTCTGTCCTAACCCACAGGGCTCAGGACGTGACGTTAGTCGGGAGTAGAATCACTGCACATATGACTGGTTAAGGGGAGGCCGTGCTGGAGAGGGTGGACTGCTAGTCCGGTATGACTGGCGTCCTCATAAGAAGACTGACATGCACAGGGATCAGGCCACGTGACAAGGAAGGCAGAAAGGGAAGCGTCGCTGCTACAACCAAGGCTTGCAAGGATGACCAGTAAACCCAGAGCGAGAAGAAGCAAGGATTCTCTGCTGCGCGCGTCAGAGGACGCAGAGCCCTCGCGACACTTGGGGTCGGAACCCCAGAGTCCTGAACGGTGAGAGAACAAGCTTCTGACATTCTGAGCCCCGCTGTTTGTGGCAATTTCTTATGGCAGCCCTAGAAAATGAACACACCCAGAATAGGACATTTAAGAACTTCTGATAATGCAATACATGAATTCAGATACATGATAGTGAAAATGCAGGATTAGACAATAATTATTTTTCCAAGCTTAATTTTTGTTTTGAGTATATGATTTCTCTGCTTATAATCAATTAAATCATATATTGCTCCTGCCTGAATTTTTTTTTCCCCTAAAAAGCATTTTTATTGTTCTTACAGTGTTGGGTTGCAGCAAGAGGCTATAAATAGGAAACAGATGTTAAATAAATGAAAAAATGTAAGGAGACCAACATAACTTTGTGCTAACCCCACCCAAATTACTGCCGCATATGATTTCAGAAATCCAAAAGGGAACCGACACATTAGCAGCAAGCCGCAGTGCTCTGGGACATGCACCGAATCCAGGGAGGTCTGGGGCTGAGCGGTTACTGTGTGATTCTTGTCCCTCTGATTTCCAAATGGGTAGTCACTAAGAAAAGAGGAAATCAGCGGTTGGTGCCTGCAACAGAATTCTAAGGTGGATACTATCTGCTGGGACACGTGGCCAATTAGGAAAAATCCAAGGAATTGTATGTCATGGTCTCTTAAGAGAACAGGAAGAAATGCTATAGAAAATGAGGTCCTCACACAGGAGCAGAAGAAGACACAGTGACTGTCGTGAGCTTGTCCTTAGCAGTAGGTGGGAGCAGCAAGATAGAGCCATTCTTCAAACCCAGCATTCAGAAACCCACACGGCCGGTTGTTTAAAGCTGCCCAAACTCCATCGTGCTGAATGTAAATACAGTATCAGAATGAGGCACTTGGATTTAAAAAGTCAAAAATTACAGGTCAACTACATTTTAAGTGAAGAGCTTGATTTATTTCTGCATTTTTAAAACAGAACCTGAAAATTAAGGTGTCAAGGCACATTCAGAATATGTTCTCCTCTTTACATGCACTTTCTGACCACCAGGGAGCCACGTCACAACTTTCACTCTGACTTCTCAGGACAGCAGTGCGTTAATTCAGGGGCAGTTCTTCCTGGGGGTCAGAAGGAGTTTGGGATCTCTGTGGCTGAACTGAGCATCCTCTTCTGGAGAAGATTCCAGAAGCCCATACCACTGACTGGCCCCTCCACTGCCCAGCACTCGGCCCTCTGTCACCAGGCAGACCCCCTCAGAGTTGCAGTGTCTTCTCGGGGGGCCTCCCTTGGTACAGAGCTCACAGGAGACTTGCATTTTCCGTGCCAGTGACTTTGTTCAAAATTCTCTCTTGCCCACTCAGCTATTCCTCAGTGGAATCAACTTGCTGTGTGCAGGCAGGGGCACCCCTACCTCTCAATAGGGCAACCCCCTCCCCCCCCGTTCAGTTGAATGCCAGACGAGCTGACACACACAGGATGAGGTGTTATAACTGAGCAGTTTGGACGATTTGAAACCTAAGACGTGATGAACACTTCAGCAGAAATCCTCCTTCCCCTTCTCTTCCCCACAGATGCAGGGGCTGGCTCACTATCTGCATCACTAGTTACCCACAAAACCTTGCCAGTAATAATTAACACCCGATCCAAACAGAGCACAGTCCTTTCAGGAGAAAAAGAAAAGCCTTACTGAACAGAAGAAAGGCCTTTTTTTTCTGCTTTATTTTTAACCTGATGCGTTGTGGAGCACTGAATGTCACCAGATTGTCATTAATGTCACTTTTCCTCATGTTCCATATGTGATGTGACATATCATCTGACTAATGAAACTCGATGAACAATATGTCAACATAAAGAAGCATGCTGGGTCACAAATATGCTTGGAGAACATAAAATTGAAGGGAAATGTATATTGAACGTGTTTTCCATAGGAATAAAATTGAGTTGCATAGTTAGCATCACATTTAGTTTAATACCTTGGAGACCAGAAGAACCAATATGCACTGTGGGATGACCTGTAAGATGCACATTGTCAACCCGTATTGGCGGCTTGAGAGGCAGGTGAATACAGACCTGGAAGCACCTGGCAGTGGGAAACGGTGCTGTCTCTAAGCAGGCAAGCAGTTGTGGGCATGGCGTCGGCCACATTAATAAAAAGTCTGAAAAATAGAAAATTGCCCCATTATTTTGGTTTAAACATTAAGCAACATTGCTTTCCAACACTCTGGGCTCACTAACACCATAGGTATAGTGCTACGTAAAAGCACGGCTCCTGAGCATGACTCCGGGGCTGGGCCTGGCCGCCTGGACCCGCCCTGGCCCCACCTGAGCAGGGTGCTGACCCGTGTGGGCTGTCCTTCCTCAGCCCATGGGGTCTGTGACCTGCTGGAGGGCCGTGAGCTTGGCTTCACCTCCACGATGCAGTCCACGCCCCCGGGGCCTTCTGCAGGCTGTCAGCAGGAGGGGACGCTCTGGGCCCCCTCCCACCTGCTGCTAGGAACTTGTCGGAAGCCTGTACCCCTTCCTCCTCGAACCCTAGCCCTCCACGTTGTGCACAGCTTTGAGTAACACTGTGCATTAAAGGAAGGGGGGCCGCTAATGGGCTGACGTCTGTCCTTCTCAACAGCAGCCTGTCTTTCAGCCGGTGTCCCCTCCCGTCTCCCGGAAGGAAGTGTTTTTCTCTCACTGCTCCCTTCATGGACACCCGGGAGGCCTTCCCCTTCCACCCTCTCTGGGCCCTGGTGTCACTCGCTTGCTCTCTGAGTCCAGAGCTCCCTCCCTCCCCCCTACAGCCTTCAGGGCTCCCTCTCCGTCCCTCCCCCGGCTCCTGTATCTCCCCTGGTGCTCCCATCACTGGACCACTGGAGCTGGCGGGGTGCTTAGATGTGAGCCCCGGCTCCATAGAGCCCAAGCCCCTTGCCTGGTGTTTGTGCTGCGGTCCCTGCTGCTCAGCAGTCCCAGCTCCTGATCCCCCTGCCCTGTCCTCGGGGACGGGCACACATGCCTCCTGCGCTTTATCTACCATTTCCCGTCCTCCCATCAGTGCCCTCTTCCCTGGCAGAACCAGGCATGGACCCACTTCCCTGGCATGTGAACACTTTACCTGCTCCAGGGCATTGCATGCCCCCTCCAGGCAGGGAGCGCTGACCTCTCAAGCCCAGAGCTCTGGCCCACATCTGTCTGCTAATGTTCCTGACTGGCGGCTGCTTCCTCACTCCTCTAAACCCGTACCTCCAGCTGTTCTCTGGTCACCACAGCACGTCCCTCCTGCACCCGAGGAAGTGCTGGTCCAGCTGCTGAGTTAACACGGCATCCACCCCACCCCCAGGCACTGCCAACGCTTCTGCACCCATTCACCCATGCATTGAACTGCCCTTGGTTACAGGCAGCACCCTGTGTTAGGTGGTAGAAACATGGCATATGGCCACGGGGTTGGCTGTGCGAGCATCGGGCTAGCTCCGGAGACGCCTGTCTAAGTGGATCGCTGTGGTAGAGAGAACTGGTGGGGTGACTGGTTAAATAAAAAACGTAATGGGATTATATGGGAGGGACCTAAACTAATATTGCAGGAGTCAAAGACAACACCCCAGAAAAAGCAACCAGCGAGATGAGAGCAGAGACATTGTCTGGGAGTACCCGGGGGGCAGTGTGGCTACCATGTGCAAGGCTTCCAGGCAAGAGACACAGGCAGGCTTTTCGGAAGGGCAGATCTACATGGCTGGACCCCAGGGAACAAAGATGTGACCGGCAAGCTCAGAGGTCAGACAGAGGGCACCTAACTGCACTGAAAGGTGTCAAATGGGGAACTCACAATGGGGCCTTCCTCCCAAAGGTCACCTGACAAACTGCTGGGGCGGGCCAAGACCGGGGGCGTGAGGCAGCCAGCGCGGGGTAGGCACCCAGGTGTGAGATGGTATTTCTTCCTGATCTACAAACACAGCAATGGGAATAAAAAAAACAGATGCGAGATACATTAACAAAGCAAAAACAGCCAGGCTCCATGTGTCCTTGGCTCTGAGGGAATGGAAGTCAGGCCAAATTCAGTGGGAATGCCCGCAGTCCTGGGGGAGCGATCACAGGGATGGCAGTGGCCCTGACCAGGGTAATATCCAGAGGAGCATCTTGGAAGGAGTTCAAGACAAACCCTTCCCAGTATTCTGGTAGTTCACGCCTAGGTGGTCTCGCCCATGAGACCGTAAGCAGCGTGAGGGGAGAACTGTTGTTCCCTGCACTTCAGGACACGTTTGCTAGCACTGAGCCACACACCCTGCAGTGCACACCCCGGTGGACACGAGCCCAGCGAGGGGAGCTTCCAGGGGGCTACTGTCCTCGGCTTTCCTTCCTGAGGGCTTTTTCAACTTTACACTTCATAAAAATAGCAAAAGGTTTTGCCTTAGTGCCTTTGAGTTGCTGTAAAAACCCCACAGACTGGCTGGCTTACACACAGCAGAGATTCATTCTCACAGTCTGAAGAATGGAGCCTGAGACCAGGGGGCCAGCCTGGCCAGGTGAGAGCCCTCTTCCGGGCTGTAGACCTCGTCCTGTGTCCTCCCGTGGGGCAAGGGGCATGGCGCTCTCTGGACATCTCCTAGAAGGACACAAATCCCACAAGCCCTCCACCCTCATGGCCTAGTCACATCCCACAGGCCCCACCTCCTAATGCAATCACCTCGAGGGCTAGGATTTCAACATAGGAGTTTGGGGCAGGAGACACAGTCAGACCACACCAAGATTTCCTGAGAGTGGCTGACCCCCTTGATTGAATCACAGCCATGTATATCAGAAGTCATTATAATTATAGCCAACAAACTGTAAACCGTCCCATGGGGTTCTAGTATTACTCTGCTCATGAAGTGACTGTGAGAACCCAAGCAGGCATGGCTAAGGCCATGACAGCGTTTCCCACCCCAACCAGAATCCTTTGTCCACCGCCTGTAGCCAGCACCGTAAACACATGGCTCTTCCCAATTCTGGCCTTGGGTGGCTGCTTCCTTGGCACTGTTTGCCAATTGCTGTGGGCTCTGCCTCTGCAGACGCTTAGAGTTCCCTGTAAAGAGCCTCCCCAGACCCTTCCTTCCCTCCTCTGCGCTGGCTCAGCCTTGAGGTCTCCCTGTCAGCATTTGGTTCTGGCTGTTCGGCACACTTTGTGTTCCCCTAGAATCCATGAATTGTGGTAAGGGGAGCAACATTTTAAACCCCTTTTGGTGGGGAAGAATCAATTCCTGTGTAAAATCTGATTGGGCAACATCATAATTTTTATGAGACACCATGGACAATATCCAAAAGATGTGACTGGTTGATATTAATAAATGGTCAATAAGGTGTAGGATACATTTGCATGGGTTAGATTGAGTCTGTTAAATGAATGAATTAACTAATGAACAAATGAATGGGCAAATCTAAGGAACTCCAACCGGCTCTAACCAGAGCTAACCTACTTCTAAACCCATCTAAAATATATTTCTAGGGTTTGGAAAACCCTTGATATTAGTCACATGATCTATCTCTCTATTCAAGCCAAGAAATTAGGAAAAGGAATTAATTATTATGAAATAATTGCCATGTGACAGACACTTCACATTTGTTACCTGTTGAATCTTAATAGCAACTCCATTTCATATCACCCCCATTTCACAACGCTCGGAGGGGTTCACTCACAGAGCTGCTAAGTTGGGAGTCAGGGTGTGAACCCAGTTCTGTATCACCCCCTCCTTATAAAGGCTGTGCCCTAACACGGTGTGGGGCCCTGGGGATTAATAATGATGCTTTACTTACAATCTTCTGGAGAACAATCTTTTCTATGCAGCACTATCAATCTGTATTTTACTAGAATTTTTAAAAACTCGATGAGAGCTATTGAACCCTCTAACAAGGCTGCTTCTGGCTTGAGCAGAGTCACCCTCTCCTATTGCTTGTTCTTCTGTCACTAATGAGCAGGGGGGATGTGTTCCTTTTGTGAGGAGACTTCAGAGTGATGACTCAAGCACTTTACCATGTTTTCCTACATGCAACTTACTCCACAGTTACCACTGTGCTTAATGGAGTTACCAGGCGTTACTATGTGATTAATGGGAAATAATGTTAGGTATTTTGCAGTGAGTCCATCAGTAACCCTTGTCACTGACACACCTACTATTTAACCCTGTAATTAAGATATGGTTGACTTCTATACATTTGCTTAAACAACAAAAGAAAGACCACCCTATTTGCAAATGATGTTTCATTTCACTGAAACCTAGCAAATTTGTAACACCAGATACCTGAGTTTTTGTAAATGATCTTCCAGTCCCAGAAGGAGATGCTGGAATTTATGTCAAATCATCATAATGGATACTTTGTTGTTCCACACAGCTAGAAAACAGATGTATTTACAGTTCCGGCAGCTGCAGGCCCACTATTAGAAAGCCAGATTTGTACTTCCTATTATATTTGTACTTCCTTGGTTTAATCCCAGCTCTCACTCTTGAAACCCAAGTGGTAAAATAAGGGAAGAAAATCTGCATAAGTGGCCAAGAAACTAGATAACACATTTTTATCTGAGGATAAATTATAAAACAGCGGGAAGAATTGGGCTGGCAATTCATACCCATGAAGAATTCCAGTTTGCTGGGGTGAAACTACTTTATGTCATGTTATAAATAGTGGCAATTAATGATTTAATTAATTATTGCCCTCAGGGAGAAAAGATGCCACTCCCCACTAAGTTATATTAGCAAGATTGCCAAGTGTAGGTTCAACCACCCAACCACCCGACAGCCCCAGAGAACATAAGCAAGATGATGGCATCTCTATAACCCCACAGAAGACCAGTAAGTGTCCCTTTATTTCATAGCAATTGAATTTTTTTGCTGAGCACATGGTTATCTAGGATAAAAATTACAACTTCCAACCTGCCACTCAGCTAGGTATGGCCACATACAGAAGTTCTGACCGAAGGAGTATGGCAGGAGTAAAGGGTTCCACCTTCCAGCTGTTCTCCGAGCCGGGCTCTGGAATGTGAGCGTGCTGACAAGATGTGGACCAACAAGGTCAGGTCGGCCCCCAGTAATCCCAGTTAAAGTCACAGTGTCAACACGGAACCTTACACGGAGAAATACACATCTCTATTGCTTAACCCCTGCCATTTTGGGCTTCTGCCCCATGTTTACAAACTGATGATCCTAACCAGGAAAGCACATGTCAGAAGTATGACTCTGGTGTAAGAACCGGGATGGAATGAGAAATGTGCTGTTTTTTTCCTCCATCTCCTTGTTCCTAACAACTCCAGAAATCCTAAGAAACAAGTGGGTAAAAACTCCACAGAAACATTTCTCTCATATTCAAGAATATTTTACCTTTCTATGTGAAAGTTTGTTAAAAGTTTAGGAAGCCGTAAATACTGTGTCATAGCCCCAGTTGGTGAACATACAGCTCCAACTCCTTTCATTTGTTACAAATAAATCCTTTTACCTTTTGGGCGTCCAGTAAATCACAGTGGCTAACTGGTACACTAGACTACCTTGAATTATCTAGGTCTTTGTTGATGTACAACAGCTCTGGAAATATTTCCCACCGTGTTAAAATGTTTAAGAGAGAAGTACATGTCATTTCATAAAAAAGAGAAGTATGTGACTTTAACTGGGATTATTGGATGATACATAATGACATTTTCTGAGCTAAAATTCTGGATGCAGTCTATACCCATTTCAAAGACATGATGTGTCCAACTCTGAGCCCACTGGGCCCTCCTGGGCAGCATCACAGCCCTCAGAGCGACTCTAAGCCTGGCGCTCAGATCCCGCCTCTCAGGGCAGTCACACTCTTGGCGGGACATCGGACTGAGGATCTGGGCTCTGCTCCAAAGACTCAGACACACGCCAGGTTGGTTGGTAACTCTTGCTAACTGGCCTCTGGACACTCCTGGAAGAGGTGCATCTGAGGAAATGGAGTCATCTGGCCCACACTTGGAGACGTTCTGAAACACCTGCTAAAATAACCTAAAATTAGTTGGTCAGATGTTCCAAAGGATTAAAAAATTGTACTTCAGGAAATGAGGGCTAGAAAGTTCCCCAGTTTGCCAGTCCTCCCTGCAGCCTCTGACTCGATGTCTTTCTACCTAATGTTTCAGTGGTGATGCAGATCCTACATAAATGGAGAAAAAAATGAGACAACCAAATTTATTTTTACTTATGGACCTGAGCCAGAGCTTAAACAACTCCAGCAGTGACACTTCCTACCCGTGGGAGCCTGTTCTCTAGTCTAATAGATCCCACTCTTAGGAAAGTTCTCTTATAATTCAGCATAAATTGTCCCTTGCTGAATTCCATCCCATTATTCCTAGTTAGGTGTCCTTGGACTACCTCAAGCGACAGCTCTCCTCCTCACAGGCCTGTCCACTTCCAGGCAGGAGAGGAGAGAATGGGAGGCCAGAGGGGAGGATGGGGCAGGTCCCCGACGCTGCCCTGGCTGAGTGTAATCAGTGAGTGGGGCAGCCACAGACTGCTACTGTGGACACAGACGGCACATCTATTAACAGTGGGATTGGGTAATGTCAGAGAAATATTTAATTCTCATCCACTTTGACATCTACTTCTTTGTAATTTCTCTGTTAGTGAGATAGATCAAATCATAAAGTTACAGACTAAAGATGTGGTAAAGATAAAGTCAGGGATTAAAGGTCTGTCTGCAAGTTGTAAAATCATAGATTCAGCTCTCTTCCTGGTTATTGATCATTCCCCCATTCTCCTCCTAGTACCCAGTTGTTTCATGAATGAACACTACCAGTGAGGTGTCCTAAAACATCTGGATGTTTTATTTATGACCTCATCCATCACTCCCAACTTGGCACCTAGGAAGTGGTTTGTCCAGAACCCTGTGATCAAGGCTCATCAGAGCAACCATGCTCCCCATCCATGTGGAGTCAGTGGCCGTGGCCACAGGACACTGGGGCCAGATACCAGCCATGCTTAGTCAGTGCAAGCGGGAACCTGACCAATGAATCCTTCCCAGACACATGCCTGATGTGGGACTGAAGAGTCAAATCAGTCTCCCTTGGGTGTCTGGACTGAAGTATGTAAAGCTCAGGAGCAGTTAGCTGTCACACCTTCTGTGTGGTGGACAAGGAAGGGCAGATGTCCGTCTGTAAAGGTCAGGGCGAATGAGGAAGGCGCAGAATCACCAGCCAAGGGAGGTGTTCTCAGCCACACCCCAGGCCCTGCTGCCACGTGCTTCTCAGACTTGGCAGCAACCTATATTTTGGTTTCATGAGGAATCTCAGAATTGTGATAACATATGTCATCTAAACTACATTAATATTCTTTGCAACACAAAGAGCTTCCGTTTATTGAGGAGGAAGCCATGGAGCTGTAAGCAGAAGAGCTGAGACTTGCCTCCAAGTCTTTTGGACTCAAAGCTGGGCTTTTTGTGGCCGTGGTGTGCTTATTGCCCCCCAGGACTCACGGCGCCCTCTGCACAGGGCTACGGAGGGAGGGGCGGGTGCGCCCAGCTGTGAGCCCACTGGGCTCTTCTGGGCAGACTCGACCTAAGCGACCCCAGCAGCTCACTGACCCTGTCTGGTCCCGGGTTCCCACGCATTGCCCTTGACCCACTGCTTCCCCATGGGAGTTTGTGGGTCCCCAGTCAGCTTTGGGTTGGAGCCCCCCCGAAGTCTCTTAAACTACTTACATTAAAACTGCTTGGCTGCCCTCAGACCAGATTTGTATTTTATAATGCCGAGCACACCGAGTACCCAGCCAGGATATCCGTACACACAAGAACTTCCAAAATGCAGCCCCACAGCTCAGTGGAAAGGGAGAGAAAGGCAGGCACAACGGGGCCACGTCTGATGCTGTTGCAAAAGGCAGAGGCAAAGAGCACCCTTTGAGTTGTTACTGACCATGGGCCTTTTTTCCCAAAATTTCCCTCCCAATTCATTTGCGAGAGCCTTTGTAATGCTACATTCACCACATACACAGTGCTTACGGGAAACGGATTCCTCTGCAGCTTCATTTCATAACCAGATGAGACTCTTAGAAAAAGGCATTTCATCCAAAGCTGTCTCAAGAGGAAATCAGCTTCTTCCCACTGGCAAGTGAATTTTTTCTGGCTTTAGGCCAGTTCACTATGTGTGCACCGCATCCCGGTTCCCACTGCCCGCCTTGGGACAGGCCCCATAGTGGTCCTGCAGGACCCCAGCATATTAAACAGCAAAGAGGAAATATGCAAATTTTTCCCCAGCTACATGCATGAAGCCTGCAAACATTATTCTTAGGAAAGTGCTGATTATGGCAAATTATGAATCAGTATGTCAGGCACTGAGGATTGAAACCTTATAACTGTGTTCACTGTATAAGAGCCCCGAAATGAATTGAAAAATAAGAGAAAAACAGCAAAATCAGTGATTGCTAAGGTTGCCAACACCCAATTTCTGCCTGACTCTGCCAAGTTCATTGGTCTTTGCACACACATGTACCCACACATGCACATAGTAGAGCAGAGAACAGTCACATGAAACAGAAACAACCAGAGTGAAAGTTGGCCCTTCTGCTAGGCTTCTTGGCTGATTTCAAAACAAGCTTGCTGATTCAAATTATTCCTTTTCCACAAGTATTAATGGGGTTCCTATGTGAGCCAGGCTCTGGAAGGCGGTGCAGGTATGACAACAAAGAGGACCGATATGACTGCTTCCTGCTGAGACCACTTGCCTGACGCACTGGGATTCTAAGTGTGGCCCCGAGAAGCAGCATCGGCGAGCTTATTAGAAATGCATGTTCTCAGGCCTGGCCAGACCCCCTGAATCACAATTTCTGGTTGTAAGGCTCAGGAAACTCTGCTTTAACAAACTCCAGGTGATTCTTAGTTGATAGGTATTGGGACCGTGATGCTAATGTTTTAATAACATCAGCAGATCTGTTTTAGTAAATGGAGTGAATGTGGTGGAAATCCCTTTGTATATAACTGTTCTAGACTTTGTAGATGCTGAAGGCTTAGCCATTTCTGTAAGGGAGTTAAGCTGTGGTTCAGAATTTTCTGAAATTAGATCAACAGAGGTATCCCAGACAATATGAAAAAAAAATGCTTTTTTTTAATACTGTAGTAATATTGGCTACACATCTCTACTAAAGATTTGTGCGGCTACCATTAAATTACATTTCCACAAGGAAGAGACCTAGTAAAACAAAAGTTTTTGTCAATCTCTGATCACATTACAGTTATTTTTTAAAAGGAAAAAACCCGATTATATGCTGAGCACATAGTCAATTTCAGAACAAATTGTTTTATTTGAGGAGAGCTGCTGGTCAATGTGGAAGGAAATGATGCCTCTCATTTTCTTCATTGGCAATAGATCAATATAAAGTTGACGGCCCCTAGTTCCCACATAAGATAATGTTTCCAGGTAGGAAAGGCAATATTCAAGGCTGAGATAGTGAGGAGCCCGTCGTACTTTATTAAATACTGTCTTGCAGGAAAGTGAGGTGAGGGGCTGTGGTTTTCTTTTAATGACTGTTCTGAAAATAAGTTTCAAATGTTTCTCCATTCCCATCTGCCTGGCGGTTTCCAGGTTCCTGGGCGATCCAGCGAAGGTAAGCATAAGCTAATTATGTGATCTTCATCTCGCACCAGGCAGCTGCTCGGAGCCTCTGTAGCCTTCCGCCACCATTAACTGGATTTTTCCCCTAAAGAAACCCAGACACTGCCTTCCTGTTTCAGCAGACCCCATCTCTCCCCTCTTCAGAGAAACGAATCCAAATGGCAGTAGCTTTTATTAAACCTTACTACGTGGCAGGCACTGAGCTATGCATACACATATCTCATCTCCTAATCCTCACCCTGGGCTGAAAAGTAAGTGCTACCATCCTCCCATATTACAGATGAGGGAATTGAGTCCAGAATTTATCTCGCCAGAGACCAAGCAGAGTAAGTAAGTGATAGAGCAGGGATTTGAAACCGGGGCACCTGGCCCAGCTCATTGCCTCCTTACGCCACCTCAGGGGCCATGCTTGTCCCACATATCCCAACACTGTGCATAGCTGTAGCCAATGTGCAGACACCAGCGCTATTCCACAGTTCCACTACTCATTGAAAACTATGTCTTAACCACCAAATGTGGTTAACCTGTTAGACAATACAAAAGACAAAACACAATATAGTTGATTCTCGTTATTCATGAAAGTCCTATAAAGTCTATATTTAGGTCTCTAAGGTCACCTGAACACAATTAGTGAATACTGAGGCATCGCTCCTAGAGAACATCTCATAGAAGGATTTGCAGATCTGGAATCCACATATCATGGGCTCCAAGGGCCTGACCTTGTGCCTCAGCTGCCCTGCCACGCCGCTGAGGTCCAAGGGAAGAATGCCCTGCTTGCATGCTCCTAGTCTGCTGGCACTTTTCCACCTTAGTTTCTGGGCCTCTGCTCTTTGGTCATGTGTGGACCACCCCTGCTTCTGCACACATTTGCCACTTGCCTAGACTAGAGAGGAATGTTCTCAGTCCCCTCGTCCCCGTCCCCATCCCTGTGATTTCGAAGTTCCTCTGACCAGGAGTCGTCTGGGTTTCTGGCTCTCCGTGCTCCCCCAACGGTCATTCCTCCGCCCCGGTTGGGCCATGAGGGAGCTCTAGCCGGCTCCCACTCCATTGCTTTCACATCTCATCTTTTTCCAGGACGGCTGTGCTCTGAGTCCACATAAAAAGTCACCTCATCGCTCCATCCCTGTCTCCTCCTAGCCTCCCCACCCCTCATTTATTCCTGTCATGGCCTCTTATACCACCTGAAATACTACATATTTGTTGTCTGTCTGTACAGGCACATTGCTATGCTGGTCCCCAAGATTCTTGCCCCAGGTGTACACACACCTGTGTGATCCCCTCTCTGGGTGGGCGGGCGTCTGAATGCAGGAGGTGGCTGCCCTATGTAACAGAGGTGATGGGTAGCCGTGCCTGTCATGGTGATAGGCCAGAGACTCCTCTGAAGGCTTTGCAGACAAGATCTGCCGTGTTGAGAGGAGGCAATGTGCCGAGGGCCCAGGGGCAGCCTGAACGGCTGCGTGGGACCTCCAGACAACAGCAGCAAGAAAGCGGGGTCCTCAAGGGGCTGACAGCCACAAGGACCTGCAGTCTCCCGACCGCCTGGATGGTCCTAGAAGGGAACCCTGAGCCCAGATGAGAACACAGCCCAGCCAGCACTTGGATTTCAGCCTGCGCAGCGTGGAGCGGAGAACACAGCTAACTGCAGTCTGTGCCCAGACTCCTGACCCACGGACGCTTTAGACAATGAATGGGTTTGTTTCAAGCCTCGTAAGATTTTGAAAGCTGGCCCCGCAGCAGGAGCTGCGCCTGAGGGCAGGGAGCCTGTCCGTTCAGCTTGGCACCCACCGAAGTGCCCACCACGCTGCCGGAGCTCGTCATGGAGATGGGCTGGGGCAGCTGGCCCCGCGGGCACCTGCAGGTGGTGGCCTGGTTCCACAGAGCCCGGGAGTCCAGAGCCCACCTCCCGTGAACCAGTCCAGGTTCCCGTGAGCCCTCCTCCCTCCCGCGGGCTTCTCCGGCCTCTGCCCTCTGGTGCCTCTGCTGGTGGCAAACGATCTGGGTGACACACCGGCCCCTGAGGAATGTTTCTTCCAAATCCCAGAGCTAAGTGTTCATGTATGGACAGCCTGGGAGGGGCACCCCACATGAGGCCAGGGCACGGGGTGCTGCCTCCTCCGCATTGTCCATGCAGCTCTGCCCATCGCCAGGCTCCTGAGCTCTACATGAGGAACCCACAGGGGCCCATCAAGGCATTCTTTCTAAATAAACCCAGTGCCTTCCTTAGGGGCCTTATGGGGACAGCTGTTAACATGGTGACATTTTCTACATCATTTAATCTATGCTGATAAATTCTAGCTCAGAGCTCTCTGCTGAGCTCCACACGCCTTTCTCCATCTGCCTGCTGCTTACCTGCACTTGGAGGTCCCATAGGCCCCACAAATCCAGCACGTCCAAGACCACACTCACCATCTCATGCCTGAAGCATTCTTCTCCGGGGCTCCATATCTCACCGAGTGGCACGTCTACCCAGTCGCCAAGCCGTAAACCTGGAATCACTTCTTAACTGCTCTCTCCCATGTCTCCCAGGTCTGACCAGTCAGTCATTCATGGTCAGACCTCCTTCTTCTCCTTGGTAAGTGTCCCAGCTCCGTCCACTTCCCTCCAACCTCACTGCCGTTATCCGAGGCTGGGCCGCCCTTGACACCTGCTTCAAAAAGCACACAGGCTCTCTACCCTTTCCTGACAGCTCCTTATCCACAGTGCAGCCATACCTGTCTCCTAGTGCAAATACGACCACTCCCCTCCTGTACCTGGCAGGGGGTCCTATTGCCCTGCCTGCACGGGCTGGATGAGGCCCACACGACCACCTCCAGTCTTCCCCGCCATCTTTACCAGGCTTCCTGCCCTGTGGCTGCTTGGCTCCAACCCTCTGCTGCGCCCTCAGTTCCTCCACAGTTCCGTGTTCCTTTCACTCCCCTCGGCCTTTGCACGTGTGTCTGCCTGAACGGCTTCTTCCTCCTCATTTACACCTGGCTGATGTCTCCCCTCCTCAGGTCTCTTCTCTACACTTCCTTCAGGCTAGGTCAGAGTCCTCTCCTGCCTGCTTTCATGTGCTATCAAAGTGTTCACCCTCCTGCATTACAACCAAGACCCAGCACCTGTCTCCCGACAAGACTAGGTGACTCACAGGGCAGATTGGCAAACTGTGAAGCAGTCGAGGTTCACCTTCTGTTGTAGCTGCAAGTCAGTTAAGAAAAGTATCAAAAAACTGTGGGGGTTATATATATATATATATATATATAATTATATATAATTATATATTATATTATATGGTCCAAATAAATGGATGTATTTTCCCAATATCTGAGAACCATTGTAAAAGGAAAACACAAACAGGTCCTTTATTTCTTGAGGGTGATCATAGGTAGATCAATTTTAAAGAAAGGAAAAAAGCTTTTTGGGATGAGACTGGTGGTTGCAGGGAATAGATACATTTATAGAAACAAAGCATGTTACCTCTTTGAGATCAATGAGAGAACAGTTTCATGAATCCCCCTTCTCCCACACCAGTTCCCCACCAGCTGAGTATCGACAGCAGAGACGGAAGGTCCAGAACATTTTGTGAGCATCGTCAACCCAATGCCATATCCACTACACAATCTTTCGGAGCGTTTACCGGCATGGGGGAAAGTGTGCTATGCTTTCCGATATCCCTGCCTCCCTTTCTAAGCAGTGCCCTGGTGAATACGAGTCAGTATTATAAAGTTCCTGGCCATGAAAATCCCTACTGGACCATCTAGATGAGAACTCCAACCCCATCCCCATTCCCTCGCTACATAAATCAATAAACTGAATGCAGAGGAGTCTCCAATAAGAATATGAATCAAAACAATGATGAAAGAAAATCCCAGTTGGGAATAAATATTGTTTTGTTGTGTTATTTTTGTTTTTTGGTTGTTAATTTTGGTTGTTTTGAAGCGCACGAGTCAGAGAAACTGCTACAAAAATTGGGAAGGGGGAGGAGAATGAGTGTTATTCTGACATTTCAGAAAATCCAAGTCTGTCATACCAGTGAAATTATACAGAAAGCTGGGCATGTGAAGGAAGCCATTTTTTGTGTGACTCCTAATGCCTGTGTGCATAATTCCAAATCAAACATATTCACATTATTAACTTTTTAAAGTTTATTAGTCTCAGTGCTAATGAACTCATTCATCCTTGGCGAATGCACATGGCTCCCTGATGAAACGTCAGCAGACAGATCAGCAGTGAAGTGAGCACGTCCAGTGGTCAGTGCCAAATTCAGCTTGGCTGTAACGACTGGAAAGATAAGATCACTCCAAAGAGACACTTGGACGCAGCATCACGTAACGGGAAAAGCACCCGAGTGCAAGTCGGCAGACGGAGATTCTGCACCTGGTTCTGCTGCGGGGCGGCTGAGCGACCTTGAGCAAGTCTTCTGAAAGAAAAGGAGACGGAGCTGGCTCACCTCCAGTGTCCCATCTGGATCTGTGATTAAATCCTCCTGCCCCCTTCCCCAGCACACCAGCCCTCTGCTAAGAGGTTTCCATGTTTACGTACATTCCCTACATGGCACCTTATATTGAGATGTGCCTGGTTAAACAATGGCTCGTTCTGTATGGATAAGATTAAAACCGGCTCCTTGGCAGATAGCATGCCATAGGTACGGGCTTTAATTTCTGACCTGTTTGGAACATTGCATGAGTTCAGAGCTGTAATGAGTTTCCTAACCTGCATTGTGTTGTGTCAGCCTGCATGACAGTGTGTTGAGCCTGCCACGGGGGATACAAAATACGATGATGGCCTTAAAAAAAAAAATCTAAGCAACCCTCCCTTTTTCTCAATTACCAGTTTTGAAAAGTAGCTTGATCATGGGTGTTCTTCTGTTGAGAGGTTCCCGGACAGCTAGCATTAATTCTCCAGGGTAAACTTTCTGTCTTCGTGCAATGATTTTTTTTTCTTGCTTTACCTCAGATCTTTAAAATTTCACAAGAGCTAGGAAGCCAGGATGTTTTTTCCCTAATACTTCATGGAAAGAGACTGCTTTATTATTGAGCAAAAGAAAAAATAATAATCATGAAAAGCTTTTGCTTCTGGACCGCATAAATTATCTCCAATTTTCCTCATTACTTTCTTCTGCAGGGTATAAAGAGATTGCCTGTGGTAAAACATGTTCAGCACAAAACAAATAGAAAACAGTTTAAACCACTGAGGTATTTACCTTTTTATTTTTTAAAAAAGACATTTTAATCCTATTAATGGTAAATTGTATTACCTATTGTGAAAGCAGACAGAAGAGAAATATTTGAAGCATGAAGTTAATTATGATACCAAGTGACACATAATATTTATGCTCCTCTTCTATGGCCCGAATAGTTTTCTTTCACTAACTGAGTCACACACTGATTGAAGCCATGAAACTGACACAGAGACGGACCCCTGGGCACATCTACCATAGCTGCTTCATTCTGTAGCTAATTAATGGTACAAGAACCAGTCACTGTTTATTCTTTTATAGTTTTAATTTCACATAGAGGGAAAAAAAATCTCTACCCTGATCCTTTTGTTTTAATTCTCCATTTCAGCGTATTTATTAGCTGTCCATGCAAGCACAGCAAAGCAGGGGATTTACAAACATATTTCAGTATAGAACAGCTGTGCTTCCAAGAGGCTGGCGGGCTTTTTGAAACTCCAACACATTCAGGAAGGCATCAGCCCTCTCCGAGGGGAGTGTCTAACCCACCTAAATAAGTCTGGTGTCTTAGACATTAGGATATATTTCCATACAACTGGAATGATATATAAAATATTGGCTAAACCTAGTAAGTCATAGTTCTGTTTGGTGACTACATAGTGATGTTGCCAAGCAGTGACAGAGAGGCAGGTGGTGCAGTTCCTGCTGCCTGGCTTCCCAACCACACACGGCCCAATTCCACGGTCAGGTTGCTGGGAGGTCACTCCTGAGGTCACTCCCGAGGTCACTCCCACTGTCTAGGCTGCACCCTGGCAGAGTCTCAAGCCCAAGATACAGCTCCTTCCTTCAACACATGAAAGACTTAGTTGCTTACTAACAGCCGTGGATGCCCAACTGTCATCAGAGTCCCAGTGTACATTCTGCTGTTCCCAGCAGCGGTGATGTATTTTATTTGAACGATCCCGTTTTTAACTTTGTGAGCCATGCATTTTATCGAACACTTTGGTTTCATGACTACTTGCAGCTCCCATAATGCATTGAGCAGGAATCCCACTGGCTAGGGAAATATGTAGTGGACCATTAGATATTCCCGCAATTAGATGGTATTTTAAGATGAGGAGCCAATATAATCTTGAGAGTACAAGTTTTTATTCAACTATTATTTCCTATTAGATTTCCATTAGATTAAGACTAATTCTTATGTGCATAAATAATGTCACAGATATCTACTATTTCAAACAACAGAGCCATCCAGCTTACCGAACACCTCCTGTATACTAAGATGCTTCTGCATTTGCTCATTTGTCCTAACAATGTGAAGTCAGCACTACTATCCCCTTTGGTTGAGGCAGAAACTGAAGCTCAGAGAGACTGAGTTGCTGAAAGTCAAGAGCCATAAATCAAATGTCAGCAGGTACTCTGTCTTCAACACCATCTATTTCTCATTTATATTTTAATAGTTTGGTACTATGAAATTACTACACAAATATTAACAATTGAGTGAAAGCTTTTAAATTTGAATTCAATATCCATTATGAGTTAGAGAAATAATTTGACCAGCCTTCATTTAGCTATGCAATATTCAGAACATTTCATCCAATTTTCAAATTATAATCAGGTACTTTTTTTTTTTTTGCTGAGGTATAATTTACATTTTCTGCAATGCACAGATCTTAAATGTACAGTTTGATAAGTTTTGACAAATGCAGACATCTGTATAACCCAAGGCTCTATCAAGATAAGAAACATTTCCATCAGCCCAGAACATGCTGTCATGGTGGCTCCCAGGCAGTCTCTGCCCATCCACTCAGGCAATCACTGTGTTAGTTTCTGTCACCTGCTTTTGCCTATTCTTAACGTCATGCAGAATCATAAAGGGTTGTGTCTCCTACTGCCTCTGTAACAAATTACAACAGATTTAGCCAGTTTTACTTGTGCTCATTCATTTGTTGTGTATTTAGTTGTGTGCAATTTTATCACACATGTACATCTGGGTTTCCACCCTGCAGATGAAATACTGAACAGTGCAGCACCATGAGGAACCCCCTGTGGCCAGGTAATAGCCACCCCCAGCTCCCTCCCACCCCTGCCCCCATATCTAGCACCCAGAAACCACTCATCTGCATCCATTCATAGAACTGTGTCATTTAGAAATGTTATATTAACCTTTTAGATTGGCTTTTTTCACACAGCCCATTTACCTGGACATTCATTCAAGGTCTTGTGGGTGTCAATAGCTAACTCACTTTGTTGGGGAGTAATATATCCATGATGCATATGCATCACAGTTTGGTTAATCATATAATTGTTGAAGGATATCTGGGCTCTTTCTAGTTTGGGGCTATTAAAAAAAAGGAATATGAATATTTGTGTTCAGGTTTTAGTATAACATGTTTTTATTTCTCCAGATAACTGCTAAAAATTTCAGTTGCTGAGTATATAATAATTAGCTTTTAAAAAACACTGCAAACTCTCTTCCCAAGTGGCTGCTCCATTCCCATCCCTACCACCAGTACATGCATGATTCATATCCTCACCAGCACACCAGCGTCTGATATTGCCAGTTTTTAATGTTAACCTTCCTGATAGGCATATAGCAATAACTCATTGTGGTTTTAATTTGCATTTACTTGATGGATAATAATGTTGAACACCATTTACTATGATTATGTGCCATTTGTATAACCTCTTCAGTGAAATGTCTGCTCATATCTTTAGTCAATTTCATAATTGGTTTGTTTACTTTTTTCACTGCTGAGTTGGGAGAGTTCTTTATATATTCTACATACTAGTCCTTTGCTGGATAGGGATTTGCACATATTTTCTAACAGCCTGTTGCTTGATTTTTCATCCTCTTCACATGAGCTTTAGAAGAGCAAAAGTTTTTAATTTTGATGTAGATGCTCCAGAGTGAATATTGGGTAAATGATAACACGGCTTTCCCCGTCTCTAAGGAACAATCCCAGACGTCTTCCTCTCACTCCATCTCTGTTCATGAATGCCAAGATAATAATGCTCCATTTCTCATAGAATTGGATCCAGACTTAACTAAGCTCGTGGATTTGGAACACCAGTGCCGATAGTGAGGCAGAGTCACCCAGGTCACGTGCTGTGCGCGTTGCCCACCACTCCCCCTCCCTGGCTTTCACGTTACTCCTCCACTCATCTGTCTTTCCATTTTCTGTGCATTCATTGATTTCCCACTTACCTCAGTCTAGCCACTCTTTCTCTTACTCTTCCCCCTTCATACCACCCTCCCTTTTTTGCTGTCACTCCTATTTCTTTCTCATTACCTGTAATATAGAACTAAAACGGTTTCCTTTAATTTGCAACTTACTGGTAGTTTGTTTCCAGTTCTTAAACTGCAAAGCGAATGACATTATGTATTTCTCCACTAAGCCTCACTTCATCAATCAAGTCCTTTTGGGGGGGCTCTTTCCTGTGGTTCTGTGGCAGTAGACAGACCACATTTGCCGACCCCCATTCATGCGGCTTTGGGCAGAGCAGGCTTCAGTGTGGACCCCCCAGGCTGTTGGCCTGACCCTGCTCTGCAGGTCCCGTGCTTTCTCCAGGCTTCCACAACAAAGGTCAGTTTGGGGAAACATGACACCATGACATTTTCTTGCTAAATTCCCACTGAGTAAAGCTTGGTCCCTGCCTGTCTGTTTCCTGTCCCAACAAACTGGGGTCACCTGACCAGAAGGGACCCTCAGGGCCCATCTACGCCTCCTTTTGAGCCTTATTACCAGGAGCAATCCGGAACTCCAGGCACTTCCCTTCTCCCCGGCCGCCCCTTCCCCGTGTAGCTCTCCAGAGCGAAGGCGCCTCCCCGATCGAAGGCCCTGCTCCCTTGTCTAATTTGTTTCCAGCCAAGCCTGTCATAAATCCCACTGGAAGTTTCTGCTGCTGGCCCTCCACCCCCATCTACTCTGGGGACGTGGAGAAGGAGACGGGGGTCGTCCAAAGTTTGCTGGGCATGGGCCATTATTCCTCTCAGGAGGCCTTCAGACTAGCATGAGACCCTCCCAGGAGGGAATGAGAGGTGGTGCAGGTCCCAACTAATGACTAGAAAATAGTGGGAATCCCCTAAAGTTAAACATTTTTAAGAGCTTACATTGGGTGGTGTGGTGTCATCAGGGCCATTTGGGTTTTCAGAGGCTTAAAAATTAGAGGAAGCATTCTACCTGGCCCCATCTTATAGGGAAATGTCCTTTAAATAAAAATAGGAAATATCAATTCTGCATCTTGTTGTAGGGTGAGTATACTGAGCTTCAGGCCTGTGTGCTTATTCACCAAGTGCTTCCCCGTGGCCAGCTGGAGGTCAGTTGTTCTTCCAGGAAACTGGATGCATCCATGAAGACAGGAAATAGAACCTAGCCCTGAAGAGCTTATACTCTTTAAATGATTATTGGAATCCAGGATATTAGAAATGCACTTCATTCAATGTTTTCATTTTTATATTTTTTGCTCATTGTTCTGAAATGATTATTCTTTTTGGCTAATATTAGCATAGTATAGGGACCCCCATATAGACAAATGACAAAATCCTTAACTGTATTCTTGAAAGGCACAAATTATAACTGTGCGTGTGCGTGTGCGTGTGTGTGTGTGTGTGTGCGCGCGCGCATACACACACATTAGCTTTGGGCACATGACCAAGTCCAGTAGTTCTAAGACCCACCTTAGGAGGAGCACTTCTGCAGTAGATCCCAGCAGAGGTCTACCTCTGCAACCAGATTGGATCCTAAGCACAGGCTTTGGAACCAGAAAATCTGGATTCAGCTCTCAACTTGGAGGCGTCGCTTAAGATCTCTCAGCTCCAGTTTCCTTACCTGTAAAATAATCCCTGTACCATGACTGCCCACGGCACCGGCTGGTCAGGAGGCGGAGCCGATGCTGCATGCAGACAGGGGGCTGGCAGCCCCTGGCAGCTGTTCCTGAGACGCCCCTGCTGGATGCCAGCTAGCTGTGGTGTCCCATTGAAGAGAATTCCTCCACCCCGAGTGCAAAGGATCATCCCAAACGAGCCTACAGCAAAAATCATGGAGCAGGTTTTTAAGTATTTTTTAAATGGTAACACATACGTTATTTATGGGTAGATATATTCTACATGGTGTACATGAAGATGATGTAAACTTATAAAGGACATATGCATGGTGCTCTTTCTTGAGGCTTTTTAGGTTTTAGTCGTGTTCTTATGCTGGACGTGAAATAGCAGCTAACAGATATTTTTGAAAAGGTATTAATATAATATTCAAAACCTGATTACAATCTTCTGATATCTAGTTATTAATCAGAGAACAACTAACTCCAAGGACTCTTGCAACACCTGCGATGATATGCAGTATATGCAGCCCCCAGGCCTCTGGGCAGGCGGTGTTTAGGGAGCCTCCAGAGGCCCCCTCCCCCAAGCCCATTTCCAACAGCAGCACTAGAATTCAACACAAGGACCTGGGATTGAGAAAGTATGTCCTCTGTCCTTCCATCAATCAGAACACGAATTATTCGACATCCCTTTCCTCTTTACCAATAATTTTATTTATTATTTGCTTTTCTCAGTTTAGCAGGAACAATCTGTTTCTTTGCTATCTCCTGCTAATATCATCCTGTCTTTTCGGGTTCAGCAGTGGCATTCCTATGTTTAGATCTGTCAATACTACCGAAGGATATTTAGTCTCAGAACAATTCCCATTGAATTTTTTAGCGTATTTCCTCTCAATCTCTCCCCCACGCCCTAAACACACTTTCACATTGATTTTGATCGATGGTCTTTTCCATTTGGCATGCACTAGACGCTTTCGTTTTTGACTAATGAATGAATTACATAACCTCCTTTTTGACCATAGCCTCAAATAAAGACAAAAGTGTCCCTTTTAAGCCATGTACTAAAGCATTAACCATTGAATTAATATGTGCCATTTTCTATACTAAATAGCACTGATCCATTCATTGACTAAATGGGAAAAAATTTTCTTTAAAGTTTATCGACATCATCTTTTTCTTTCTTTCACCAGTATTCAAATGAATGGAATGCAAGATATCTGGAAGAGTGTGGAAGACCAGAGATTGTTAAGAAATACCTGTAAGAAATGGGGGCGCATTAGATATTTAGGGATCATTAAAAATCATTCATTATTATCAGGAGTTATTCCCAATGGAAAACAAATTCCATCACATCAACACTCTGTTGCCCTTATGTGAAATTGTCCTTATGTCCCATCTGAAAATCTGTCCATGTGGGGAGAATGGTCCAGAAGTCTCTTCATAGCTCTTTACTTAATTCCTTAAGCTCATAGTTCAGCCTGCCCTCTGGGTTCCTAAATACACGTTTAAACCAGTGCAAACGTGGAGGGTAATGTAGGTTGTAATTGTGTCTCTGTGTCCCCCTGCCCCATGGATTTTCTCCCATTTGCCATCTGAAAACTAATGGGTGCGTCCGTGAGAGATGACAAGCTGGCCTGTGGCGGGCAGCTCCAGATTTCCGGATGGAATCCACGATTTAATGTAGGTGTTCCTAATGGCTGCTTAATTAGCAAACTCAGACAATCACCCTCCACCCCGGGGTCCCTGAGCGGGAATCCCGTTCTGGCAGTAAAGCTACATCTGGCTCACGACTGTGCGCCTGGCACCCTGTTCCTTGCCAGCTTTGAGCTGTTGGGTTTTGGTGAGGGCTGGGATCTGTTTATTAGTGTGCTTTTCCTGTCCGTTTTCACCAAGCATGTTACTGGTTTGTCTTTCCCCAAAGCCCCCTCGAGTCTGGGGGTCCTTGACCTTGCCTCCCCCCCTGCTCATCCTCAGGCTCCTCTGTCAGCACCACTGACTCCCACGCAGGCCCTGGCGCCACGCAGGGTTCTCTCTCCTCCTAGGCCGCTCTCCTCACGGCCTCAAGCCAGCAACGAATCCTAAGTGTTTTCAGGAGAGGTCACAAGGATTTCTAGAATTTGTCTCTTCCAACAGCTTAGAAAATTCTTTCACCTTCCCTTTATGTTTTATAATTGGGAAAAAAAGATCCCCTCTCAATTAAACGATACTAGAGAAAGAAGGTAACTCATATGCGGAACTTTAAATACTCTAGGTGTAGTGCCATTTACAAATCAGTCGCTAAACCCCGAGGCCCACGTCTGCTCTGAGAGAGGTCTGTGCGTGCTGACGACTGCCTTCCCCACAGACTGGCCAACTAGTCGCCATCAAATTAACAAATACTCCTGCATAATTTCTTCCCTCTGCTGAAAGCAGGTAAGTACCATTTTTTGAAGTCTCAAACACTATCTCAGGGGGCCTAATTTGATGTCCTGTCTCTGTATCCTCCAGAACTTTCTCCCACTCTATAGAACCTTCTAGGTGTCCAGAGTGAGGTTTTCCTGGGCTGACTTGAGTGCTGACATTCTGACATGTTTCATGAGGTTTCAAAAGACATTTTTTTTTGCCTGAAATATAGTAAGGAAATGTATTTTGTGTCTCTCCCCCACCTTCCTCCACATCTGTTGCTTTACTCATTTCCTTAATTTGATTACACTGGCTTTGCCCTTTTTTATATACTAGCAAATGCTGAGTGACAACTGCAGTATGTCGGTGGCTGGGTCCAAATCTCTCAGCCCTTATAACCGTCCTATGCAAACTTGTGATTTCCTCCCCTGGGTCTGAGGCGTATGGACCTTGCATTTCAACAGCTCATTCAACCAGATGGCTTTCCCAGGATCTGCGTCAGGAAGTGCCTGCTGCCCCAGTTACCGATGGCAGGCCAGACAAACCAGAGTGGCAGCCTCCTCCTTTTTGTGTCTGAGCTGTAGGCAAACTTTTGGATTTGATAGAAATTCCTTAAAATGCCACCTTGAAATAGGATGAAGCATCAAAAGTCCCTTAATACAACCACTCTAAGCCTCATACACAGAAGATGACCAACATTTAGGTGGCATGCTTCCTCAGGCCTGGTTCCTTCCCTACATGCTTTGCAGTAAGAGGTCAGTGTTCTCATCTGCCCCCCTCTGCAGCTGAGGCAGAAGCGACTGCCAGTCTGGAAAGCCTAGTGCAAAAATCTACCCTTTTACCTGTGTCACTGGCAGGCCAACTGTCAGGTGGGGTTTGTGCAAGATACAGTATTGGCTAGCTCCTCTCTAAAGGCTGGAAATTTGGCGCTTTTATAACAGCATTTCCCTAACCAGATTGAGGCAACCTCATGATGAAAATTCACAGTTTGCAGTATGGCTTGATCTGGGAACACCCAGGCAATGGCTGAATCTTCACTTCACATGACTCCGTTTGGTTTAGAATCCATTTAGGTGTACTGTGTGATTAGAGAGCAAGCTTGGTTTCTTTGAAGAGGCAATGCATTAGCTATTTTGATCCAATTTAGAATAAATACTAAATTAAGAATGAATTCAGTCCTCTAAATAAATCAATATAATGGGAAACAGGTAGCCTTTTGATAGTTGAAGACTGTAAATGGTTTTTGATCTAAATATGTGCCCACAATAATGTCTGTTATATCAAGGCCTACAGGGCTGACGTCTCTCTCATGAGAAAGCCAATAAAAATGTATTATGTGGAATTCTTAATACAATTTTATCCCTTTGCACAACATCTCCAAATTTTTAAGCTGCTAATAATGTTCCAAAAATAAACCTTCCCTCAGTTCAAGCTAGCACCTTTGAGGAAAAAAATAATAACTGCACTGCCTACAAGCAGTTAAAAAATCAAAACTGTGGCAAGCTCAGGAAGGAGCTCTATAGGGAGTCCTTGCAAATGGCAACATAAGTCCCCATGAAAATCCACTCTGTCAGCTATGTCACAGATGCCAAAAAAAAGCAGGCACAATAAATATGGAGTATATAGATATAAAACGGCAATGATGTCACACGGGAGGATTTATAAGCGCCTCCATCCCTTGCTTAGAATGTGGACAATGCAGAAGCCTTTAAACAATTCTATCTTCTTACAGGGTCATGGAACATCATGAAAGCAAATATGTTTTTGTTTGTGTTGGTGATGGGTAAAAAAAAGAAAATCTCTTTAAAAAAAAAACTGCAGTTTGCATTACCTGTAACACTTTGGTATTCAAAGACTGAGTTTTCAAAAGCGAAAAGTAGATATCAGAGTTGCTGTCTGGCAGAGTCCCTGTTGAAATCACCCCAGAACCCTGCATGAGCATTAGTTACATTATAATGCTCCCCATTTGGGGGGCCATTCTGTGGACCCTGCCTCGGAGCTTGGGCCCAGTGATGTGGTGGTGTTCTTGTGATCCACAGGATCCTTACTGCCGATGTCCAGCATTCTTCTCCCCTACACCCACTCCCCCCAGAGCTGGTGAGGACTGTGCCAAGCCTCTGCCCAGCAACCTAGCTGTCTGCAGCAGGGCCTCTGTGCTCTCCCTGGCTGGGACATCCCATCCACTCAGATCCCTCCTCTACGGAGGCCCCTTTTGCCATCTTGTCTCCAGGGGAGGGAGAGAAAGAAACGCTGGCCCACACAGCCAACCTGGCCCCTTATGCGCACTATGGAAACTGATTGGTCTAATGTCGAGTGTCTGCCAAGCTGTCATTCAAGCCAGGGGGGATTTGGACAGAGACGAGGCGAGCATTGTAAAAATGACATTGTGATCTACTTTATGGAGCTCACCTTGAACTCCTTAGTACAGTGAGGGCAGAAAACCTCATTTCCTGCAAAAACAACTTGGCCTAAATGGGAAAACGCACTATATAAGAGATCAGTGAATATTTTCCCTTGATTTGTGCCTGAAACATAAGAGTAGGGGGGAAATATCCCAGCTGTCTACTGCATTGTGTGAACATATACATGCATTTAAATTACTTATATCATTACTTACAGATGTAATTGTGAAATATGTTCTTTTTGCATTCAAAATGAGGGACTGAACAGATGGCAAATGCTCAGTTTAAAGCAATATGTCCATTAAAATAACCCGTACTGTTGGTGTTTAGTGTGACAATAGCAGCGAGTTCATTACAGTGGGGTCTTCACCAACTGCTCGCTGCGGAAGGAGAGTCAGGAAGTGCTCAGGCGCCTGGTGGCCCCCATCCCAGCACTGGCCGCTCCCCGCCGCCGCCTGGCCACCAGCGGCCGGCTTGCAGAGTCGGACTCCAGTTGTTCTCTTTAGTATTTTGCTTCCAAATAGGAAAGTCCATGAACAGCTGACACTTACCAAGGCCTTGCTTCTGGGCTGTTTTTTTCTCTGCGCTCCAGATGTGCTGAAATGTGTGGCTCCAGATGCATCACCTCCAACAGGACGATCCACCCCGTCAGGAGTAATTGTTGAGCTTAATGAGCCTGGGTCAGCCGCGTGGGCTAAAGGCTCCTCTGAGAGCTGATCTCTCCTCTTCAGGCTCAGCGAGGACCACTAGGAATTCTGCAAGGTGTCTGACGGAACGGCTGGGGAGCTTTCTGACCTAGCTGTGGCTTGACAGACCCCACCCTGACCAAAACTGCCAGCTGTCTTCTCTCCAGCACCATTCTGGGTGTAACTTTTCTCTTTAAGAAAGGAAAATAAACACCCTCACTCCTTCCCCTATTCCTCCAATGAGTTCCACATTGGCAGCAGTGCCAGTGGCCAATAAACAAAAGAAAACCATTCATAAGTAAGACAGAAAAACACTGAATTTTCTCTGAGAGCACAGACTGGAAAGCAAAGGGAGAAACTCTTACCGCTCAGCCTTGGAAAAATCCATCAAATCTACGGAGTCAGTCTGTGCACTGTTCAAATGGGAAATACTGGCTATTGCACCTCCCTCCCACAGCAGGTGCCAATCAGGCGTGCCTCCCGGCCTGGCTGAGTTGCACAGACTTCACACCTGCAGCCCCGCGGGGCAGCTGGGGTCAGGCCCTTGGGGTTGGAGGGGGCCAGGCATGGCCAGCGACTGCTGAGGTAAGTGCGGCCGGCCAAGGGTTACCTGCAGTGACAGCAAGTGACCCGTGGGGCGGGGGGCTGGGTACAAAGACAGAATAAACTTTCCTTCCAATGCCAGGCAAGAGGGGGCCTAAGAACCAGCTTTCTGGGACTGTGGAGGGAAGACATGATGGAAAGGAATATTTGGGACAGTGGGGGTGGGGTAGAAGTGGGGGTGGGGGGCGTGAGAAGCAGGCACATTCTGAGGTGTTCTTACAGCAGAGGGTCAGGAAGGCCAAGAACTTACTCCCTTTGAGGTGGGGTAGGGATCTGCACCAAATCTGTCTGATTCTAGTGTCTGTTGACTGCCACTGTCTCCTGCCATTTCTTCTTTTCTGTAGCAGGAAAGGAGGACAGAAGGGAGAGAGAGAGGATGCATTCAGCTTTTGTGCAGGACAGAGGACATCAGGAGGTCGCTTTGAGGCCAGCCCTATATGAGCATCACTACAGAGGAAGGAAGCAGAGATGGGGGCAGCAGTGAGGTCTGTCATTCGTGGTAGTGGGTCACCATCTGCAAAGGGCGCTCAACAGACAGACACCTGGTTCTGCTGTAGACCTCCTGAGCCGCAGCTGCTGAGGTGGCCCTGGGTGTGCTGCTTGCTAGCGATCTCCTTAGGTGACTTGCTCAGGTGGGAGGGAAGCAGAGAAGCCCGGGGCTGGGTCTCGGCACAAGGCTATGTGCCCACCCGAGGTGCCTAGCGGCCCATCTTAGTGCAGGCCTCCCCTGGGGGACCACCTGCTCTGCCCTCTCTCAGCAGGGAGGTCCTCCTAGGCCCCCCTGTGGGCTCCTCCTCCCGCCGCCTCCCGCTCTAGACCCTTCTCTGGTCCAGGTGTTCACTCTGCTGTGCACTTTCAGACACATTTTATTGTACACGTGATTCTCTATTTCTAGTTTCCTCCCACTCCTTGCCTTGAAAGTGAGCCATTACTCATCCGTCAAGGCCACGTTTCCGTATCACATCCTCTTTGCATCTTATCTGGACATCACTGCCATCATGATAATGGCACGGCTCGTCCCTCCTTCGCTGTGGCTATGAAGCCATATTTCACGTGCTGTGTGCAGCCCTCCCTGCGTTGCTGTAGGCATGCCCCTGCCTGGGCATAGCCTCTGCCCAGCTGATGTGCTGCGGCGCTGAGCACGACTCTGAGCACCCGGCCCTGGGAGGGCACAGTGCTCACCCACGTGCTCACTTAGCAGGGCACCTGGGACCCTCTGAGGTGTCTGAGTCCCTGGAGGGTGACATCGTGTCTTTGTCATTAACCACCAGAGCCTCATAGGCACAGTGGCAGACACATAGCAGGGCTGGAAAACGTTTGTTGAATAAATGGTCACTGAGACGGGGACAGACGGTCTGGTGCTCAGTACCGGGGGCCAAGGGGAAATCAGAGAAATAAGCTGGCAGCCCCTGCCAGGACAGATAAATGAAGGGGGGTCATCTGGGGCCGTCAAAGGAGAGGAAGCAGAGATACAGGGATTCGGGGCTGCGGGGAGGAAACGGAGACTGTGGACCCACGAAGAAGAGCCCGACCAAAGCAGTGCGGCCGCACTGGACAAGCAAACAGCCATCGCAGGGCGGCTGAGACTCGAGGAGCTGGAGCCTAGAAGGAATCATCTTCTAGGCAGTCCTCAGAGGCAAAGCCAGGAACAGGAGCGACTGATGGCGGAGCTGTGAGCTCGACTACCCGCCAGGCCCCTGGACCTCGGAATGGCCCTGGGAGAGTCGGATGGAAGCGCAGTTGTGAGGGTGGGTGGGTCTCATCCAGCCTGGCCAGAGCCGTAAGGAGATGAGGGCACGAGCCACGAAAGCTCCGCGACCCAGAGAAGACGGCTGTCTGCCACCTGGGGAGGGGCCTCTGGGGACCGCCCTGCCCACCCCTGGCCCCACAGTCCTGAGGAACCCACCTCTGCGGGTTAAGCTGCCCAGCGTGTGGCACTTTGCCATGGCGGCCCTGGGAAGCTGACGCAGGGGGCAGGGCCACGGAAGGAAGCTGTGCCCATGGAAACAGAAGCTTTGTACCGAAGAGAAGACGGCCCATCACAGGAGAGATGAAGAGCCTCTGAGAGGCAGATAGGCAGGCGGGGGGATCCCGGCAGAGCCCTCTGTCCTGCGGCTGCAGGCTCTCGGGTGCTGCCCCCTCCGATGTCGGGGGTCAGCCTCTGCAGCCTTCCCTGCAGCCCCCACGCCCCTCCTGCACAGGCACCAGGACACCTGCTCCCTGGCAGCACTTACTGGACACCCTCTAAGGGCCAACCTCCTGGCTAGGCTTTGGGGTGAGGGGTAAGGACCCTCTTCCGGCTCCCAGCAGAAAAACAAATCAACAGTGGGTGAAGGAGGACGTGGGGCTGAGACGAGGGACTGCCTGCCCAGCTGGGGAGGTGGATGTCTGGCTGCGTTCGGAGGGAGAAGCGGGAATTTGAGATGATGGGAGAACCGAATTCCAAGCAGAGGGAGCAGGGTGGGCAAATCCAGAGGTGGCAGAGCCAGGGGGCGCTGGACAGCACAGGATCCGGTATGTCAGAGCCATGCGAGAGGAGACCCACCGAGCAGGGCCCTGGGACACCCTGCCAGGGCCTTTTCCTCACAGGGCTTGCGTGCTAACAAGGGGGTCTCATGTTCCAGGGAGTGGGCGGACCCATGAGTCTGCATCTTACCTGTAGGCATCTCCGATCATCACAGCTGCTTCCCTTTACGAATGAAACTTCACATGCAGTTTACCTCAACCGGGACACACTTTCCCTGTCTGCATGGTGAACTCCTATACACCCCTTATGACCCCACCTGTGTGGCTCAGCCATTACCTCCTGTGTAAAGCCACCTTCAAAATCCTCCACAGAATGAGTTCTTCCATCCTGTGCCCCACAGTGTGTTGAGGACCACATGATTAAAACATTTTTCACAGTGGGCCATGCCTGCTCACGCATGTGGCCTGCCTTCTCTGCTGTTTCTGGGCCTTCAGTCACACCTGGCTTGACATCTGTTTGCAGAGGGACCAAGCAGGTGAGTCAATGAGCAAAGGACGCAGTGGGTCCACCACTAACCAGGAATAAAGGGGAACGTGTCAGTCTCTCATACGCACCAGGCCTCCCTTCCTGGAGGAGGGGCTGGGGGCCTAGGAATCTTGCTCCCCCACAGCGCACTGAGGTCATGCAGCTGGTTAACAGAGGAGGGGGACATTCAAGCCACTGTGGGCTCAGGGATTCGCATTCCCTCTGCATCTCCAGGGCTGCCGGTCAAAGAAGCAATCGGTGCAGTGCAAGAGCCAGGACTCCGTGGCCGGGAGAGGGAGTGCGGACAGCAGCTCCTTCAGGACTCAGGCGCCAGAAGGGCGAGTGGGGTCATGCGAGGTGGGAGCGAGCACCCTTTCTGTTTATGCGACGGTAATCGCTGAAATTAATTTTTCAGAAGCCAGAAAAATTGGCAGAGGTATTTGGAAGAGCAGCAAATTCCAGTTCACAAAGGAAGGAATAAGAACTAGGAACACAGAGAAAGGGGTGGTGAGGAGGGGTGACCCCATCTCAGGTGGGGGTGCAGGGGCTTCATCACAAAGAGAGAAGAACCATGTAGGCAAGCAGAAAAAATAAAGGCAAAGCCTGTGTCAAGTATTTTATGCAAAATTACTATATAACAGCTTGTGGTGACAATGGAAATACAATGATACACGTGTGGATAACTTTATGGAAAACCTCAAAAAATAATAATATAATGGATATAAAGACACCATATAAGAAGGCCACTGATATGTAAGAATTACATGCCCAAATTATGCCTAAATTTGTGTATGCAAACCTCTTCTCATGCCTGCTTTTTCCTGTGTTGTGAGCTCCGGGAGGCAAGAAAGGATTTCCCCCTGCCAGCATTGCAGTGCCTGGCACTGGACCAGGTGATTGTGAGCAACACGAAATGCACTGAGGCACAGATACAGAGGAACGTCCACATTAAAATATCCCTGAGTAGTATTGACCTGGAAGGAACAGAAGATTATCTTTAGAAATCAGGTGCATTTAGGCAGATGAAAGAAACTGGAATGAGCCAACAGTGACCAGATTTTGTGAATGGCTCAGAAAACTCTAAGCTGACTCGGGTGATGAGGACCAGGCAGCCAGTTTGCTGTGCCAGAAAGGAACTGCGGTGCGGGACTGCACCCTGATCTTCGCTCACCACTTACCTGAGGCCGAAGGAACACAGCTTAACTCTGTGGATGAATAATACACATTATGTGGATATATATGAAATTTTCTTTGACTATAGAAGTAATGCATGTATTGTTAAATAAGAAATACAGAAATTATAAAGAACAAAGACATAAATATCTATACCTTTGTCGATGCACATAATTCCTTTGCATTCCCTTCCAGTATTTCTTCTCTATGCTGATTTTTTTTCTGAAATGAACATAACATTGCACATACAATTTTTACTCTGCTTTATAACTTAATATCTCATTTTGAACACCATCTACCATTATCGACAATTACTTGAAAACACTCTCCTACTGTTGTGTGATACTCTGTATCATGGATATACTCATTAATCAGCCAACAAATAGTTATTATTAATACATATCATAAGCCAGGTCCCCGGCCAGGCCCCAGAGTTACAGCAGGGAACAAGCATCACAGAGACAGAGAAGTTGCAGGATTATAAACACAGATCCGTGTGCGCCATGACTGGCAAAACGTGCCCGGGTCAGCCATGCAGTGTATCTCGCATTTCTGATGCCAGGGCCCTCCATGGCAGAGGTCACAGCCTGATCCAACACTGAAATTCAGATACAGGTGGCTGAGCCTGCAGAGCAGAAGGACAAGGCCCCCAGGTGGCTTTCCTGGAGGAGATGAGGGTGCAGGCAGAGCGGGCAAGATGATTTCCCTGTCCTGGTTCTAGGGATGGGGTAGATGGGGCTGGGAAGGGCAGCCTGGCTTCGGGGCTCCATGAACTTGACCCCAATTCCTAAGAGGAGGAAGGCTGTGGTCAAAAGAGAAAGCTGCTTTTAGAAGGGTCTCCTAAGACAGATGCTTCCCCGGGCCCTCGGGGTTGGACCTGCGCACCCGCTGAAGACCGTGTGCTCGGCGCGGACAGCACCTTCTCCCAGGGCCGCCGCCACAGCAGGTGGGGCTGCCAGTGGTGCGCAGTGTTCCAGACGCCTCGGAGCCCAGGAGGAAGCAAGGCTTCAGGTCTCCATGGTAACTGTAACTGCGGCTCCTCTTTGGTTCTGTGCAGGTTTCCTGGGTCTTTAAGGAATAATTGCCAGTGGGAGGTGCTTTGCGCAGGGCTGGAGGTTGTATGTCAGCAGATGGAGGAAAGAGTCACTCCCATGTGGGTGGCTGACCCCTAAGGGAAGTCAGGTACCTGAGAAATGGGCTGGCAGGACCCACGGTACGAACTGCTGCAGGGTTCTGACCGCACGTGGCCAGTGCAACGTCAGAGCGCTGCAGAGAGTTATACCTCACCAGCCAAGGAGGCAGGCCTGACCCCGGGCCCCCACTAGCATTGGGGATGTTTAACATTTTCTTTGGCAGTTTGATAAATTTAAATAGCATCCTGTTTTAATTTTCATTTCTTGCTTACTAAAATATGGATTTTTTGCATATTGATAAACTCCCATTTTCCTCCTCAGGAAAACATCTGTTTATGTCCCTTCTAAAAAAATTTTGGAGCATGGTTTATGGGGAGGAGAGGATATGACCTTATTTGTTTACCCTGAATTGCTAGTTTTTTCAACACTATTAGTTGACTGATGCCCCTTTTCTCTTTTATAATGCATCCTTTATCATATTTTAGATCTTCATTTAAGCTACTCAAGTTCAGTTTTTTAATCTGTTTACCAAAAAACGTTTCCATTGTGACACTCATCTTTGATTTATGGAGTACTACAAATAATGGGAACATCTATTATTTTTCTTCCAGCTGCACTTTTGAATTCTTTTACAAAGTTCCAAAAATAAGCCTGCTTGTATCTGGTACATTACACATCATTTTATTTCATCATAGATCTTATGATTTTATTTCATCACAGATTTTATGATTTCCCTTTACAGGTGGAGAAATTTAAAGTCCGAAAACATAAAGAAACATGCCAAAGTTGCTAAGGAACGTCAGCAGGCCAATCTGGCAGACCAGAATTTCTGTGGTTCAGCTGATGGTACCAAATCCTCTGTGTATCACAGAGGTGTTCCTGGGTTTCGATGATTATATTTGGATGGAAATCCTCAAATTACTCCTCTGAAGGCATGTTTGCTGTTAAGAATTAATGAAAATGGGACCAACAGAGAAGGGAAGAGATTGGGAGAAGATTCTCTTTGAATTTGGCTTCTCTTTGTCCCCACGGCGCCGGCACTTGGTTCCATCAGACTCCAACGCAGCGCGCAGGTCGCTGGCTTCGAAGGTGACCCGACAGCCTCTGATTTCTAAGCAGTGGCTTGCTGTCCTCGTCCATTTAAACACCCCGGGGCCAAAGGATGGTTGCTCTGATCAGAATAGCTCTGTTGGCCGCAGTCTAATGTGGATTGACTATTTATTGACTGGATGAGCAATGAATTGACTACTTCCAAGCCTTAACTGCCAAAACCATGGGAGCAGGTAAAACTGTGAATTCATTTGTCATCCAAAATTTAAGTGGGGGTGTCTAACTTAGGGACAACTCTCTGTATATTCTGAATATTGTTTTCCTTTAGGAAAAAATATAAATGACACCTCAATCGCTTCTTTAATTTCACAATTTGAGTAATTTGCAATTTTTAAAGAGAAACACAGTTTTAAATGGATTGAAAGAAAATGTAACTGATGTTGGAATCATGGCGAGAACTGTATTCCCTCACCTGAAATTAGGTAATTCTGTATTAACAGCCCAGCCTTAGCAAAGGAAACAGATGAATCTTTACTGAAAAGGTAAGCTCTCATGTAAGAGTTAATGGCTAAGAGTGGAATTTATCTTATTAGCATTCCTTTTAAGATTTCTAGCGCTGTATGGCTATAACAATTATGAATAGAAAAGCACCTCTGTGTAGATTTTCTTCTATGTGAATGTTTTTGTTCTCAAAATTGTAAAAGAAATCCCTGTTGCTTGAGAATCTGAGCTTGCATCTTTTTGTATAGATTGTACTGTCATTCATTCATTCTGCAAGCGCTAGAAACTGAACTCCTGTTCATCGTCCTGCTAAGTACAATTGTAAGCCTAAATGATTTTTTTTTCCTCTGAAGGAGGAGCTGTTTTATTCCCAAGTAACCAAATACACTTAAAGCATCTAACGGAAATAAATGCATTTTCTCTCAAATCTTAAAATGCTTTCAATTAAAAAGCATTTCCAGCGAGAGAGGAAAATTGCCAATGCTGAGATTTATGCAGTAATTGTATTCATTTTGAAATGTGATAGATGTTAGGTATTGTGGCAGATTGTGAGATAATATTCATCTCTCTTGTAAAACATATATTCCCATGAGGTATATAGGAAGTAGGAGATTTTCAGTGAGAATAAAGTGTATTCTATTTCTAAGAGATTTTTCTGATCAGGGCTTTTGTACAGACCTTAAAAATAAGTATATGCACCCTCCTCCAGTCTTTGTGAACTGCTCATGTGATAATTCTGGGGAGCTGAGTGTGGATACGTCTCAACACATTATTGGGATGTCACACAGCACAGAACTAGGTATTCAACTTCCCAGTGAAAAACAAAGAATTTTCAGAATTACCTGTCTAATGGAATATCTAAGCCTGATACCTGATATGGGGCTTGTTGTGCTACCAAACAAATCCACTGCTTTTCTAGAAAAATATCTGAGTTCACTCCCAACTGTTAAATGTTGGTATGAATTTCTTTTTTCAGTGAACATACAGGAAAAATGAGATGTTTCCATATTTCCAGGGAGAACCCAGGATTTCTTTATGGCTTAACACAGCTCAGATGACCATTCTTCACATTACCATTCAGTTACCAGGTCACCACAGTCGTGGAAGAGAGGACAGAGATGGAACTGGAGCAGCCCTTTGCTTTGCGAGGGCAGGAACAGCACATAGCTGGTCACCCTCTGGTTCAAGGCCCCAGTTGCATCCTGAATGTGTTGCCACAGCCTAGGGGGGGCTCCCTCCTCTGTAGTCAGAGCACCTGCGGGAACCATCCCTGCCCTGAGCTGCCAGAGGCAGCCCCCATGGATACTGGCTATCCTGCAGAAAGCAAAGCCCCTCAGGCCATATCATGCCACCCTGTGAGTGGGGTGCTCATTTTGAACCAGGCAGGGTGTGGCTCCCAACTCTCTCAAGAAGAAAGCCAGCAGACATGGGTGCTCAGAACTCAGGTCCTGACTGTGTCCATATCCACCAAGTGCCACAGTCCTTTATTTTGAGAAACTGGACCAACTGAGGGGTATGTTTAGAACCACAGTAGAGTTCATGATGACACTGTGGCTAACCTGTTAGCAGAGCCTCACAGGCTCACACAGCGGGCAGAGCCTGGGCCATAGGTTGGACTGGAAGCCTCTGTCCCTGGCAACAGAGGTCAGTCATAGGTTGTGACCCTAGGGATCATGGGTTGCTCCCCTATTATGGCTCTCATCATGAGTATATCCCCATTGTTCCTTGTAAGAGTTTATCCTTTGCTGGGAAAATATATACTTAGATCTCTTTTCTGGATCACCAAGGCTTATCTTTCCATATGCCCCCAAAATGCTTATTTTGTTCTTCAGTCTAAACACTTTCTGTAATTTAAATGCCTCTGTCTAATCCGTCAGCAAGTCCTATAAGCTTTACAACTAGAGCATATTTTAAATCTGTGCATGTGCTCTTTGTCCCAGAACATCCATCGTCCCCATTTTTCTCAGTAATAGAACTCAGGAACTGTAGCCAGGTACATGAAGGTTATGTTTCCCACGCCCCTTTGCAGTCAGCCATAGTCAGTTGTGTGGCAAAAGGTAGATATTCAGTATCAACATTTTTTGAATAAATGAATGAAACTTTTCCTCTCACCTTTTGTTCTGAGATTCTACACTGACTGCATTGTCCTTCCTGAACCCCAGACTATTCTAAGGTCCACCATCTCCTCCAATCATACCTTAAATGTGGAGGCCAGCTCTGCAGTCCAGCTAAACGTGTGAGGAATGGATGAGGAGATTAAGGGAAACACAGAGAAAGATGTTAAGAAAGACACAGAAACCAAAGTTGCGATCAGGAGGTTCACTGGCTACTCATGACGGACAAGTGACACAGTTTTATTTCTGAGCACAGCTTACATAGACAGGCTCACAATGATATCACTTCCAGACTGATCTCAGATCCAGTGTTGTCACTTCCACTTCCAGTGACCTCACTTCTGGCAATCTCACTTCCTGGTGCCTGGACCTGGTGATGTCACTTTTGGCGTAAGATCACTTCCGGGGTGATACTGCTTCTGGCCCTCCGCACTTGGATATCTCTGAACTAGTCCTGAGCTCATTTGCATCCGACCTGTGTGCTTATGGATCTCCGTCCTGCCCCACGGTGAGGGCTTCTGAAGGGCAGGGCCTTTTCTTACTCACTGCGGCTTTCTCTGAGTCAAGCACAGCACCCGGCACATAAAGGCCAGCTAGGTGGGTAGATCCATCTTTTAATGACACCTGTAGTTTGCCTCACGTAATAGATACTCTGCAACCACTACTCACGTGATCTCCTCTGCAGCCTCCACGGAATGGCTGGTGGGAGACAGGACGAAGGGGAGTTTCAGAGCCGTCAGCCTGCCCCGGGTTGAGCTGGCCGTGGGGCGCAGCACTGGCGGTCCGACTCTGACCGCCCACACACTGGCGGACACCACTCCGCCACTTCATCTGCATAATGATGCTTTCTGAGCCCGGGCTGCTGTCTTCTATGCGTGGTTTTCTGGTTTTCATCCTCAGCACACAGACATCTCGGGCTGGATGATCCTTGTCGTGGGGACACCGTCCCATGTGTTATAAGGTTTTAGCAGCGTCCCTGGACTCTACCCAAAAGATGCCAGCAGCCCCCCACCCCCACAGTTTGTGACAGCTATAAACATCTCTAGCTATTGTCAAATATCCTCTGGAGCAAAATTGCCCCAGCAGAGAACCACCGCCTTTCTGCAAACCGAAGGGGAGTTTGGACGCCTCAGTCACTTGCTATCGGCATTTTGTGAACAGTCCCTAATTTTTCCAGTGACGATGGACTCAGGGTGGTCTCACAGGGAGTGGAAGTCGGCCAAGGGTGACATGAATTCAGGAAAGCTGAGAGGTCAGAGGCTCACATACCAACCAGACAGAGATACTCCATGGCCCCCTGGCTTTTGGTTAGGAGGCGTGGCATTTTAAATGAGTTTTGCTCCAATGCTCCATCCATCATGCACCTTACTGCAAGCCCTGCTGTTCTCTATTGCATTACTGCCACCTCGTCACTCATTCCTGTGATCAGTGTGGACCTTGAAGGCCTCTGGGTTTGTGGTCCTTGAAACAAAGCATCAACCATTGCTGATGAAATAAAAGAATGACATTGGCAGACTGAGATTCTGCAAGGAGTCTTAGAATCTCTATTTAACACACATCCTTAATATTTTAAATATACGGTATACAATGCTTTGCATATACACTCCTCAATGGTAAGAATGCCCAATCCACAATACAGATATTACCGGGACTGTGGAAGTATAGGCACACCCTCAAAATTCCTGGGGGAATCTGTGAGCGTCTGCCCCAGTGGAGGGCTTGGCTGCTAAGGGTTGTGTATCTCCCCTCTCTGGAGTATTGGGCTCTAGTACATCAGGGTCTGACCACACCTACCTTCCTGCCCTGCCCCCCTTTCTCTCACTGCACCCAAGCTTGATTTTAAGAACTTGCCCTTTGCCCTCCTTTTCCTCCCTACCCAGAACCTCACCCCCTCCCTCATCAGAAGGACACGTTGCCCTGGAACCTTTGCCAGTCATCACCCAACACCCGCCCTGCGGTTTTTCCCCTCCCACCCTAAACCATTCTCTTCATCTCCGTCCCTGGGTACCTGGTTCCTTGCATGCAAACACTTTGGTGCAGCAGCTCTGCCAGAAGGGGCTGTCCTCCAGGTCAGTTCTGCCACCACCCAGAAGACGCCCTGCTGCCTCCCTCTAAGAAAATTGAGCCGGTCAGCCCTGATTGCGCACCACAGCCTGCCTCCTGTCCCTTCCGGTGCCTTCTCCCTGCAGGAACCACCCTTTCCCCTGCTAAGGGCAATCCCTCCGCTGTGTTTCTCAAGCCATAACCTATGTTCCCACCTGAGATGTTTGCTGCATGTATTACGTCCTACACTTCTAATTCTCCTCCTCTACTGCCTGCTTTCTTAGCGCCTTTGAGGCAGAGGGCGTGTCCCCATTCTTTAGAGCCCCTCCCCCACTCCCCCAGCTCCACCTCTCCCTCCCCCGCGGAGCCCAGCAAGTTGGAAATCACTCCTCCACCAACCATTCACGTTGTGTATTTTTGAAAATAATACCATTTATTGTTTTCTAAATACCAAAAGGATACATATTCATTATAGAACATTTGGAAAATGTAGCAAAGCCCACACAGGGGAATAAAAATCACATGTAATCCTTCAACTCGGAGGTAACCAGTAACTTTAATTCATATGTGCACTTTTTAAAAATAAAATTAGGATCGTGCTTTGGTATTGCGTACTTCTTACTTCGTATTAAATAGTGAACCTAGTCTTAGGTCAAGGGCGTGATTTCTAAATAACTTGTTGAGATCCCGTTTTACATACAAGCCAAAATGTGCTTGGCTATATCCTCACTGTAGTATATACCAGCCCTTTAAATTTTTGTAGATCTGTGTAGTAATGTGGTGAGCTTCGTGGGCCCCAAGCCCTTATGTACATTCTGATGACTTATGTGGATCAATGCCAGCTAAAAACACTGCACCAAATGATGTGCACATTTCTTAAGGCTTTTGAAGCATATTGATGAACTGTTTTCAAAAGACAGTCGAAGCAATGTGTACTACAAAGAACAGGGTGTGAGATTGTCCACTTCACCATATTCCTGCTAAATCATAGCCAACTTGAAAAGGTTTTCATTTCAGTAGGAGGCCAAACGCACCATTGTATCTGCATTTGCCATGCGGCTGCTCCTCCCTTTATTGAAAGTCTGCCTGTCTGCATCTTCTCACTTTTCATTAAACTGCTTATGTTTACCTTATTTGCTCACTAAATTAAACATTTTATGCATTAATGGTGTTGACTCTTTTCTAGTTTATTTGTTAGGAATGCCTTTGCCAGTCTGTCATCTGCTTTTGCATTTCTTGTTTACGGCAGTGATTTTCTTTAGTTTGTATGTATCAAACCTGTCAAGCCCTGTACCTCATCCTCGATCCGGACGCGTTGCCAGCACCACTCTCTGAAGCCCGCAGCAGCCAGCAACCCCAACTGCCCCAAACATGACACCTTTGCAAACCTGTGACGGCCGGCTTTGCTGGAGAGCTACTCTCTATTCATTTTCCTCCTGCACCTCAGATCTTTTTATTGATTTTTTATTTATTTAAATAGACTTTATTTTTGAGAGCAGTCAAGTTCTCAGTAACACTGACAGGAAAGTCCCTTTTGCCCCTGGGGACAGCCGTGAGCCCACATTGACATGTCATTGCCCAGGACAGTGGAGAGGGGGAACGTGGGTGGGGGGTCTTTCTCTGCCTCCTCTTTCTCTGCCTGTACCTTTCATGTTGGGGTCCCAGGGCTCTGGCCACTGCAGCAGTGGCTTTTCTCAAATAATTCCTTTTCTTTTTAATGCAAGTCTGAAGGTAAAGAACTCCATTAAGTACTGCAAACCAGATATTCTTTGGGATATTGGCATATCAAACCAGATATCCTCAGGTAACCATCTGGTCATGTCTAATTACTTAAAGAGGGTCCCTGGATTCATTGGCCAGGCCAAAGTTTACACAAGAAGCAGTTTTATAATTAACACAAGTTCAAACCCAGGTACAAAGGATAAATCCTATTCATGCTCTTGGGAGCACAGGCACCTGGGCCTTGCCCCCTGGTATCAGCTGGGTGGGTGGGGCACTCTGCTCTGCTTGTCTGTGGGGGATGCGGGCACACCTGTGCGCTTGCTCTGTGAATTTACAGTCACACCTCAGAGCGCTTCCCGGGAGCCCCTGGGCCTGCTCTTACTCCCCCTAATGCAGTGCGTGGGAATCTCACCCGGTCCAGGAGAGGGCAGAGTCTAGTCCACTGACAGACACTGTCTCATAGAAACTTATGCTGCTTTAGGCTTAAAGCATGAGACATTCTCAGTAGAAATATTTTGAAGCCAAAAATAAATAAAGAAGAAAAAGTGGAAAAGAGTCAAAGAAGCAATTATTTGTAATAGAAAAAAACTATTGATTTTCCTTTTTTGATACATAGTCTAAATTATCCCTCAAGAAAAGTAGCAATGCATCTTTAAACAGATTTATTGGATCTAGGAGGGAAAAATGTATTATTTAACTTCAATGCTATTGGATTTTCTTTTATGTTAGGTATAGAAATAGCACAGACGAACAGAAAGGGGCACAGTCTTCAAGGATCACAGTTTGGATACTGTGGTGAGATACACCAGTGTCCCTCTCAAAGCAGTAAGAGTTCGTAAACAAAAATCATTTTTCTTGCTAAATAAATTACATCACACATTTACAGTAAGTACATTTTTCATGAGATTTAAAGTTCCTGTGGGCGGAATGAGCCGACCACACACACTGAACCCCCAAGGGCTCCCCGGAGGACCCTCTCTGCCCTGGGAGGGATTCTCGCCCTGCCAAGTCCTCTGGTCTCTCTGACCCTGGGGCTCCAAATTCCCTTCTCGGGGCCAGATTTTGCCACATGTCTTTCCGGTATTCCTCCCTCTGCCCCCTCGGCTTCTGAGACCAGAAAGCACAATATCCTGACCTGCAGGGAAGTCTCGCCCCCGTCCTATTATGAAAATGGGAAGAGCCGTGGCATATGCCTTCCCAGCTCCGCACCTCGTGCACTCTCAGGAGAGGGACCTCGGGCTCGTGGGGCCGGTCACGCGGAGGTCGCCCGGACGTGCACCTGGCCCCGCCTCTCCATGCCTGCCCTGTGACCTTGCGAGGCCTCCCCACCCAGGTATCACTAAAGGCAATCCCAGGTGACCTTGCTGGATCGCCACAAAGAAAAACTACACAAAATGACTAGAAAGCATTTTTCAAAAATACAGGGTCACAAAAGCCATAAATAAAGATTTCAAAGTACAGCTATAAGCTGAGCCCTCATCATGGCTATTCTTCATAGGTCAGCGCTTTAGAGGTTTGATGTTCTTGTTTTTTGTTTTTAATAACTAGGCTCTTGCCATGCGCTCGGGGTGCAGTCACCAGGAGTCAGTAGAGAATAACTCATACAATCTAGTGGCTGGAAGTATCAGGTCCCAAAGGTGACAGGCAAGCCCCGAGGCCACCCTCCTCGTCTTCCCTCAACCACCGTCCAGGCTGGAGCGCCCTGCCCCACAGCCTCCTCCGCGTTGTCGTTCTGTGCCTGCAGAGACGGGGTGCTCCTCCCCACATGGCAGATCCTCCCCCTTCATGACTTTGGGGCTCTCGCTGTATTGTTAACGATGATGCAACGAGCCTTTGGGGACTGAGGGTGCTAACTACTCCACACCCTGGGCTAGAGCGTCTGAGCGCAGTGAGGTTCTGGTCCCCCACAACACAAGGGGCACAGTGGGGCTGGCTGGCCACCTGGCTGCCATCCGTGACCGCCTTGCCATTCTTCTGCCTCTGCCCGCCGGGGCACAGACCTGAATGTCAGCCCTTCTGCCCACAGAGCCCAGCCATCAGCGATTTGGGGTCTGAAGGTGCATCTGCGCTGTGTCGCAGGGGGTGTACCTGGGAGACGAGCCGCTGGACAGGAGCCTTAATCACCAGGAGGGACCTCCTCTACGCGGAACTGTCACCTCACAGCCAAGTCAGTGGCACCCGGCCAGAGTTTAGGAAACTTGGCCAAATGCAGGTGGGTTATCCATAACGACCAGCCATATACCTTTGCTGGATCTGCATGAGGAATGCTCGGGCTCACTGAGGCCACTGAGGCCGTGACCGAACCTGCTGGTAAGGAGCAGAGCACAGAGACCCGTATTTCCCCACGTGACAAATGATGCTGTGAATACGGACCCTTCTCGAAAACTCCAGCTAATCCAGGTGGCAGGATGAAGTGTGCCATGTCATAATTAATCCCTCATGTATTGCAAGCAATTTAATGTCAAAATAATCAACTAGCTTTTTTTACCCTTTTGTGAGTACATAATAAATACTGTCATTTAGCCGCCGCAAACATCGGATTTCTTTCCTGGTCTTTGAATGACACCATTTGAGAGGAACATACCAGACCTCCCCCTCCATCGCCCCCTCCCCAGGCCCCCCCAGCCACACACATGTATGATCCTTAGAAAATAAATCATGGTGTGTGTTTAATCTCTAGGTGGCTCCTCACGGTGGGATCACCCCAGCACAGAGTCCAAACCCCAGGAGGGGTGAGGGCTGTGGGGGCGAGTGCCACGGGGAGGCGGCGAGACGAGGATGGGTGGGAAGGGTCCCCCCGCTTCTCCCCGTGGGTTCTGGCAGTGACATGGCAGTTCCTATCATTTTTATGTTTTTCAAGCTCAGGCACCTCTACTAAATGGTCCGTGTGTTCTTCGGATTAGACTCAGCTCATTTCTCATGCAGGGCGTCCGAGGAGACTGGCCAGATGCTGCTCCTTCCAAAGGCGGGACATGGACAGTCCTGGGCCTCCAGCCTCCTCAGGCCACGCTCTGTCGAGAGGCCTCCGTGTCACAGGGCTCGGGGTGCATGCACCTCGGGGGCCAGTTCTTCTGCTTGGGAGGAAGCACTCTTGTTAAATTAGTTCAGTGATCAGAAGGAGCCCTGGGAGAAGCTCCGGGAGATCATCAACCTCTGGTGGCCTAACGTGAGAAATGAGGGGGTTAAAACCCCGGCTTTGAGGTGACACCTTGCCACAGGTAAGAGGACCACAGCATTGCTATTTTTCTTTATTAGAACATGTGTGAAATGATTTTCAAGCAGTCAGACAGAAACAAGGTCCCAAGAAGAGATCCTTCCTGGGGATCAGGTCTCAGTGATCGTGCACCTGCGGTTCTCCCGAGGTAAACCGTGTTACCCCCTTTGGTATCCGCTTGGCATTGACAGAAAAGAATCTGAGCCCTCCTCTAGACTTCCACCCTGGCTCTGTGGCTATGCAAGGGGCTTGCAACTTCTCAGACTTCATCATCACCATATTTTTACGCTATTATTATTTTTATTAAAGTCATAATAAATATCTGCATTGCTGAAAACTCTAGACAGAGGCTCCTGTGATCTGCAGGCATAAAACGCATTTCGAGCCTTCACATGCACACACTGGCCAATAGTCACACTGAAATACCAGGACCTTGGGGATGTTAGCTTCTGAGAGACGAGGGCTGTCCCATTTCTCTACGCGCCCCAGTCTCTGGTTCACCACTTTGCACAGGTGACACACAGGGGGCAAGTTTGGACACAGACGAGATTGCAGGCCACCTGTATGATAATGGGGAGCTGGGCCACTACAAATAGCTGAACAAGAGTGACTCTTTCCTATGTCTTATCATGGCTCTGAGGACAAGGAGCAGGTAGCTGAAGGACACATGAAGGGTTTGAGTGGCAGCACTTTACAAGTCTAACCTGCCATTAACACTTCTCGTGAATTAGATTCTCTGTATTAGATTCCTTAGCCAACCCCCCAAACAGGTCCTAGGCAGATGGCGCACAGGCGGGCCGCACACAGGCAACAGGTGTAGGGACAGAATGCACTGCCTTGAGGGGCTCCAGAGGAGCGAGGTAGATTCAGGGGACCCCAGGGCACCGAGCACCTCCCAGAGATGCCAACCCTGTTGCAGGCTTTGCCCACAGGCAGGAGGGCAGTAAAGACCAAGTCTGCCACCGAAGAAGCCCTGAGGGCTGACTCTCCTGGCAGTATATCTTCATTACCTGCAAGAGTATCTCTGTCCACACAGTCCTCCAGCTCCCTATAAAGTGGCTTCAATCGGGGCGGGGAGGTGGGGGAAAACACAGCACAGGGAGGTTTGCAGCATTTAAAACTGCCAAATCAATCTCCCTTCTAGACTTTTCTTTTAAAATAAACTTATCTCTGAAAACTGCCTCTTGAAGCTTTAGCTTTAACAGTAGCATTTCACTGGTTTATGAGCTAGTGGTAAAAACCTAAAAACCAGAAGCTCCTCCAGGAGGTACTAACACACCATTTAGAGAAGTACTGCTGTGAAAATAATATGTGGCAATGAAATCACTATAAATTCACACACGCACACACACACAGCGCATCAGCCCCTTTTTACACTGTTTCCTCTTTAAGAGGACATATAACAGCATAGACACCACCATTCCCACCTCCCTTCCTGCTATTCTGAGCAAATCCACTCTGGACAAAAGCCATCAGACAGCAAGGTGGCAGGTCCCTGAACATTTTGCTCTGGCACAACAGTGGACACAAGAATACGTCACCAGTGTCATTGCTTAACAATGTAATATGACAGCATCCATGATACCGATTAGCATAAATCAACATAATACCCACTTTGCAGCATTAGTATTGAAAACTTTCATCTTGAAATAGCAAGAGGAAGAAGACAACACATGATGAATTGTAAAGATTTTGCTGGAATGGCACCAGATGACGACGTCGGATGCACATGCCGCAGGAGCCACACACTAACACACACATGTCAGCACCACGATCTCAAGCAGCTTGATATTCATTCCACAAGCCCCATAAGAATATGTGCATGGCTTCCCAAATACGGCTGACAAAAATAGGACTAAAATTATGTTCACCATTCAAAGTGGTTTGATGATTGGGTGAACACGTAAAAGTTTCCTGATACACCAAGGTCCTTTCTAAGAGTCACACATGCAACTCCCTGGAGTTCAGACTACAGATAATTGTGCCTCACAGGTCCAGCTTCCAAACTAAGGGGATAGTAGAACTGCAGCACCGGCTGACATTTTCAGAGGCGGATAGATGCGTCCTGCTCCTCAGGGTGATGAGACGGAGGGCGTGCGCTCGCCCAGCAGCAGGGAACACGCTTCCCTCTCTTTTCTCTCTTCACTGAAGAAAGAATCCATTCAATTCTTCTCTTTGAAACGAATTTCTTCATTTTGGCCAATTGAAAAAAATTGAAGGCTTGAGCATTCACTGGGGAAGCTTTCTTCAACATGCTCAAAGATGGGACTGGATTTGGGGGCAGCATTTTAGGCCTATTCCTGAGATTTCTTAATATCTAGAAACCTGGCAATGAGGCCATTTACTCTTACTTATATCAGTGGGATGCCAGGAACTGTCTGCTGAGAATAAGCCTCATTGGAAGGTGGTCTGCAGCACAGCTTCTGGGGTCACAAGGAGGCCATCACACACGGATCCCCAGTTCCCCTTGCTGATCCATACTTGCAAGGACAGGTTTTCCTCAGGAGAGACGGTGACTGCCCACTCACCATACGTGTCCTCAACTGCCCATTTCTCCACCAGGTTCGCCACCTCAACCCCTGAAAGGGGGAAGACAGTACAGGTATATATTCCCTTGCATAACTGCAATAATAAAATGACGCTATTGTTGAGACTTCCTACATCCTGGGCATAGTGTTAAGCACTTTTATATATCATTTCCAATCCTCAGAATTACCCTGTGATATAGTTGTTAACCCCACTTCATAGATGAGAAAAAATTGTGACTTAAAAATTTTAAGTACCTGTCCCCTATTCTGACAGCAGGAATGCTGATATTTGGACCCAAGGAAAGAACAGCCTCCCCGCTAAGACACCGCACCGCCCTGCCTCGCCCGCCAGAGAACTTCAGCTCTTTAGTCACAGTAGGAATTAAGCTAAGAGGTGTAGTATGTTAATAAGTAATCATAGAATGCCAGCTATGTGCTCAATACTAAAAAGAAACAATAAGAAGACAATAATGCACTGTTCATGTTTTCCCCACTGCTCTAACAACCTTAACTTTCCAACAGGTCACTCTTTCAGTAGTAGGAAAAAGAAAATGTATACCCAATTACTTGCTTTTTTCCATTTCTGTAAGAAATTATCAACCAATTATTTTGGTGCTATACTGATGAAGTTTAGCAAGGAGAAAGAAAAATAAACAGTTTACATATTTTAATTGGATTGCCATTTTTTTGTTTAATTTAAACTTATGTCTAAACTATCTCAGAAAACAGAAACTTGGCAAATCTGGAAGACGATCGGCCATCAGGAAAGATCTTATCCCAATTAATGTTCTGTACATGGCCAAGGGGAGGACTGTGTGTGGGTGGTCATTTTATTTAACTCAAGCAGATGCTTACAGTTTTGAATTCTTGATCCTGAAATTCAGTTCATCCTCTCTGAAGTCATGCATCATAAGAATTTCAGTTGGTCTTGCAATAGAGCAGGTATATTTTCAACACCCCTAAATAATTTTTAAATTGCCTGATGTAAATTGCATTTACATCCCAATCAATGAACTGCTCATCTTCCTGGCTAGATCTCCACTACCTACAGCAAATACAGTCAAATCACCTTTGTGATACAAATTGATACATCACACACACACGGGAACTAAGCTTTATTGTCAAGAGAGTTGAAATAATCTAGCGGATGGCACAGTCTCTGGTTTGATGTTGGTATGTAGACATACAGGTATGATTTTCTTACCAGTTATGGAAAGAAGCAGTTCAGTTATAAACCAAGGGCCAGAGATAAAAGCAATTAATAAGTTATTAGGGTAATCATTTCAATCACCCAAAAAGTTCATTATATCCAATTTCAGGACTTGCCAAACTTGCAATAGGACTGATAATTTACGGGTCACTGGCTATCAGGCAAGGATAATGAAAACAAATGCACTGATTTGTGAATATGTATGCCAGCTTTATGCATAGAAATAGACTTTAAAAATCCTATTGTGTTTTATGGCTCCACATAAATAACAAAACAACCTCATGACTGGGAAATATGGCATGTGCATCTTAAATGCTCCAATCAGACGACTTGGTTTCTCCATTAAACTCTCCCATTAATGCCAATCTATGGGTAAATATATCCTGCTGTGGATGAAGGTACAGGATTTGTGCTTCCAGAACATGAGTGTGTTCGAGAATTATCCAGGAATCCTGTGAAAATGCAGGTTCTGATTCTGCAGAGCTGGAGGGGGCCTGGCAATCGCTCTGAGCCAGTTCCCAGGTGATGCTGGTGCTTTGAGGAGCAAAGTATTGGGCTTCCCCACGCTCCCTGAGGCCTCACCTCCAAAGAAATGCTGGAGGGGGCGACTCAGCTATGAAAGAAAAGAACCGCTACTATAGCTGCATAAAGAATATGACATCCAGAAATATCTGGAGAATATATTTAAGTAAGCATGGTTTAAATAAAGCATGACTAGCACCTTTTGCCAGTGCACTGTTTTGAGATGTTTAATTTGGCGAACTCAGTCCAAAAGAAATGAGGTTTCTTATTCATCTCTTCACCTTCCAGAAAGCTCTAGATGAAAAGACTCCAAATAGAAACTAGTTTTACTCACCTAGCAAAATGGACATGCGACGTATGTCCCTGGAAACTAAGAACTTTTTACACATCCCTCTTCCTCTACCAGCTCCTCCCTCTCCTCCTCCTCTTACGTCTTTTTCACGGAAGAAGTATTTTTTAAACGAAAAACTCCTGACAGTACCTTTTCTAGAGGTATCACTGTGTAAATTACTAAGTATAATTAGCAGGTGGCCACGCTGCATTGAGCGCCTAAGCACAGCGGCGGCTCACGGCCCCTGGACGTCAGTGCAGAGGAGCTCCGCTCAGACGCCGCTGCCTCCTGGTGAGGAGTGGGCAGCAATATCATCCATTCATGAGGCTCCCAAAGACACATCTGAAGTCTACAAACTCGTCGGACTGTCAATCCATGTGTTAGAAAGTTATTTGTGAGGATAAAGACATGTGACATTCATAAAATGTGATGCAAGTGTCTTCTCATTTAATTTTAACTCTTTATTCCACTCTGTTTCAAAATGACTTGCACTGAATTTTCATATACAAATGTAAATGGGAACATATTTTCGATTCCCCTGATGGTACAGCAACTTAACATCAAGGCCAGCATTTTAGGAATCTCAGGTACTGAAGGGGGCGCAAATAATTTGGGTTAAAAATGTGTTCGCCTATCTTACTGATTCAAAACTTCAGGCTATTTTAAGAAACTCAGTAACTGCAAATACTCGTCTGTGACAGCAACACCTACTTTTCTGAGTGACAACACCCTTCCTTCGAAAGCCACCCCCACAGGAAGAGGCTGTACCAGACAAGGGCAGGCTGATGCTCCACTTTCAAGCGGCAAACTAAAATCTCCAGGAGCCTCAAACTTCCAAAGCTACTAAATGAACCCCATTAGTTCAACTTTGGAAATGCCCACGTTTTACTCACAAAACACACATGTACACACAACATAAAATAAAAACACAATATAAAATAAAATTGCAAGTATGCAAATGAATATTGATAGAAAATTTGGTTACTGTTTGAAAGACCAAGAAAAGTAAGTAATGTCACACTCTACTTTCTTAATCTTAATTTAACTTTTTCCCCAAATCTGGTAAAATTTTATTTTCTCTTTTATATCCTCAAATATATTTATTTCATAAGGCTCTTTTTCTAAAACTCTTCTCTTTTCTTCTTAAAATGCATAAGTACCAGGAAGTTCCAATTTTATCTCAGTATTGACTTTTATGTTGATGAATATGCTTTTCTGTCTTTTCTTTTTCTGTATAGAAATCACATGATATTGTTTTCCTTTCTTTGTGATTAAAATGTTGTATTTGATTTTCCAGAAATAAAGTAACTCACACAAACCAAAGTGAGATAAAATTTTATATCTGAAAAATAGCCAGATGGACCAACCAAGCAATCTAGAGGAGCTCTAAATCAGCAAGGCTGTAAATCAGTCATGCCAGTCAAATTCACATTTGTAATGTAATTTATTTTTGAGAGAATTTACAACTATTCAAGCTTCGCTGTTTATTAGGTAAGGGAGGATTCTGAATGAAGGATTTATGTGTTATTAATTCCTTTTATAACCTATTAATTCCAACAACTTGCAGCATATAAACAATCTAAATTTGGCAAATCATGTGTGGATTCCACCACCTAGTTGGGTGGTCTGATGGCTTTTGTAGGCCATTTCAGCCCTGACACTCTCTGGTTCAGTTAAGATGCTCCAGGTGGGTACCGAGGGGCACACAGGCAACTGAAAAAGGCCAAGTGCAATGTCTGACGGGCCCTCATGCCCCGAGAAAACTTTACACCTGGAGAAACCAGAAAATTGCACAATGTTTTTATGGTAACTTTTTTATTACAACTGTATTAGAAACTAAACCTATCATCATCTACTTCTAATTAAAAATTTGACATGTATTCAGTTTTCCAAATTCTCTTCCTCCAAAACAATTCCATTATCTTGTATCCAAGGATTGTCTGGTCAGGATTATTGTACCCTAAACTATACTCTCAAATAATGTTAAGAGGTATTTCTTCCTTGAAGATGGAGAGTTATGAGCTTGCGAGGGAAGCAGTCCTGGATGCCAAGATATGGCCCAGAAGATCTTTGGAAATAGCTTCTGTTTCTTTAACCCAGGCTGCATTTTATATAAATACTACATGCAAAGTTTTCGTAGCAGAAGGGAACAAATAGAGCATGATGGTGCACGCCCGTTTTCTTTGATTTCTAACAGACTGAATCGACCCTGTGCTATTTTGTTCTATCGGTGATATGAGGGAAGAGATCTTTGGTTTCTAATTATATCCATGTGATATTCAGCAGGTCCTGGAAGTGATATTTTAAGCTCCCTCAGCTTTGTTTCAAGGTTTGAGTGTATTAATTCGTATGCAGATCATTCAGTGGCAGAGTTCACTGTCACGCTGATGCTGGAAAAAGAAACTTCCATATATTAGTTGAGAGAAAGGAGAAATTCTGGGAGGATAGCTGAAGATAGGGGAGGAAATCAAGACAAGGCCTTCTTCTTGTGCCCCTAGTCTTTTAATGCTAAATTATATGGAACAGACTCATTGTGTAAGGGTACATGTAACTAATGTCACATCAGAAACACACAGTATGGCCCAGATTCTTAGTCAGAATCATGTATGAAAGCTAATGGAGATCCATCGTGCTGGGAGATGGAACTGTGAGGATTGCTGCATACTAGGCCTGCCATGCATCATGCAGAGTTGGCTTGTTTTCATTTCTAACATACTTTTTGGGAAGTAAAACAGGTAAGTTTATGGAGAGATGTGGGTATTTTATCAGGAAAAATCAATATGCATACATAATCACAGACACAGTACTTCTAGTACCATGAGGTTTATTTCCTACTGACCTAAATCCAAATTCACAGTCTCAACCCCAGAATTAGTGATTGATTAAACTAAGTTTTTGAGCTTCAGAATAATAGCCAGGATGAAGGTTTTAGCAAAGACTCTTGAAGTGTCTGAGCAGACATGAACTTAAATGGTTCAACAGATGGAGACAGGATGGAAGGTAGAAGTGGTGAAGAGGAAAGAAGAGCAAGATGGAGGGGGAGGCCAGGCTCTCTCAGTCCGTCTTTCTGCTCCTGGAAGCCTTTCCTGCTCAGCTCCCTGCTGGGGTCATGGGAGAAGGAGCTGCTCATCTGGTGCACCCTTAGTCGGCCATCATAAACCAAATTCCTGCTTCTTCGACTGAAATCATCTGAAAATCATGCCTTTCTTGGTGCTCAGCACCACTTTCTCAGCATGACTCTCTGGCCATCTAATCAATTTGTTTCCATGAGTGATGTCTACCTTTTCCTAAAGGAGCCTAAAGTTCCAGGAATCTGTGCACCAAAAATTTTTACCGAGTCACCTAAGTTGAGAATATTGACACTAGCTTGGTTTCGACAGTGAGTGAAAATATTTGGATACCAAATTTGTGATCAATTCTGTTTTTCTTCTCTTCAGAGACCCTCTAGGAGAATGGAAAGACCGCACTTGTGTGAGTTACAGATCTTTCAGTGTGCTGTCCCACAGATGAAGTTGCTATGAACCCAGTCACTTCATGTTTCAGAAATGTCAACTGACTCAGTGCAATGGTGGCATATATGACGCTGTTTTAAAAAGCAGTAATTGCATTTGTGAAAATAAAGTGATTCCTCTCTTGTGAAATTCATATGGTCTCTCCTTATTTTGCTATAACAGTTGAGGGGAAAAAAAAGGCCTTTTTTTATTTCATTTTTTTATTTTCTAATAGTACTGTATGACTCTTATCTGTTGCCCAAGTCATAAGTCACTTTTCAGAGGAAAAAAATAAAAATACATTTTTTTAAGCCACCAGTATTTCCAAAAAACAGCTTGGAAGCAGAGATGTTGTTGATATCTGAGACATCTGTTTCCCAACCTCTTAATTTCAGAGTAAGTATTATGTTGGAGAAGCCATATTTTGTATTTTAGAGTAACTGGCCTTTGGTAACATTTCCTGCAGCCAGAAAGTTGTTTTCCCGCGTGCTTTCCCAGCGCCTTGATCCCTGCCTCAGGACCCACGGTTGCAGGATCAGTCCCTGGAAAGGTGTGAAAGTCAGTGCCAAAGGGACATTGGCTGAAAAGAGATGCTGCAAGACAAAACTAGTTTTTCTTGGGGCCCCCATGAACTTGCTGTGGATAGAGCCACAAGTGTTAATCCTGAAGTCACCTAAGGTCCTGTTATTACAGAAATGGTTCCAAAAGAAAGGGAGTAAGGTCACAATTCCTCAAGTGCCACTGATTGATCTTAAGGGCTTAGGTCCACAGAGAGAGTTTAAGAGACTATTAACATTTGCCAGTCATAGGCCTTCTAAACACCTTAATAGAGGAGAATTTTGTTTGAAAGATGACTGTATGCCAATCCAGTAAGAGTCAACAGACTTAAGCAAATCTCACCATAGTAAGACCCTAAGAAGGAAAAAATTGTTACTATCTAGGAAATTAATCAAATATAATATCAATATAAGGGAACAGAACTCACTGGCTATGTGGGACAGAAATGTCTGTTTACATGTTTGCCAGTATATTAGCCTTCTAAACATTTATAATTAAAAAATAATTATTGTACTTTAATACAAAATAAAAGGAAAACTTCTAATTTTTGTCTTTGCAAATTTAATAAGCTGGAAATGTACAGCCTGAAAGAGTTAACTTTTAATTTCAAAATAATTGAAACTAAATTTTTAATAAACTTGCATAGTAAAATTTTCCATTGATCTTCCAAAAGACTCTAGACTAAATTGGTTGTTGAGTGATCAATTTGTATATTCCCTTCTAAGTGAACATGTACCTAAAATATCCAAAATTATTACATGTTTTAGGGTTCAGTTAACAATCTGAACCATGACATGTGCACAGTATAGCAGTATTGTAAATACAGTGAAAACATTTCATGTTCAAATGGGATCTCCTTTCCTCACCAGAAGCTGAAGACTTTGAGTTTTATTTTACTGAAAATTGAAAACAGTTTTGCAATTTGGGAAAGTATAAATTATGACCACTGAAGACTCAGCCAGAATTCTGAGTTGCAGGGTTTATCGTTAATGTTTGTTTTAATGCTTCCTGGTGTTTACAATACCTGAAATGCATGTATATATCCAAGGTCAGAAATTTTAATTTATTTTCTAAGTAATTCATGATAATCCAAATCCTAATAGAATTTCTCATTATTATTGTGCATTATTACTATTGTTTGGTCTCAGAGGAATTGAAATAGATCACTTCCTGCAAACAAAACATAGAGGGGCATCAAAACATAGAGTGGCAAAACTTTAGCATGCCAATTCAATAACCCGGATGAAACAACACACTGGCTAATGAACCCTTGGTTTGAACTTAGCAGGGATGTTTAGGGGCAGGGAGTAGATAAGGTTCTTGAATGTCCTCATTCAAGAGCCTCTTTTTTCTGTGTCCTTTCCTATGAGCCTGCAAACGGGCATCCCCTTGGGCCTTTAGAACGCAGCCCTCAGATTCCCTATTACCAGGCGTGATAAGCAAGGGAGAGCTGAAAAGAGTTAACTACACATTTTAGAGGCAATTTCTCCCACTGTCATTTATCAACCTCTTGCTTTGTCTGGATGATGCCTGTGTATTCACACAGTACTAGCACATTCTCATGGGTCTGGAGAAGAAGTAAGTTTGCCGGGAATAAATAGATAACTCTTCACTCTGAACCCTGGGAGCTGAGGTGCTTGTGTCTGTCTGTGTGCCCAGGTGCGTGGGCAATGTATGAATGTCTGGTGGAATACGACAGTCAAACAATGCCACCCTGAACTCTCCCACCATGATTTGCTACCTGTCCCCCCAAAACTTAAAAACCTGGGCTCTGGCCAGAAGTAAATGAGCAGAGCAAATGAAAGAAAGGAAGAATGTCTTTGTAGTATTTATAGTCTGTGGTCTAAGTAGAAGCAGGAAATACCAGAAATTTCCAAGAGAGGGGCTGTTTCCAGGAGATTTTTCAGACTAATTTTGCATAACCACATTTGCTTAACCAAGAGACTTAGACAGTTTGAATTAAGCATCTGAACTTCTGGGTCTTCATTTGAACCAAAGCCAAACTCTGAACTTTTCAGGTTTCCCTGTCATTAATCAAAATTTCGAAGATCAATGGCACGTCATGAATCAAGTGTAACGGCTGCCTCAATCGGAGGAGGGGAGGAGCGCCCGGGGACGCCGGGACACCGTGCTGGGTGAAAGTCCGGCTGGCTTGGAACACCAAGTGAATCCACACCAGTCTGGTACCAAGAGAGCCCACACAGTGTGTGGGAGGCATTCTGCCACGGAGAAGGAGGGAGAGGGTGCCTCTACTGCGTCCAGGGACACGAAGGGGATATGCTACTGTAGGGCCTAAAATCCCGGGTGCTGCCTTGACATCTTTGAGTCTCACAGGGCCCTAAAACTTAACCATGAGCTCACCTGTCCTCACCGGACATGACCCCACCCAGTGGGAAGACCCCCCACCAGCTAGCTCCTCTGTCAGCTGAGCAAGTGCAGCCCACCCAGTCCTAAACTAACAACGTTCCCTCCCTGCCAGCCCCCCCAAATTACTCACACCAGCCAATGACCTCCTCGGATAGGACTGGGGGCACCTCGCCCTTTGTCACTACAGAGCCTGCCCCACCCACCAGACCCCAAGTTCTCTCTGCTCCTGAACGCAGCCGCCACTGGCCCTGCAGGATGGGCAACATGTTCTTCTGGGGCTGTTTAATTAAGAAACTTCTGCCTCATTCGTCTGTCCAGTCTCACACTATTTAGGGTTGGGGACCCCTCACTCCAAATGGGGTGAAGAGGAAGCAACGAAACAAAGGCAAGGATGTCAGTAGGGGACAGTTTTTAAGACATTTATAGAAAGTTTCAGAAGTAAGAGCTAGAGAAAATTATTTATCAAGGAATATTTAAAAGACGACCCAAATCGATCCTTGGTGTGTGTGTGTGTGTGTGTGTGTGTGTGGTGCACATATAAGGGAAACCACATATTATCAAGGAGTAAAATCTGAGTCTGGCTTCCATCTGCTTCATAAACCCCACAAAATGTGTTCCTGGAACACTGGAGCCACAGGATTTTTATGGGTGTGGTGAAAAAAAACATGGGCTTGGTCAAACAGCGTTGAGAAATGCTGACTTCAGCAAACTTAGACAAGTTTATTATTAATGTGTGTTTTAAACCATCAACTTCATTTGTGAGACTTATGTTCCAGAATAATACTCTGGTAAATGCCAGTCTATTTATTGATCTTTGTGCTTAAAATATTTTTAAAATAAGTAATAGAGCATATTTTTGACCCAATCCCCATCATTCTCTGTAAATAATATACTTATTTATTTGACATAAATAAAAAAGGAAGTAAAGAAAGAAGTCCTTGTGAGATGTTTATGAATGAATCACGTCTCACACCATTTCCTGCTTCCCACCTCACCAGCACGATCCTCTCACCATTTCAGCTGGTGCAGAATCCCCAAATAATGAATACTTCTTCCTGTCTGATCATATGTTTTTCTCAGGGATAGCTATGGGAATACCTTTGGATTCATATTAGGCCCAGTAAAAATAAAAAATAATTGAGCATGAACTTAAGAGTCTAATGAAAATATGAATATAGGCAGATACAGAAGGCATATTAATAAATATTTTAGTGTCTGGTTTGGAAATTCCAGTCAATTGTTATTTGGAATATTGACTCATCATATTTCTTTTGCTTAAAAAGAAGTTACAGAATGCTCACTTAAAAATTTCATTGATTCTAAAATTTTCCAAGTTATTATTCTAGAGACTTTTCCTACCAAAAATAATTTTGAAGTCATAGAATGATTAGATAGATAGTTTAATAAATGGACAGACAGTTGATGATAATCAGCACAGCAAAGAGCTAGAGTTTATAAAGTCAGAAGGAAACTGATAAGCCAGTACTGAGATCCACTTGTCAGGAAAAAGAGCATTTTTTTTGTAAGGAGGCCTAAGGACCATTTTGTCCAAGAATTTTTCAATAATTGTAGATAAATTTGTGTATTTTTTAACGATCAAAATCCAAATTGACATTTTTACCAATTTGTGTCCTTACTACCACTCACTGACAGAGAAAATAATGCATATGCCAGCATTATACCATTCATAGAAGCATTTTTACACTTAAAATAATCCAGTCATTCAGAAATTATGTATTATACTAGATATTAGGGCCAAAGAAATGGCTCAGACATGGTCTCTTTCCTCAAAGTATTTCTAATCTTTATAAATATAGATAGGGATCCATTTGGTTTCAAGCACATCAGATTTGCTACTAACTCAAGGGAAAACCTCCTCAGAAAATTTAAGCAGCATATACGGTTGAATTTATTTTAACCAGTTGTTCAACTGTTTTATTTTAACGGGTGGTTAAATATTTTATAGTCAGATCAAGGGAATCAGTAACTTAGATTCTACCTAAGTGATTTATCAGCCGCCCACCCACCAAAGGGCGGCCGCCGTGCAGGGCGCTGTGCTGGCAGGAAGGCCCTGCGTCCCGGGGCGTGGGCACAGAAGGGGTGCTCCGGCCCGGGCCCCTGGGAGGGCGGCTCGGAGCCGGACACCCCGCCCCCGCCTGACCCCCAGGGGGGTCCCCGCAGCCTCGGTTCCCAGCCTGAGCAGCCGGCGCCCTCAGTCCTCGGCCCGTGCCTCTGGCCCCTCACTTCCCTCTCATTTCAGGGCTCGGATCCCAAGTTCCTCTGATTTCGTCCCACGGGAATTTCAACATCCCAGGACCCCCAGCTCCTGAGCTTCTGTCCTCCGGCAGGACAACAATGCAACAGAGCTCTGGACCCACGAAGTCCTGGGCTCGCATCTGGACTCACTCGGAGCCGTGAGATGGGTCAGGATATGACTCCGTTTACCTGCCATTTATTTGTCAGTAAATATGGGTCAATACGTTTCTTTAAAAACTGTTGTTAGAATCACATAACAATGCCTGGCCCACCTAATAGCTTTTTAAGCCAATATCCATTATTGTTCTAGTTGCTGTTATTTATTATTTTAACCTGGTTCTGCATTTAACTACACATGAACCAAAGGCTCTTTAAAATTATTTGATTTGGCCTCTTACCTACTGCTCTACGTCTATCCCATCTCAGGACAGAACCAGTTTCGGACCCCGCCTGTAAGCTATCAGTGGGCACTCTGATGTTCTTATCAGCTACACAGAGGTTATTGTCAGTGGTAGGAGATGCAGCCAGGAAATAACCTGGTGACATGTCTACAACATCCCTGTCATTGTGATTTCTATGTCCCTTGTCAATATCAATATAAATTTTGTCAACAATCCCTACCTACACTCTTCACCCAGCCCTTATTAATGCAAATTAATTCCTGATACTTTAGTCCATGAAAGAGCTCATACGGGCTTTAACATCCCCGGACAAAAAGAAAAAAAAAATCACAAAAATGTGAGTTCATTCAAATGGCTAAAATATATTGTCATTAATTTTGATAGGAATGATTTTCAGTGGGCTGAATCTGAGGAAATGGTTGATTAAGTAGGAGAGATAACAGAAAAAAAAGTGTCTCCATTGATGTACTATGAGAAAAGACACAGACAGGAAATGTACGAAGAAAGAAGAGGTTCATTGCTGCAAAATCAGACTTTTCATCTTAATTCTTTGTTCAAATTTTCTGTGCTCAGTTATCGGGAAAATGGACTAGCACAGCGAGTGCACTAAACGTCCAACTTCATCAGAACTCTGGGGGGAGACTGATGTGATATTCATCGCTACATTTACTGGGTGCCCACCAGGTACCGCCACAGCTCTAAGCACAGGACATACAAAACCACGTTTTTTTCAACTATCAGATTTTGGCTTTATTTCCATTTAATAGACTTTATTTTTAGAGCAGTTCTAGATTCACAACAAAACTAAGAGGAAGATACACACATTCCCTATATTGCCCCACCCCCACCCATGCATATCTTCCCCCTGACCAACATCCTCCACAGGGTGGTATGTTTGTTACAATCGCACATGGAACTACATGGACACATCACTGTCACCCAAAGTCCATAGTTCATTTACATTAAGTTTCACTCTTTTTTTTTTATCATTATTAAGGTGTCATTGATATTCAATCTTATGAAGATTCCACATGAGCAACATTGTGATTACTACATCATTCATATTATCGAGTCCCCACCACATACCCCATTGCAGTCACTGTCCATCAGCGTAGTAAGATGCTGTAGAGTCACTACTTGTCTTCTCCGCTATACTGTCTTCCCCGTGATTCCCTTACATTATGTGCGCTAATCATAACACCCCTTCATTAAGTTCACTCTTGATGTAAATTCCATGGCTTGATCAAAAGTATAATGACATGGTTGCCCCATTACAGTATCAACAGAGGAGCTTCACTGCCCTAACGTCCTCTGTGTGTTGCTTGCTCATCCCCCACTCTCTTGTGACCCTTGGTAACCATGGATCCTTCACTGTCCCCATAGTTTTGTCTTTCCATACTGTCTTATAGTTGGGATTATAAAATATGTAGCCTTTACACAGTATACAGTTAAGGTTCCTCCATGTCTTTTCATGGCTTGCTACCTCATTTCTTTTTAATACTGAATAATAATCCATCACCTGGATGGACTGTAGTTTATTTATGCATTCACCTATTGAAGGACTTCCTGGTTGCTTCCCAATTTTGGTAATTATGAAAAAAACTGCTATAAATATCTTTGTGAACGTTTTTTGTGCACACATAAATTTTCATTTCTTTTGGGTAAATACCAAGGAGGGTGATTGCTGGATTGTGCAGTAAGAGTATGTTTAGTTTTATAAGAAATTGCCCAACTGCCTTCCAAAGTGGCTGTAGCCGTCTGCATTCTTACCACCAATGTGAGTCCTGGGTGCTCCACATCCTTTCCAGCACTTGGTGGTGGTAGTGTTTCGGGCTTAAGCCGTTCTGGTAGGTGTGTAGCTGTATCTCATTGTTTAAATTTGCAATGCCCTAATGACATATGATGTGGAACCTTTTAATATGCTTATTTGGTATCTGTATATCTTCTTCAGTAAGATGACTATTTAGATCTTTTGCCCATTTTTTAACTGAATTTTTCATCTTCATTTTGTTGAGTTTTAAGAGTTCTTTTTTACATTTTGAATAATTGTCATTTATCAGATTTGTCATTTGCAAATACCTCCCCAAGTTTTTAAGTTCAAAGAAGTCCAGTTTATCAAGTCTTTCTTTCATGGATTATGACTTTGGTGTCATATCTGTAAAGTCATTCCCATACCCAAGGCCATGTAAGTTTTCTCCTATGTTATCTTTTAAAGGCTTATAGTTTTTCATCTTACATTCAAGTCTGTGATCTATTTTGAGCTAATTTGTGTGTGAGGCACAAGGGCTGTGTCTAGATTCATTTGTCCACAAGGTGACATCCAGGTGTTCTAGCAGCATTTGTTGAAAAGACTCTCCTTCCTTCATTGTGCTACCTTTGTTCCTTTGTCAAACCACTTGACTATGTTTCTGTAGGTATATTTCTGGGCTCACTATTCTGTTCTATTTACCTATTCTTTCACAAATACCACAGTTTTGATTACTGTAAGTTTATAGTAAATCGTGAAGTCAGGCAGTAACAATTTCCACCTTTGTTTTTATCCTTCAATAATGTGTTGGCTGTTTGGGATATTTAATCTCTCCATATAACTTTGGAATCAGTTTGTCAATATCCACAAAATAACTTGCTGGGATTTTGAATGAGATTACATTGAATCTGCTTATCAATTTGGGAAGAACTGACATCTTGACAATATTGAGTCTTCGTAACATCAATTTGGAAAAATCTCTCCATTTCTTTATTTCTTTTATATCACAGAATTTTGTAGTTTTCCTCACATGGATTATGTAAATGTTTTGTTAGATTATACCTAAGTGTTTCATTTCTGGGAGAGGAGGAGGGCTAATGTCAACAGTATTGTTTTAAGTTTCAAATTTCACTTGTTCATTGCTGGTATGTAGGCAAGCCATTCACATTTGTACATTAACTTTGTATCATGCAACTATACTATTACTTATTAATTTTAGGAGTTTTTTGTTGATTCCTTCATATTTACTCTGCAGATGATACATCATCTGTAAAGAGAGTTTTATTTCTTCCTTCCCAATATGTACATTTCTTATTTCCTCATTTTATTGTATTAGCTTTCAGTACAATGTTGGAAAGAAGTGGTGAGAAGGGACATATCTGCCTTTTCCCTGATCTTAGCAGGAAAGCTCCTAGTTAATTATGATTAAATATGAAATTAGCTGCAGGGTTTTTGTAGATGTTACTTATCAAATGGAAGAAGCTCCATTGTATTTCTGGTTTGCAGAGTTTTTATCATGAATGGATGTTGGATTTTGTCAAGTTCTTTTTTGCATTTATTGATATGATTATGTGATTTTTCTTCTTTAGTTATTATAATTGATTACACTAACTGGTTTTTTTTAATGTTGAACAAGTCTTGAATATCTGGGACAAATCCTATTTGGTCATGGGGTATAACTCTTTTAATACATTCTTGCATTTGATTTGGTAATATTTTAGATTTTTGCATCTTGGTTCATGAGAGATATTGGTCTGCTGATTTCTTTTCTTCTAATGTCTTTGTTTCTGGTACTAGGGTAACAGCCTCATAGAATGAGTTTAGAAGATTCCCTCTGCTGCTTTTTTCTTTTTTTTTGAAAGAGATTGTAAATAATTAGTATAATTTCTCTATTAAATATTTTGTAGCAATTACTAGTGAACCCATCTGAGCTTGGGATTTTTTTTTTGGAAGGTCATGAATTATTGATTCAATTTTGGATTTTAGCTTATTCAGATGGTCTTTTTCTCTTTATGTGAGTTTTGGCAGAATTTGTTTTTCAAGGAATTGGTTCATTTCATCTAGGTTATCAAATTTGTGAGCATAGAGTTGCTCATAGCACTCCTTCATTATCCTTTTAATGTCGGGATCTAAAGTGATGTTTCCCTCTTTTATTTCTGATAGTAGTAATTTCTGCCTTTTCTTTTTCTTAGTTGGCCTGGCTAGAAGTTTGTCGATTTTATTTACCTTTCCAAAGAACCAGATTTTTTTAAAACTTTTTTTTATTGATTTCCTGTTTTTAATTTCACTGTATCCAGAATATATATTTTAAAATACAAAAATTCTTACAGCATAATAATCAGAAAAACACAACTATAAAATGGGTAGATTATTTGAGCAGACATTTCTTCAAAGAAGATATACAAATGGTGAAAAAACACTTGAAAAAATGTTCAGTGTCGCTACTCACTAGGGAAAGGCAATTAAAACCACAATAAGATATCACTACACATCCATTAGAATGACTCTAATAAAAAAGACAGCCAGTAACAAATGTTGGCAGAGATGTGAAGAAATTGGAACCCATCTTGCTGGTAGGAATGGAAATGGTATATTCACAATGGAAAACAGTTTGTCAGTATTTAAAATGTAAAATACAGAGATACCATATATCCAGCAGTGCCACTCCTAGTAACTACCCAAGAAAAATGAGAATATGTCAATACACAGACTCATACATGAATGTTCATAGCAGCTATTATTTATAATAGCCAAAAAGTGGAAACAACTCAAATGCCCATAAACTGTTAAATGCATAAATGAAATGTGGTATGCCCATACAATGGAATGCTATTTGGCAATACCAAAAAAAAATAATAATAATGGAATGAAATAGTTAGACATACTATAACGATAAACCTCAAACACATATCATGAAAAAAGCCAGTCACAAAATCAAATATTATGTGATTCCATTTATAGGAATTATCCACAATAGAAAAATCCGTGGAGACAGATGTAAATTGGTCTCTGCCTGGGGCTGGGGTTAGTGCTTGAGAGGGGTTTGTGGGGCATAATAGGGAATGACCCTTGATGGGTATAGGGTTTCTTTGGGAAATGATGAAAAATATTCCAAAATTAGATTGTGGAGATTGTAACACAACTCTGTAAATATACTAAGCACATTAAACTATGCATTTTAAATGGGAGAATTTCATGGTATTTGAATCAAATCTCAGTAAAGCTGTTATTTTAAAAAAAAGCATTTAGCTACAGAAAGGGGATTGCTAAACTTGGCCCTCTTTCCCTAGCTCTGGAATTTTTGTCAAGCTCACTACATTACATGCTTCTCCAGATGCAAGGTTTAATTTCTCTTCTCAGAGGTTCTTACAATAAAGCATTTCTCTGCAGCCTTTACAACTTTATGTAGATTATATATAGTATTCCTAAATAAGAAAAGAGTATTTATATCTGTACATTTGGAGGAGATGGATATAGCTTTCTTATAATGCTACAAATATAAAATTTTAAGTGTTTTTACAGACAGTCTGATGAAACAATAAGATTTCAATAGTTAGCTTATTTGTTTTGTCCCTTCAGAATAATAACTTTAGTTTTTAAAATGTCCTCTGTTGTATTTTTTTTCCTAAAATGTGCATTCAAAATGGCTTGTGAAATGTATGTTAGATAAATCTTTTTCACTGTGTTGAAAGTTTAAGTGATTTAATAAAAATAGAATCCAACATTTTACAACTTGAACAAGCTTTCAAACGCCACATTACTAAACTCCATTCTTTACATGATGGAATCTTCTGACAGTTCAGTGTGAGACAGCCTCACCTCCTACGTAACTCCAGAGGACCTGTGTGGGATGTGAGCCTGGCCCTGTAACCTGGCAAGGCCGTGAAAGCTTAATTAATTTTCAAAACAAACTGATTTGCATGTTTTAATTAGCTTACATTTCATAAACAAACCCAAAACAGAACTAGGTGATACAGTTTTATGCAAACAAACAGTAAAACCTAATCCCCCCCACATTTAGACACCACCATTATTATAGTTGTTCAACCTTTCTTAACTCTCCATTGCTTGGAATAATGATAACCTGTTAGAACTCTGAAAAGAAAATCTTTCTACCTGACACATGCTGATGTTTTTAAGTATTTCAAAAGCCAATGTCAAGCAGGCTTCCGTTTGATTTTCCTCTTGGTCTGTGCAGGAGCATTAGTGAAGTTATCAAGAACCAAGGGCCCGAGATTAGCCCCTCCTCCATGATTCCTCAACGTCAATCGGTAGGGGGCGCTCTCCTATTATCTACGTGACCACAAACAAAGCACGGGAGCATTTTTATAGACGCTCCTGGGGACAATGGCGAGGGGATTTTTTAAATGGATGTTATAACCTGAAGCACATTAATACCAAGATTTGTTCAAAGTTGGAGATGTACTTGATTCAGTGTCAAGAACATATTTCCTAAAACAGCCTTGCAAATTAATGATGGTCTAAAAGTCGTAGGCCTGTAGAAAATCGTCCCATTCCAAGAAGAAATCACGCACCAGTCCCTTAAAGTGGAATAAATCTTAATTGCATCAGAATCTTAACAGGCATAATAAGCATCATCACCTCCTTGCTAAGATGGAATGTTTAGAAAGGTTAGAAAAAAGAAAAATGTGGACTAATAGATTTTTAGACTTTGAAGAAGGTCACTTTAAGCTATAAATTAAAATGCAGGATGTGCAAGATAAAAAGAGCTTCAAAAAGCCTTAGACTCTTGAAATCACTGTGCGATTTTGTAGTTAAGTTAAATAAAATGTCGTGGTATAGAAGTGAATGGTATATCTGAAATATTTCATGTAGTTTACTAATATAATGCTTTCACAATTAGAGATTTACATGATTCTTAATGGGAACTTTTCAGTAAAGCAGCAGCAGTACCCTAATAGATGCTATATAGCATATGTAACCGTATGGTAAATTGAAGGCCACAAAATACAGAGCAGTTTCCAAGAAGCAACAGCAGCAAGAATTTTATGATTCAGTGGAAATCCGACCTCCAGCAGATTGTTATATGGGGCAAAAACTGTTGATTGCCCCGAGTATGTACCTGCTCCTATACTATCTTATTAATATATTACCCATTTCCAGCTGTACCTATACCTTCTCAGAGGAAAAACTACACTTCCCAGACTTCCTTACAGCCTGTGGAAGCCAGATCACTATGTTCTGGCCAATGGGATGTGAATGGGAGTGAAAGGTTTTGAATGGAGGTAATGCACCTTAGAGAAGGAGACATTTCATCAGTGGCTTTTTGTTTTCTTGAAGAGAGATACATCCTCAGACTAACTGAATATTTCTTTATTTCTTATAAATTCACAGAATGGCAGGGTGCCTGCTACCATTAGCATTTTCTCAGTAGATGCATGATTAGCCTGTTTCATCAGACCCAAAATATGCTGCGGGTAACCAACACCGGCTCGTCCTGCTGTTGGCAAGTGTGTAGTCCAAACAAGAGGAACAAGCCTCACGTGACCAGCTGCATCGTGTACGTGATTCGGGGGGAATGAGAGGGAAAGGTGAGTGAGGAAGCTCTCCAGGCCCAAACGTCATGTACTCATGTGCACATCTCGTCAAAATTTTGAGACATAGCAAATCATTTACTGAGGTATCCGTGAGCCTGAGGCACCAGGATTATTTCATGGTTTTAAATCAGTACTTTTGCTAGTTACGGTTTTCCCTAAAACTCAGGAATATCTGTGTTTTTATATATTTGTGCATTGCTGGAGAAGATAAAATTAATAAATTCCAAAGGAATCATTCACTGGAAAAAAAATCGATTCATGTGGTGGGCAGCAGCATTTTGTTTTCTTTTTATTTATTGTCTTTTTTGATTTTATGCTTGCTTTTTTCACTGACCTATATTTGGGAGCAAGAAGAAGTCAGAGAAAGTAGGCAGAAAGGCTAAGGATGGGGTCGGGGGTTCTATTCCAGACCATTTGTGCAAACTAGAGACAGTTCCAACGGCATCCAGAGCTGAGACCCAGAGGATGCCCCGGAGTGGCTCCCTGGACATGAAAAGCTCTTTTGGCCACACACTCTGAGCTCAGACGATGGAACCAACTCACCGCACTGTGGCTGACGGCAAAAACACAGTGGCTATCTTCACTTTGGTTTAAAGCAACGACCCAAAAGGGCAACGTATTTGCTGACCAGGGCAGGAATGTGTCCGAAGCACATAGCTTAGACGTCAGGGAAAAAAATAATTAACTTAATAATTGGAAGCCATCAGCATGGAGATCGCAGTGTTAGAGCAGATTAAATGTTAAGGGGTGTTCATTTGTCCTATTGGTAAGGGACTCAAAGTCTTAAAGACCTTGTTCTCAGTAGGCAGCGTGGCTTCAGTGAGAACTTGGGCAGTTACATGGGTCTCCCCAGCCCAATATTCTAACATTGGCAAGTCTTCCAGAAGTCACCCACTCTGCTCTATAAACAGATGCATCCTGGCTGGAGACAGCTTCACTAACTTCAAAGATTTGAAAGGCATACAAAATTCAGGGAAACAAATTGTGACCCCTAAAAGTTGAACAAGATCTATAAAGCTGCGTTACAAAGCTGGCTAACTTTCATGTTCGGAGAATAGTATTAGGAGAGTGACTGAACGAGATTCATCAAATATAAGAAGCTGAGACACTGGATCAAAAACATCAGTGCCTAGGTTTGAGATTTTACAGATACGTGGAAAATAAGAGCAAAACAGTCGTGATGAAGCGGGTAACCAAAGTGTGGCAGAAATGATTGCTAATTTAATCAGTTTCATAGTTAAAAAAATATAATCAATAAAGACATTAGGGAATTTTCATGAATAAACACAGAACTATGTACTAGTAAGAAATAAATAAAAGAGTAAACCTGATTTTCTAATTGCCATGGACATACAGAGTAGAATATCATGATAGGAATAAGTTGCTTATAAAGGTTCATACGATTGTATTTTATTTGAAGACATTAGGACTCGATCCCAGGGTTTAAATAGAAAAGTGGCATGCCCAGTTAACCCGTTCCATGGGGCCTTTGAACCTTTGGCAGTTGTTTTCCAATCTGATAGCCCAGCCAACACTAAAAGGAAGCTAAATAAAATAGCATTTAAGTGTTAGTGTAATGCGGTTCTAACACAGAAGCGCTCCATAAATCTGGGGGACCACTGTTATGGGTACATGTCCTTTAGAAAGGTTGTGTTGATTCTGGAATAATGAACATCTACATCGACAATTTTATTCACTGAACATAATGCAAATTGTTATTATTGAAATATAAATAAATATCACCTAATTCATTCATTTTTCTTCATTTATCATTTCACTAAGCACATTTGGGAACAATTCTTAGAAAATCTCATAATGAATTTTTATAATGTTTTCTAACCACCTGCATGTTTGGTCCTACTTTTTCCTGATCCAATTTTTGCTTTTCAAATGAGCTTACTTACAAGGTGACAGGCTTTCCAGATCCAGATCAATGCCTCCCAGGACGGAAGACATTCTCACGGGCACTTTGCCTATGCTCTTTTTGGATGTGAAGGTAACCTGATGCTGGCTGAGTAGGACGTTGTGATCCACTGTGCTTTTGCGGCTCAGTTAGCATCTATAAACTACAAATAAAGCACAAACTCGGAAATACCGATCAAACCTGAGGCCATGGGTTTACAGATCTGTGGAGATGAGGAAGGAGTCACCCATCACCATGGCCGGACTATTCCTACCACGCACATGCCCTCCTCTTCTCTTAAACTTTGTAATTTTTCTTTAAAATTTCTCATGAGACATTTTTTCCTTAAAGTTTAGACCAGAAAAAGTTTTAATAGCTAATGTTTTTTTATTTAGTCAGATATATCCTATTTGCTTAGAGAGTTTAAAAAGTTTATTCTTTTATGCATATTGAAGTTAAATTAATTTGTTTCAGGACTTCCCAAACATTAAGTTTTGGGAGAAGATGAAAAATTGTGAAAAATTTATCTTAAAAATTTCTTTAGTTCCTTTTTTAAAATGTTGGTTTTAGGAAATTATGAGAGAGAAATAAAGCTTCATAATTCTACACTGCCAGAGACATCTACCAACCTGAATGGGGAAGAAAATATTATCCACCTTCAATATTTAATTCTACAGGTGTGCTGAGTATTTGCCTGTTAGGCAGATAGGACTCCTGGTCTTCTAGAGAATTCTAGACCTGTCAGAAATGGTGACAATGAAAAACATTTTTTTTTCTGGGAAGCAGGAATATGGTAATGCTGAACCAAATGCATTATTTTTGATTACATACAAGCAGGGGAAAAAAGCTCCCATCTGAGATTCAGACTCATTCTTACCACATCTCATTCTTAATTATCTAGACAAATATGGCAACTTCTAATTCACTTTTGCTGAGGATATCTAGCTTTAGACTAACTTTCAAAAGCAGCTACCCTTCAGAAGGACATGGTGGCTGTTGGACAACTCACAGACCCACCGCACTGTAACCAGAGCCAAGGGCACCGGAGAACCACAGCCACTGACTGCATAGAGAACATCAGTCAGCCAGAACATCCTCTCTCACTACAGAATAGAGCAAAGAAAATTGTTCAGTAAACTTTGGGACTTTATTTTTAAAACTTTCCTAACAAAACAATTACCTATACTAGAGAGAAAAGTTGTCGATTAACTATCTTCTAATGATTTGATCACATTTTCATGTATATTCAGTCACCTGTGTTGTTTGAAATCACTAGACATCCCAGCACATGTTCATCAGAAATGCAAAAGCAACGTGTAAAGGGCCTTGGCACAGTCAGCGTTGAGCCCCAAGTCAGCCCCGTGGCAGGGCCTGCGGTTGGCATTTCTGTAAGTGGAGTCCCAGCCACACCTTGTCAGAGCCTGGGCCCTCCACCTGTCTGGGTGTGTGCCGGTGAGGGCCTAAGGAGTAGGGCATGCCGAGGAAAAGACTGGACACAGAGTCAGAGTTTGGGGAGAAAGGAGGACAGTTCAGTGCATGCTGAATTTAGGAATGCATGGTCCAAAGAGGCCACAGCAACAGCCAGGAGGCACAGGCCTGTGGCATCCTCATGAGAACCAGGACTGCAGGCGCTGAGGAGGTGAGCAGGCCCTGCAGGGGGGCACATCCCCTCGCACAGCCAGCCCCTGCCCTGCACCTGGACACGATGCAGGCCTGTATTATACTTCTTACCTTCCCTCTTCACATGCTGCTCCCACATCGTACCCCAAGGACAGTTAGGGTTGGTGTTGTTCTATTGAAGGTGGGCCCTCTGTGTGTTTCCAAGTTCAACCCTGGGCCATAAGCAACAATGCTTTGTTTTAGCGACTCCCACAGAAGTCAGAAGCCCCCGTGGCGAAGTGCTGAACAAACAGGACGAACACCGAGTCTAGAGACGGCCCTGGTGGCAGCATGACATGACTATGGCCCTGAGGGACTCTGTGGGCGCTGATGTCTACAACTGTAGAGACATTGAATTTATACTCCAACATCTCTCTGACCTTCAAAGAGGTGACAGTCACCCATTATTTCTGATGGATTTAATAGCGGGATCATAGAGAGTCCATGTCCCCTCGTGCACACTGCTGTCTCAACCTCCGAGGTTTTTCTCTGTGTCGTACACACTTTCACTGACCTTGTGCATCATGGATACTTTCCCCGCAGCCGGGAAAGAGCAGCCTCTGCTCAAAGGAGAGTGACTGCTCCCAAGCACTGCCCTCATTCTGTAGCGGTGGAAGTGTGGGGGAAGGAGACAGAGACAGGGACACCCACAAATGCATGGGGAACAGGGTCGGCCCAGCAAGCAGCTGTGAGGCCTGCCCTTCGGGCACTTACTCTGCTTCCCCGGGGTCCAGCATGGATCGTTTTCTCTCTGTGGCTGGGGTAGCTCATGACACCTGCTTGAGCCGCTGTTTCCCTGAGAACCTCGCCTTAGCAGTAGGGTCCCTGCCTGCCAAACGGTCACCAAAGAGGCTCACCGCTATGGGAATTCCCCTACCTCGTGTTTTACGGCATGAAAGATGCTTAGAGGCAAATGGGAGTTTATGAATATAATGTTAATAAAAATTGATTTTTGAAAATGAAGCTGCCTCTTTATACTACCTGCAGGATAGATAAACAAGCCATTTGAGTGATAAATGTCTGCTTTTCCCAGTCATAATTGGCCAAATATTCTTTTACTTAAACAAGCTCCTGTTTTACTATGGACAAAATAATAGTAATTAGACCAATTAACAGGTTCCAGACAAAACTTGGGAACTTGTATTTTTGAGGACTAGGCCAAATGCTTTCCACCATATGTACACAATGTTTGGTGTCCCGCCTGCCCCCTTCCCACCGCCCGAGGAAGGACTGAGATCCGGCCGTCTCACGATGGATGGCCTGCCTTCCTCATGACCTACCACACTCACATGATTTAAGCCATGGTTCGGGATGTTGTTGATGATTTATTGTACAAAAAATGTAAATGATCTGGATGGCAGATGTTTTATATTTTCTGACCATTCATTTTCAGTGGGAATGTAATTAAAATTTATGAAGTGTATCTGCTGAATTGCACTGGCAAATGATGATCTTCTCCAGGGCTGTCTGGGTAGAGATGATGAGTGATGGTGGACAGTGAGATGTGGTGACAAGGGCAGGACGCGATGTTTCTACCCTAGTGAAGCTACCTGAGCAAAGGACGGAGTTGCCTTCCCTTCCACTGTGACCCAGCCACCCAGTGCACACACAGAGAATGTCCCACCATGACCCAGCCACCCAATGCACATGCACAGAATGTCCCACCATGACCCAGCCCACCCAGTGCACACGCAGAGAATGTCCCACCATGACCCAGCCCACCCAGTGCACATGCACAGAATGTCCCACCATGACCCAGCCCACCCAGTGCACATGCAGAGAATGTCCCACCATGACCCAGCCCACACAGTGCACATGCAGAGAATGTCCCACCATGACCCAGCCCACACAGTGCACACGCAGAGAATGTCCCACCATGACCCAACCCACACAGTGCACACGCAGAGAATGTCCCACCATGACCCAGCCCACCCAGTGCACATTTAGGGAATTTCTACTATGACCCAGCTCACCCAGCGCACATGTAGAGAATGGCAGGGGCAGGCTGTCCTTCCCTCTGCAGGGTTTAAAGCTCTATGCCAGCTCCTGAGTTCTCTTGCTTTCCCTAAGGACTTCTCTTGTCATGTCACTCATCGGTCCCCGGGAGGGACTGAGAGACCTCACATGGACCTTCCGAGAAGCCTGCAGAACTAACTATGGCAAATTCCAAATGCCTTCTGGGGAGCTACACTGTTTCTCTTTGCAGAGGATGTTTTGAGATGTCAGAGTCACCATGAGAGAACACAGTCAAAAGGGTGGCAGAACCCTGCACATACACGGCCCTACACCTGTTACATGCTAACACAATGGCCAGTCTACACACCGTCTCCCGGCTGACGGGGCAAACAGCTTGCCTCTTCTTCTCAGTCCCTGCAAGCCTGAGCCCACATCCCCTGTCCTGGCACTTGGTTGACCTGCACTAAAGGAGCTACATCTGGGGTGAGAAAGAGAAGAAGCCAGAGAGCCAGAAAATCCTGCAGATGGGATTATTAGCATGATTGTTCACTGGCTTATTACCTCTTGTGAGACCTTTTATTTAAAAAACACCAAACTTTTACTATTGAAATCATTATTATCATGCAAAATCCCTAGACATTCCTCCGAAGTCCACATTCTCAACCCAAGCAAGCCTCGTAATTGGAAGATCCGGTTTAAGGAGGTAAACAGGATGCACAGGCTCCACTATTGCTGTTGTGGGTACCTCGTGCCAAGGTAGAAAGTTTCATTTTGCTTCTGCTTCTCTTGTTCCTGAGTTTTCACTATTCATTGCAGAAGTCAGTTTGTGCGTTTCCAATGAGAGTGAACTCTAAAGATGCTACCACCGGGGGCCTGGGCTCAAAGAAACGCTGGTTCCGTGGCAGCCAACCGAAGCGTCTGTGCAGGGCCGCTGCGTTTGTCACCTGCCCCTCTTCTCTTCTCCCTTCTGTGGAGCCTTCGCATCACCAGCTCGCCCCCACATTGTTGAATCCGATACTGTTCAAACCGTTCGCTCCATCTCAAATAACCATTAGGGCTGTTTTGAAGTTTCTTTGATAGCTAGTACTTCTCACTAAAACAGAAAAAAGGTAAAAATACTGAAATAGTTCCTACTTCATCAAACACATTCTACAGATAACCAATATGGCAATTTCCATTTTAACCTTTAACTTTTTATCTCTTTTGGCCCTATAATTGCCTTCAAGAAAACTATCCTAACAGTCTATAATCAGTACAAAACTTTGTGTAGGAATGTTCACTGCAATATACTGTCAAAAAATGGAAAATGGTTCAATAAACTATGGTAGAGCCATATGATAGAATAGCTGCTGAATATAAGAAAACAATGCTTTCATTCTTTGATGCTAAAATTCTACTTTTATGTATTATTTCAGAAATGAATAATTAGGAATATCTATGAATATTTAGCTACAAGTTATGTTTGTAGCTTCATTATAAATCATAGAAGACAAGCAATAGCCTAGACATCAGGTAATTAAGCTATTTAACAGTGGAATGCTATGCTGCTAATATAAACGATCACATAGAATATTATTCACAAGAGTAATATAATACTATTTATTATAAAATTAAATCATTATGGTAGTAAATTATATATGTATGTATAAATTATATATGTGTGTATATATATATTTATATTATTTTCATTCAAAATGTATACAAATAGATATAACCAAAAACTGAAAAGGTAATAGTAGTCATTTTTAAGTGAGCTGATTTTTATTTCCTTATTTTTTCTGTATGTTTACTTTTCTTAAAAAGAATGTATATGTTTGCACAATAAAAAAAAATAAAAGTAAAAAAACCCTTACCTTGAAGATTATAATATCAAGAAACAAAATCAGAATAATTAAAGTATTGTCTTTAATTTCTAATTAAAGTATTGTCGAATTTTTGTTTTTAAACATTTGTAGTAATATACATATATGTTTCAAAAATAATGTAAGTATGGCTATGATTATTCCCAAGGCTTGGTGTCTGAGGTGATTTTTACTTTATTCTTCATACCTTTGAATTTTCCAAGTTTTCTATTGACAGCATATGTAATCAGATAAAACAAATAACAATTATAGGATGCATATGGATAGAATTTGAAGTCTTCCTAAAAAATTTTAGTTGAAGAACTAAATAAAGTGAAATATTGAGTGAATTTGCGGGAAATCTGAAGAAAATTGAGCACCTTTCATTCCTTTTCTTTAAGCTCTATTTTCAAGCTGCCTCTACTGCCATAATGTTTACCAAATTCAGTGCTAAGATTGTCATTGACAGCCACAGGCGTGCTGAAGCCCACTTTCCTGTAAAACTGTCATAATAACAAGACATTAACATTTTAGTATTTGGGCAAAATGTTTAACACTCAAACATTTGTATTTTTCCTTCAGTTTTCAAAACAACTTTGAATCTGTCTTTTCAAAACAGCGTTAAATGGTGTCACTCATTAACTAGCAGGTGGCTTCAGTGGAGAAGGGTATTTAATGCTTCTGTTTCCTGTGTAACCTGAAGCACAGACCAGGTGAGGGTGCCGTGTAGGGGCTCAGCTGAGGATCCTCCCAGGCCTAGAGCCTTGAGCACTTGGGCAGCATGCGTGTGTTGCGACATCGACGTCAGGGCAGTAACGGATGAGGTCCAAGTTCCTGCCTGTCTGGATGGGGCTGATCCTGGGAAACCAAGCTGTTAGCAATAAGGGCATCGGCACGGAGTGGAGGGTAACAGTGATGTGACCCTCAGACGACAGCTTCACAGGAGCTCCAGCTGTCGTGTTCGGGGCAGCCTGGAAGGGAGGTATAAAGTATCAGGGAGCTAGGAGGGGGGAATTCCCAAACCACAGAGAATGACAGCAGAGAAAAAGAATGTGGCCTTGATAAAAACGTTCACCTCCTGCTGGTTATGATGGTCAACGTTCCGCTAAAATTACAGCTGAGGTGGCGATGATCTCAAAGTGCAATCAAAGAAGGAAATATTCCCGAGTTCTGCCCAAACCAGCCCAGGAAGGCTAAACATAGACTGAGACCGGGAGACTGGGTGTGGGAGGTCCAGCCCCTCAGCTGGTGGAAAGTACTGTGCACATGGCCTTGCTGAACCGAAATGGCTGGTGTGGAATCAAAGCCCCTTCTCGTCAAATGTGCCCTGTCTACAGTATGTCAGGATTTCATTAAGACTGTGCTCTCTTTGGGGACATGGAAAGCACATAATACACATCCAGGCCTTGTTTGTATTCGAGCACCAGTTCTGCAGCCACTTAGCCCGTTTGAATCATATCAATGGCCCATCCCCTGAGCTGAGCAGCAGACCTTGGCTAGTGACCAGACCAGTGGCTAAGAGAGCAGAAGTAACTGGATTCACACCCTGGTGACCCAGCACTGGGGGCATGGACAGCTGAATCCTGTGGCATGAAACGCAACAGAAGATGAGTACCACTGTGACATGAAAATCACTGTAACATTGGCCTCAGCGCACACATTTCATGAGACTGTTGCAAAGATGAAGCGAGGGGCTTAACACAGTGTCCGGGCAGTGACCGGCATGCAGCAAACTCAACAAACCTGAGTTACTGCAACCTTAGTATTTTCTGCACTTCATATATGTTTAACATTTGACAGATTTCAAATCATTTCATAATTATGCTTTCTTTGCTGCTCCCCTTAGCCTGAGAGAGAGGCAGAGAGAGAGACAGGTGACTCTAAGCACCCCCATCTTTCAGGTGAAGGACTGTGGGTCCCATGGAGTTGGCACTTTGCTAGTAAAGGGCCAGGAGTCCAAGGCCAGGGACTCTGCTGTCCTGCACTCTATCGATTACAAGGGGCTGCCTTCCCAGGATTGTCAACAACCACTGTGTTTGTTGTGATTTATTTTTTCATTTTAAAATTTAACAATTTATATACTTACAGATGAATGCACTGAAGCCATTCCTAGTTAGGACTATTTTGTTCAGTGGTGAGTCCCAGGCAACAGCTACAGGAACACCCACAAGGCTCTTGCACCTGCAGTGATGGCTCAACAGTGAAAGCCGCCCCCATGGGCTCCTGGGTAAACTCTGCTGCAGCCTCTCAGATCCATCCTTCCCTCCTGGGTGGGACCCCTGACCCACCTAGTAGTCAGGAGTTTCTCTGGGAAGCAAAGGGATGCAGGCACAGTATTAATGACAGAAACAGTGCTGGCCGCTCTCCTGGGAATACTTGCTGTGCCGAGGGGATGAGGTTAACTGGATGTCAGTACTCCTAAGTTTGTCTCCACTTGTCCCTGGGAGGCCGGCTGCCCCTTCCTCTCACTCCTCCACGTTTCCAAAACCGCCCTCACTCCCTACCTGCAGTGAGTAGGTGCCAGCCACCTGCTGGACCACAGGGAGAGACGGAACGGCAACCTTCATGGTGCCCACTGTCTGATGGGAAAGGTAAATATCCCATCAGAAGGTTCAGTGGTGTGTGAAGCCATTTAAGATTGAAAACATGCAAGAAACACAGAAAAGGAATGGAATTTGGTCTGGAAGCCGTCAGCCTTACGTCTGTACCACAAATGTAAGTATTTCTGTGCATTTTCTTGTGTGCTCGTAGCTGACGCTTTGTAAGTATGACTCTCAGCGGAACTATCTGAGATGCTCTCTCTCATGACCACCATGCCCAGCATGGAGCTGGGTGTTCAGCAGGTGCTCAGCTCAGAAACTTCGTGTTAAAGAGCACAGGTACCAGGCTACTAGTGCGTCATAAACCAACCTGAAACTCAGAGGCTTAATTTAACATCGAAAATTCTAATTTGTTATTTCTCACAATTTGAGTCAGCCATGCAGTTATGGCAACCCTGGCTGGGCTCACTTGCTTAGTTGCCAGGAGGGATGGCTGGGCAGGTGGGTCGGGGCTTGGTTGGACAGGGGCCCAGCTGTGGGCGGGGCCTTGGCTGGGACGGCCTGGTTCTCACCCACCTGTTCTCCAATCCCTCCACCAGGCCAGTGGCGCCATGGCACGTGCTCACGGGGCAAACTTTTAAACTTAGTTTGTATCAAGTCTGTCCCGTGGGCCACGGCAGGCCCCCGGCAAGGCCCGCGTTAGTGCTGTTCGTCGCGGGCCAGGGTGCACATGTGGAGGCGGGCTGCTCATGGGACCCGCTACCGCCCGCCACTGTTCCGATGATGTCTTCCCTTAACAGCCCCAGTCCCGGGTGCTTCTGTGTTACCCAGTTTCACCCTAAAGCCAGTCCATTTTCCTTGAGGCGGACTTGCATCAGGCCTGGAGAGCCGGCCGAGCTCCGGGAGGCACAGGCAGACGGGAGAGGGGCCTCCGGAAAGGTGCGTCCCACCTGCGGACGGCGGGAGGGCGCGATGCGGACACAGATCCCACTGGGAACTTCATCTTCTCCAAAGAATGTCACATTTTGAGTGGAGAGGGGAAAAAAGGGGGAGCCCCAAACGTATCGCTCTGAAGTCAGTTATTTTTCTCTCTTGACTAATTAAGCTTAACCAGAGTGGTGGGCCTGTCAAACTTGGGGAACCTTTCCCGGAGAAAAAAGGAGCCAGCTCTCCGGGTGGGTTTTCCTGACTCGGGCTGGCTCCCACCACAATACACATTTGGCATCCGTGACAGCGCCGTCAAAAATAATAGCTAAAAAACTCACTGTCTGTCACGATGAAATAATTATGTATGGGGCTTTTCTTACACTCAAGATGGATTATATATTTCATTGAGGAAAATATATGTGGCTTTTAAAAAGAATGTAATGCATTGAGGGCACTGCTGAGATTAATAGCCAAATAAAGGATTTTTTTTTTTTAAAGTTCTCTGTGAGTGTGCGTGTGTGTGCTTGGAGCATGTCACTCATAGGAGATGGGGATGTCCTTCCTAAGCTGGTTAATTACAAAATGCATTAATGTTTTATTAGACCCTTATCAGTAATTAATCACTCTCTTTGATGTTAAGTTCAGCCTTGGAAAAGTATCATGAAATTGTCCTTCATGTATGAATGAGGTTTTTTAGGGGTGAACAAAGCTACGACAAAGAGAGTTTATTCCCCTTGGAAAAGGGAATAGGGTTCGTCTTCCACGTGCATCTCACACACGTACATTCCCTTGGGGTGCTGCTGAGGCCAAGGGAAGCAGGACCGGGTGGGAGAAACTGGGAGGGAAGAAGGGGAGAGAGACAGGGACAGAGGGACAGAGACAGAGCGAGGGACGCGGACCAAGGGAGGACCTAGAGGGGGAGGCAGAGAGAGGGGGAGGCAGAGAGGGAGGCCCAGGGCGGCAGTCCCAGCGGCAGCAGGGCGGGGGACTCCTCGGCGGTGTTCTTCAGGTGCAGAGTTTGAATAAAAATGCAAAACAGGATGCTCCCATTCAGTAAATATTATCATTTTTATTCACTCATTAATTAAGTTGCTTAATTGCTGCTGTCAAAAGACTCTTGAGTTTGTGAGTGGGGCTGCGGCACTGCTGTGATCGCAGCTACAGGGGAGCAGGCGGCTGGTGGGGCTCGGGCGGCGAGGGGGCCGCGGACAGGGCTTCATCACTGGGATGGTGTCACCGCCAGCGGGTCGTCAGTTGTCACCACTCGCGAAAAGCATTCCACGCAGAGTGTTTCCCTCTTTGCCTCCAACTCGCCCTCCGGGGCAGGAACGGGGACAGGCCGCGCCCCGCCCGTCAGCGCAGGGGTCCGGCCTGCCTGTGCACCTCCGGCTGGGGACTCGCAGCCCTCGCGGGTCCCCCGCGGCCGCAGCCTGCCTGCTGCTCAGCAAACACAGACCAGAAATAGCCTACAAAGTGTCTTGGTGCTGACATTTGATTAATGTTCCCTGGCCTTTCCTTACTCAAATATGCTTCATTTGAAATATCTGAATAACCTTTGAGCACACCCTTACCAATCTGTCACCCTATGCCCACCCAAAAATCCTAGGCTACCCCACTGCCACAGCGCCTCCTGCCAGAGAAGAGGTGGCTCCCACCGCTGCTAAGTGCCCCGGGCGTCCAGGCTTCCAAGGGACATCTCCAGCCACCCGCTGAGGGACAGCGAAGCCCCGAGGAGGAAGGACAAGGACGCAGGGAGGGGGCAGAAAGAGTCACAGCAGACATGTGGCTCATAGGCCTGACCTCGCCCAAGCAGCCAGGCGCCCCACTTCACTACTTCTCATCTGTGCAGTGATCTTCTTCCCCAGCGTTTACAGTTAGAGCTCAGGGCAGCTGCTCACAGTCCAGAGGAGCCGTGTGTGTGTTGTGAGTGCACATTCACGCGTGTATCATGTGTATTGTATGTGCGAATGTGTGCATGTATTCATACAAGTTATGTGTGTGTAGTGTGTGTGTGTATTGCTGAGTGTGTGCTATTATTTGTGCACACGTGTTCTGTGTGTGTATACGTGTGTCTATTTCCCCAATCCTTTCTCGGTGACGGAGCTGTACTTCCTGGGTGCCTTGTAGACCATTTAGCTGGAACCCAGCCGCCATGTGCAGAGCCTCACATCCAGACTGGACAGCCAAGTCAAGGCCAACATGGCGGAGGGCTAAGAAGATAAGCACCTCAGCGGACGAGTTGCTTGCATCTTTTTTTTCCTGTTAAAATACAAACAGGTACGTTGGAACTCTAGTGTCAAAGCCTCACAGATTTTGTAAGAACAGAAATCCTCATTTCCAGGAAGGTGGGCTGCTCTGGACTCTCCCTGCAGACCCCCAGCAATTACTCACACCCCTTTGCCCTGAGAAGTCTCCCATGCAGGACAGAGCAAAGGAGGACAGCGCAGGGGCAGGAGCGCAGAGGAGAGGGGGTGCGGGGGCCTCTGTTCTCACTCTCTTTAATGCTGCACGAAATTCGTTTGCACTCAGGCAAGGTGACTTGCTTCTGTTCTCTGCCACCTTCATGAAGGTAGATGAGGAATAGTTGGTACAGTTTTTCAATTCTTACCTTAAAATCTAACATTTTCATTCAGTCTCTCAAACCAACTCTGCAAGATATTTTTAAATGATTTGATGATAAGGTGGGTTACTGACCACACATCAACTCCATGTGCAGTGATCATCATGAGGCAGGTGTGAACTACAGCTGGCAGGTAGAGATGCTGAAGTTCCCACGCACCGGGAAACCCAGAGGTTCCCACAGCAAAGAGCCTGGAGCACAGGCAAGGGAGGCAGGGACCAGAGAAGCAGTGCAGCCGAGGTGTATGCCTGATAATGCGGCAAATTTATGATGAATTAGAAGGAGCCATATTTTTATCATTACACTTCCAATCACATTAAATGATTTAAATGATCTCAAGCTCCTGGAAATAGCAACATGGACATGAATGCTGATCTAAAACAGAAACATTCCAGCATACTGCTAGTATATAAAATCTTTTCCTGGAAAAGGACAAAGCCACCAGGGAGAAAGTGGTTTTACAACACTATCATTGTCCTGCTGCAAACACTCATACTATCAGGCTTTCCTTGAGGACAAGATGAAACAAATTCATACAGACACACATAACAGTCTAGAACAAGAATCTAAAAAACCTAAAATTCAACTTTCCACATCAAAAACCATATTTTCTGAAAACAGAAAGAACTATTTAACTTAATGCCTGCATTGGTTTCCTACTGCTGATGTGACAAATTATCACAGACTTAGTGGCTTAAAACAACACAAATTTGTTATCCCACTGTATGGCACGTGGGAAGTTCAACATGGATGTACTGGGCTACGATCAAGACGGCATTCCTTTCTAGAGGTTGCCGAGGAAAACCCATTTCCTGCCTTTTCCAGCCTTGACAGGCCACTCCCATCTCTTGGCCTGTGGCCCCTTCCTCCACCTTCAAAGCCAGCGTCTTTGGCTGACCGCCTCCCACACTGCCGTCTCCCTGGCTCTCTCTTCTAGGCTACTCTTCCACGTCTGAGTGCTGCGTGGTCACAGTGGGCCACCTATGCCTCTGTTTCCAAGTGTGTGGATTAGCTGCCTCAATTCCATCTGCAGCTGTGACTCCCCTTTGCCATGTAATCTACCTGATCACAAGTTCTAGGGCGAGGAAGGGGATATATTTGGGGGTCCTTGCTCTACGCACCACACTAGTCTTCAGCTAGGCAGGAATCAGAGGAAGAGGAGAGGCTGTCTCAGCAGGCAGGGATGGTGGCCACAGCGAGTTGGACAAACACTCCCAATATATGCCACAGACAACAAGGAATTTGTATGATCAGGCAAGTCTGGGAAATTCGAGATGAGCATATCCCTTCCTTGGGGGCTTGCACTGTTTCCTGTGGCCTCCGTAACAAAGGTCCACCAACTGGGTCTCACAGTTCCGGAAGTCAGAAGGCTGCAGTCAAGGCAGGTAGTCCCACGCCCCCTGGAAACCTCTAGGGGAACTCCTCCTGGCCTCTTCCAGCTCCCAGTGTTTGCTTTGCCTGCACTCCATGCGTGATCCCTCCAATATCACAGGGCCTTCTCCTGGGGGTCTGGCTCAGTAACTCTCTCTTCTTATAGGGGCTCCTGGCATATTGGATTAAGGGTACAGCCTACTCCAAAATGATCTCATCTGAACTCGTTACACCTGAAACGACCCTATATCCAAACCAAATAAGGTCACATTCACAGACCCCAGAGGTCAGAACTCCAACACACCATTGCGGATGGGGACAGAACTGAACCTAAAATACATGATTATGTTGAAGACAAAACTATTGTAATTAATAAAGCTTAAGATGATCCCTTTATATCATTGAACTGGTGTGCAACACATAGAAATATGAAGCTACATTTTATATCTTTATCAAATTATTCATAAGTCCTGAGATAGAGTCCAGTTAGACCATGACTTTTATCCATTCTCATGACTGATTGTGGCCTCAGTAGACCTACATTCACAAGGATGATAATGGGACAGAATATAAGATGACTGGAAATGTCATCATAACTGGTGACCTTAAAGAGATGGAAATATACTCCCATGCGTGGAAACTAAATACTGAAATAGCTCTAGAATCCAGAATCCAGGAGCTGTTGGTAGTTGGAGGCAGCTATCTGTGATCAATAGATTTATCAATAATGCTCAACAAGTAGCTTTGAAAGATGCTTTCCTTTTTATTCAGAAATGTCATTTCCTGGAAGTCATAAGGAAATGGACACAGAGCTCTGCCACAGGGCCGTGCGCCTCCTGGGGCTGCCGTCTCTGAGGCCGGGGCCCGGGGCTTCACCCCGGGGACCCTAAGCTGCCCCGGGAGGTGCCCTGCTCCCCCAGAGCTCGGGATGAGAGGGCAGCCCGGGCGGCCGCGCCACCCCACGGCCCCTGCACCTCCGCCTGGGGGCTCCGGGAGCGCAGGGCATCAGAGCGGCCCCCCCTCGTTCTCTGCCCACCGCTTCACCCCAGAAGAACTCGACGTTTTTTCTCTTTACCGCTGAAGAAAAGCCCTTCTGGGAACGAGACTGACCCACCCACCCTCAGAGCCGGGAGGCGGCCCGAAGCCCGCCCGTCCCCGGGGGTCGGAGCCCTGCCCGTGGCGGGCGGCGGGGACAGGGAGCGGGGGCGCGCACAGCCTCGGGAGGCCGCGGGGCCGTCCTGGAGGAGCCCGTGCGCCCTGGGCCCGGACTCGGGGGGTGGGGGCGTGGGAAGCCCTCCGCCTTCCCGGCCTCGCTCGGGGCCTCTGGGGCGCGGGGTCCCCAAGCCCGCCGGACAAGCGGCCCCCGCGGCTCCTCCCCCAGGGAACGGGGCTGCCCCGGGAGGCGGCAGGGGAGGCGTTTTCGGCGCCAGGGTCCCGCGGGCTGGGCGCTCAGGTGGGTGCGGGACGCGCCCCGGCCGGGCGGCCGCCCTGAGCCGCGCGCGTGTGAGGACGGCCGGCCCCGCAGGCCCGGGGCGGGGCGGGTGGGCGGGGGAGCTGCCCCGGGCTGGGCGGCCCCTCGGCCCCCGGGAGGCCCACTTCACACGTCCATGTTTGTCTGGGTTGAATGGGAGGTCAGGAGGTGAAACAGAGTTCACCCAGAAGTTGACAGATAGCGCGGGGTGTGCGGGAGGGGGTGTCCGACCCGGGCCCCCTTCGGAGGGACCCCTCGCAGCGGAGGCCGGTGATGGATGGGCGGGCCGCCGCGTCCCGGGGCTCAGGAGCACAGCTGCGGGCAGCCCCCAGCAGAGGCGGGCACCCCCAGCAGAGGTGGGCACCCCCCAGCAAAGGCGGGCAGCCCCCAGCAGAGGCGGGCACCCCCGAGCAGAGGCGGGCACCCCCCAGCTAAGGCGGGCAGCCCTGCCCGCTCCGGAGGGCCACCACCCACCCAGCACCTCCCAGACCTCCTGGGGCCTGGGAACCAGATGGGGCCCAGAGCTGGGAAGCAGCATTCTGGACGCCTTTCCTTATTTATTTATTGGCTGCGGCCAGAGGAAAAATGATTCAATAATGGCATGGCCTGCTTAGAAAGATTGTTTGCTTTTGTGGGAGCAAAAAGCAACTTTGTGCCCCCACTGCTTGAGTGTTGCTAAGTGAACAGTAATGATTAAGCTAGAAATTTCATAGGGAGAAGCTGACGGCAAGCTGACTTAAAAAGTCCTTTTATGTCCAACTTCTGTCTAATCCCTTGAGGAAAAAAAAACAAAACCAAATCAAACTGTGACTACGAAAGTTCAAGTGGTACAGGGCCGGGGCTGCTTCTCTGTACAAGACTTTGAAAAGAAGGACTTGAAAAATTTTCCAGTGGATTCTCATCCGTGTTTGAAAGAGAAGTCCCTGCTCTTGAAACGAAAGGGCCTTCTGAAGGGTTTTGCTTTGCCACACACTCGCCCACCCCCACCCCAACTCCAGGGTCAAAGAAATCAGAAGTAAGGCGGTCCTGAAATCCTCCTAATTGTGGCTATTGGAGATGATGCATCAAGCGTGCCCCCCACCAAGGCAGAGATGTGGCTCTGGGGGGCCTGCAGGGTGTGCCGTGGCTTCTGTGCAGATCTGAGCCTGGTCCGTTCACGCCAGCCTGCCTGGCACTGAGATTGCAGCGGCCGCAGGCTCCCACCGCAATGCCATCAGCTTTGCAGAGCTGCCTTCTTGTCTGGAAATGGAGACAAAGCAAAGGAATACGGCTTCGTGTCTCCAACAAGTGGGGAGGCGATTAGCTGGCAGACTTTCTGTCAAAATACATTCATCCGCAAGCCTGAAGCAGACACTAGGAGTGCAGCGCGTGGCCACCTCCCTTGTGCTTAGCGGGGCAGCTGTGAGGAGCCTGTGACTCTCCCCTCCCTCCGGCCTGGGCGACAGCTGCAAACGCCGTTCTCCGAGGACAAGCCAGGAGCAGCCAAGGGAGGTCCTAGGAGGGTCCCAGAGAGCGAATAAGGGACTGCGAAGCAGGAGACGACGAAATAATAAACACTGAAGTTTTCCCTTGGCAGGGAAACGAGCGAGGCACTCCCCTTACACGGCACCATCCATTATCAGGCTTGACTCCATTGCAAATGTGCCTTAAACAGCGCAGAACACTTAGTGTATTTTTAAAATCTAAAATCCTCGGGAGTTTCTCCAAAAGTCTCAATGCTTTTCAAGTAACCCTACTTATAAACAATGATTTAATTGGGAATTTTTCAAAACAAAGGCAATTTAAACACCTAGATAGATGCCACATTTGTTTTTTAAATGGTAAACATGTACTTTTCTTAGCAAAAGTAAAAAATGAAGTGTTTATTAAAAAAGTAGATATGAAAGTAACTTAGGGATTGATGTCTGAGAAATGCAAGATTTCTTATGCATCTTCTTTTCTGCTTCCACATTTTTTTTCCACTTTGAAAACCACATTTTCAACAAACTTAGTTTATCCTAGTGCTATGAGCTAAGCAGTGGAGATATAAAAGTTAATAAGTACCAGAAAACATTGAAAAGGACTCATAAAATAGATAACTAAGTTAGGGAGTGAGAAAATACACATTACCAACAACAATGGGAAACGAAGGTAGTAAACAGATAAACATAAAAATTTATTTACATCATAGTAAAAGTTACATGCACATCCTATCAATCATTTGAACATACAAAACAAATGAAATAAATTATTTTTAGGGAAATATATTATCAAATTGCCTCCCAAAAGGGAAAGATGGTAAAAAAAAAAAAGACAAAAACAAAAAAAAAATCTCTTATATTAATAATTTAAAAAAAAATTTTAAAGCTTCTCAAATATCTATCACAAAAAGTTTTCAGGCAGAGAATTATTTATTAACTTTCAAAGGACACATAACTCCTCCTGTCAGTTAAACTGTCTTACAGGATAGAAAACTATGGAGAATTTCCCAGATGAACGTATTGTGCTAATGTTGAAAGCATAGCCAGATAAAAAAGCTGGAAAATGTAGTTTCATCTTACTTATTAATATAGTCTAAAGAAATTTGAAGTATTCACATGTGAATCCAACAAAATATAAAAGGATAATATACTATAAAGAAGTGGATTTATTCTATACTATAATCCGAATCTAGGAAGTCTCTTAACATGATTTATTGCACTAATTGTTAAAAAAAAAAAGAAACTTCACATAAGCATTTCATCAGATGCAAAAAAAGAGAGGGACACTAAATAAAATTTACCAGCTGTCCCTGTTTTTAAATAATATATAGAATAATATATAGTAAATCAGGAGAGAAAGTTCTCAAACAGGCTGGATAATATGCTTTCCAAAACTCACAGCAAATATTTTATACTAAATGGTGAAACACTAGAGGTGCTCCAGTGACGTCAGGAAATATGCTGATATTAACTAAATTCATTTTTTCCCAGTATCACTTTCGAATTCCAAATAAATGTAATAAGATAAAACTATATTCAAAAGAAAATTATTAGAAAAAATATGTGAAATTATTATCAGTTGAAGATGACTTTTACTGTATGAAAAAAAATCAAATTAGATGGTTTGGTAAAGTGACTATAAGTTAAAATAAAAATTAGAAAAAAAATGCAAGTCTAATTAAAAATCAAATTAAAAAGTAAAATGGAAGTGAAAATTCAACTTAAAAAGTCAGTGGGGGCAACCTAGTGGGGGAAAGGATAGACATTTCAACTAAATGGTACTGGGACAATTATATATATACATGGAAAAAGATTGATTTAGCTAGACCCTTCCTTAACATCATACACAAAAACTAATTCAAAAGTGATGATAGACCTAAATATAAAAGCTAAAGCTATAAAACTCTTTGAAGAAATATAAGAGTAAATCTTTGTAACCTTGGGTTAGGCTAAAAAGTCAGGTGAAACACTAAAAGCACAAGTGATGAAAGAAAACATTTATAAATTTAATTTAATCAAAACTAAAACATTTTCACTTCAAAGCATGCCATTATAAGGTATAAAGCAAGGCACAGTTGGGAAGAAAATATTTGCAAATTTTATGTCCTAAAAAGGACTTATCCAGGGTGTATAAAGAACTCTTACAACTCAATGTTTATAAGATAAGTAGCCCAGTTAAAAATAGGCAAAATATTCAAATAAAAAGTTTCTTAAAGAAAATACACAAAATAGGCAATAAGCACAAGAAAAGATGTTCAGTATTATTAATCATTGGGTAAATGTAAGTCGGAACTACAATGAGATACCACTTCACACCACTAGGATCACTTAATGAAAATATCAGACAGTACTAACCTTTGGTGAGGATATGGATAACTTTTTACCTTTATACATTACTGGTAAGAATGTAAAATGGTGCAGCCACTTTGGAAAACAGTTTAGCAATCTCTGAGAAAGCTACATACATTTATGTGTGACCAAGTAATTTTATTTCTAGGTATCTACTCAAGGAAAATGAAAACATATGTTCACACAAAGACTTACCCACAAATGTTCATAGCAGCATTATTCATAACCAGAAAGTGGAAACAACCCAAATGTCCATCGATGATAAATGGATAAACAAAATGTGCATCTATACAACAAACAGTATTTGGCAATAAAAAGAAACAAAATACTAATACCTGGATGAACCTCAAAAACATTATGCTAAATGAAAGAACCTAGTCACAAAAGACCACATGTTGTATAATTGCATTTATACGAAAGGTCTAAAAAAGACAAATCTGTAGAGACGGGAGGTAAACTAGTGGTTGTCTGGGGCTAAGATGGAAATGGAGATAAACTGTGAAAAGTCATGAAAAAATTTACTGGGGTGAAGAAAATAATCTAAAGCTGGAAAATGGTGTTGGTTGCACAACTTGGTAAATATACAAAAATTGCTGAGTTGTATACTTAAAACAAGTGAATTTTATGGTGTGTAAAATGTAACTCAATAAAACTGTTAAACAAGATGGCAGTGGGATTTTTACTTTCAGCCTTGATGGAGTAACTTGTGGAAGACTAGTGATCCCACAGACAGCAAACAGGAAATAGGGATTAAAGAAGTGTTTAATGCTTATAAGACTCCCCACTGCTCGGACTTGAGGGACCAGCACCCAGGGGAAAGAGGAGCTCAGTGAAAGGGGTGAAAGCTGCATTTACCAGCTCTTGGTGTCAGGCAGGAGGCTGGGAGCCCAAGCAGAGAGCTGCAGCCACACTGCCGGGGGGCCGCACAGTGTCTGGTGATCTCACAATGCTGGGGAGAGAGAAAATGGACTTTGGGCAATGGGAACTTAATGAGTAATATACTTGAGAGAAGAAAGGTTTAGAGTGAAATGCCCAGCATTGCCACATGTCCCCTGGAGGCCAGGTGTGCCTTTGAAAAGGACAGCTCCGGCATTCACAGCATAGCTATCAATACCAGGAAATCAACAGTGGTATAAAACTACTAACTAAAATACAAATATCATACAAATTTCCTCTATTTTCTGTTCCAGGATCCAATTGAGGAATCCACCTTGTATTTATTTGTTGTATCTCCATAAAGGACTCCGCTCGGCGATGGTTCCTCAGTCTTCCCTTATCTTTCTTCATTTGATGAGACCTAGTCAGTTCATTTATGGAAAGTCCCCTGGTTTAGTCTGACTGATGTTCACTCATGATTAGATTGAGGTTAGGATTTGGGCAGTGCCAGAGAAGTGACGTGGTATTCTCTGCAGTGCATCATGTAAGGGGGAATAGGGTGCCAAAATCTCTTACCACTTGGGTGTTAAACCTGATCACTTGGTTAAAGTGTCGCCTACCATAACTCTCCACTGTAAAATTATAATTTTCCCTTTGTTAGCTGGTAAATATCTTGAGGAACAGCCTTTCAATGCATGCACATATTTTGTTTTTCTTACAATTGCTGCCCATTGAGCTTGGTGTCCATCACAGGGTCTTCCCTGCACTAATTATTACTGTGAGATTTGCTGATGGGTGATTTTGGATTTCCCTCAGGTCTTCTACATTTATTATTTTTTTCTATCAGCCTAGAATCATTAATACTTATTTTGTTCTATAGATTAGAGTCTAATACATCTTTTGTTTCATTTTCTTGCTCAAAGTTTTCCATCTTTAGCCATTGGAAGCCCTTTCACATTAATCCCGTGACCTTTTCACAGGTCCTCACCATTTTTAAAACTATTTCTTATTTTCCAGATCCACAAGATGTCCCAGGCTTATGGGGCATTCCCTTCTCCCCAGCCCTGGAATTAACCACTTTTCTAAGAAACTGTATACTAGAGATGGAACCTTACATTGGCGATAGTAGTTAGAAAGCAAGATGTGGGCTCTGTGTGTTCATTGCTGAGTTGTAATTTCTTCTTAGCCTCTCAGAAGACAGAGCTGGGGAATATACGGGTGTGGATGCAAGAGTATGTACACACCTGTACTAACTTGTATGTCTGTCTAGCTGTATATATATTTAAAACCACAAGTTCATCCTGATAACTCCAATTCCAATTCAAAAACCACACATTTCATTTTAGTTTTCCTATTTCTTTATTGGTGACTTTTTTTCTCTCATGGTGAGAAACCTTGTTCACATCATATATGATATATATACTTATATTTTCAGACCTAGTATGCAGATAGAGATTTTAGCTCAGACCCTGTGAGAAGCAAATTTACTAACTGTGGTATTTTTGTGAAATTCTTTTTATCTTCAGCCTTACATTATAAAGTCAAAATACTATTTTGGAAGTTATTTATATTTGTTCTTTTCTTCTCCATCCCATGAAGTGTGGTTTGCTTATTCATTTGTAATCCAGTTGGGTTCACGCATTACTGTTTATATTCCATTTTGTGTCTCCACTTTATCCTGATCAACATTATTTATTATTTATTTATGTATTTGGGAGTATGTAAAACATTGGTAAGAGTCAAAGTCATGCAAAACCGTATACTCAGAGGACTGGTTCTTCTTGGTCCCTATTCATTTGCTGAAGTTTTAGTACCACCAGAAAGCTGCTCAACAGCGAAGGGCAATTGTAAGCAGTTTCATGATCTGCAGAGGTAACAACTGGAATTCAGAGCCTGCCAGGGAGGAAGAGGCCTATAAAAAGACCACCTTTCTGTTGAAACCTCTAGAGGGATTTCAGCCTCTACTTAGTTCAGCTCCTTCCTAGCTGATGTAGGATAACCTTTCCCAATTCTCTACGCATGCAGTGAATAGTGCCTGAAGGGGGGTTGACAGTATTCACAGCTTCAGCAATTTTTATACACAATTCTAATAGTCAATCAAAATTTAGTAGATATACATAGAAATATACATTAATAACATGCCTATCATAAGAGCTTTTTAAAATATCTTAATAATGTCATCTATAGAAGCAGATTCATTTTTAAGCTAATGACATTAAAGTTCTGGGCCCTTGACTTGCTCAGACCCCTTAAAAAGCTCTGAGAGGAGCTCTGGACATGTGCTCATACGGCCACATTTGCAAAATTTGCAGCAACCAAAAAAATAAAAGTTTAAGCACAATCAGTTGAGGCCGTTTTCTCTTTCCATTTCTAGTTTCTCTCTGACACACGTCTCCTCATATCAGATGTCAGACTCCTCAGGTGGCAGAGCGGACATAAGTATTTTAAGGATCTGACCAAAGGGGATTTGAATTGACGATATGTTTGCTTGGGGATTAGTGGGATATATTTGTGTAGCTCACAGTCACTTTCAAGTATGGTTAAGTTATTGTTAACTGTCCCACTGTCAAGTATTTTCTAGGAATACATTTACTTCCAGTTGCTGATTCAGGTCTAGCAACCATAATTATACTATTTGGATAGAAGGGCAAGGTGCATATACCATGAAGTTGATAAAACTTAGGCTGTGAGGCCTTCGTTTGTATAAGTCCCTTCTTAGGCTTTGTACCTAATCTTATATTCGTAATTGTATATTCTTAAAATAGGGACTCAAAGCCCCCCAAGACTTGGATTTACCCGCAATAATGGAGAAAAAGCAAAGGTTTAACTTAATGAAACGAAGTTCGGGACTATTAAAATTTCTTCCAAACCCTATAACTCATATATTACAGAAACTCAACAGAAGCCTCCCATATTTGATGGTGAATCTAATAATTTACATTAAAATATCAGTAACAAGTTGTGAACCTCAAAGAAATTTCCCTAATTATCAGCAACAATAAATTTCAAGCCATCGTATAGAGGAAAGATATATCTTTCTCTTGTCTTCATAGAAAATGATATTATAAATTTATTGTCATGTGAAACGACTATTACAAAGAGTAAGTAGGAAAAAAGTAGGAAACAATTTTTTAGATGCACATCAGGCAGTTGATTAATAAAATATTGCATAATTCTCATGAACTTTTGGAGTCTGTAATATTTGCAAGCTTTTATAAACTTGCAATTCTTTTTTCTTATCCTAATTGACTTTGGTACCTAATTAAGCTTTTATAATTTTATGTTCTTTTTCTTAAAGTTGGCTTTAAAATTGTTAGAAAACTGAAATGTAAAGTTGAAGAATTTTAAATGTTACATACATTTTTCAAAAGCTATGTCTGTAAGGAGACATTTTAGAATAGGATCCTAAAGTTTTTAGTCCTATTATGAGCAATCTTTTTTTTTCTGCCATATTCAGCTTCTTTAATGCTGGATTTAAAAAAGCTAGAAGTAACTTTACAATGTAGGTGTAATTTCTTTATAAGCCATGAAGCACCGTATAACTTAAAGATATCTCTATACTTTAAAATACTTTTAATAAAATCATATATTATTATTGAAGTAATGCATAGACATGGTCCAACACCAAATAGTACAAAAGTATAAAAAATGCTGATCTGTTGATTTTTGAGGTTATCTCGTTATTCCCTATGACGAAGGATAAGGAAGTGAATGAGTTTTTCTTCATTCCACCTCTCTCCTTTTCCCTCCAATTTTGAAGGCAGCTTTCCCAGAGTGATTTTTCTAAATAAAGCAAATGTTCTGATTCTTTACTGGAAAGTGCTTTTTATTCTCATGCTTAATTATTGCTTTTACTGGCCTGGAATTTTAAGTTCGCATTTTCTTCTCTCAGAATTTTGATGTTACTATCATTGCCACCTAGTATTTAGTCATGCTAATAAGATCATCTGATTTCTGTTTTTTCAAGAAACTTGTTCCAATTCATCATTTTTCTGCTCACCGTTGAAGGCTTTATCAAAGTAAGACAACCTGAGCAAATGATTAGCCTTAATAACTGAAGACCATAAAATGTGAAGACCTGACACAGTATCCTTATGCTCTAGTTACCAAAAATTGTTTGCATTTATTTGTGAGAAGACATGTTCAAGCGCTTTTTTGTTGTCCATTACTCTATTGAATTATAATTGAAATCCTCTTAGCAGATAAAGTCATGAGGAAAATTATTTAAAATACCATGTAACTTAAATTTCTTTTTTACAACCAAAACTTATTAACCAGTGAGGATTGAGACTTTTTTTAAGGTTAAATTCATCATCAATTTTTTTTTTTGCATAAGTACACCCCAAGTTCAACCTCTGTGTTTTCTTCTATAGACTGCTTTAAAGTGGAAAGAGAACGAGAACACTTGGAAAGCAATTTATATGCAGAATCTTAGACCTTTAAGATTTTGTTCCAAAAATGAGTAGCTTTCCTGTCATCAGCAATTTCTTATCAATTTGACTTTATTGAGTCTTTAAAAATAATTCAACTCTCTTTTCATAGAAATAATAACTTTGATTCACAAGATATTTTATTAAGCAATCTAATTATAATAAGAAAGAAAAAATGGCATAAACTGGTTTAAATATACTTGGCAAGTCATAAACACTTCTTCACAAACTTTAACAATCTGGAGGTAGATTTTGGGTATGGAGATTTTTTTTTACTGTTTTTTTTCACTGCTTAGACTTTGTATAGAATAGCCAAACATTCAAGTCTTTAAGGGTATTAGTTCACAAATGGTTAACAATGGGTTGATTTTATACTACTCTCACTTATTCCCAACCAGATATTATACTTCTAATGAAAATATCAACCTCTGTGTAATATATCAATAATTAACCTGCTACACCTTTTGAACACTGCCCATAAATACATATAATATCAATTTGTGATCATTGTTTATAAATTAAAGCTTTCTGAAGGTTTTAAATATGGTGATAGGAATGCTAAAGATCTATCTTTACCTAAGTTATATCTCATAAAATAGGTCTTTATGTTCTATTCTGTACTTATTCTTTTCTGGTTTCTCATGACCAGTTCTCCTGAGAATAACCTACTAGAGAATGCTCCGTCATGCAGCCTTGTATTCCATATCAGCAGAACGTGGTCATTCATTTATTTTATAACTTCGTTAATTTGGTAACTCATAATACACACATGTACTGTATATATATATTCCATGTGGGGGACACTGTCTTGGGTGATGGCTAAAGTAATTCAAACATCATAGGGCTTCTCTAGTCCTTCTTTTTGCCCCTATCTCTGCCCTCGTGGACCTCAGCACCTTCCTCTTGGGAGGGAGCTGGAGTATCTTGGAGTCAGATGGGAGAAGCTAGCTGCTGTTGTCTCTTTGAAAGAGGAAAGTTGAGGTCATTTCTGGAAAGACTGGAAACCTACACTGCCCTGAAGAGAAGGGGAGTAACGTGTGGGGAGCTCTGAGCTCAGAACATTCCAGACAAAGAGACAGGAAGTGCAAAGGCCCCAGCCAGAAGGGGACAAGCATCAGAAACAGAAAGCAGGAATAAAGGATGGCTGGGTATCGGTGAGCAAAGACAGAGGGACATGAGGTAAGGTGAGAAGTATAGGGGGTGGAGACCCATGGGGAGCTTTCTAGACCAAAACTCAAAGTAAACAGCAACTTAACACCTACACAACTACTCTAAGCAAACAAACACATACATTTTGTTATATTTTAACATTAACCCTAAAATTGTGGAAGGGATTAAAAAAAACTAAGCTATCTCCTTTCATAATACATTAACTATATATAAAACCTTGTGATATTTTTAGGATATGACATTTTTATCAATAAAGAAAATTGATAGATATTTCTAGAACTTTGTCCCTTCTCCCACTGCATCTCTTTTTTTTTCATGGCATTTTGGAATATTTGTCATTTTCATAAAATATGGTTTAGATTTGAAATATTTTTCTTTAATTTCCATATTCCAAAAATCCACAATACTATTTATGTGGTCATATCACTATGAATACGTCTCAGTGTCACATAAATAGTCACGTAACTTTTTATATTGTCTCCTGCTTATGTAGGGGAGTTTTCAGAAACCCTATATTATAGTCTTGTTTTAGGCTCGCTCCCTTTCTGGGGCCAGTGTTGTAATATATGGATTGAAGCCCGTTACTCTGAGGCTTTCGTCAGCCTGAAACCTTGCCTTCCAGGGTGTATCAAAGCATGGTACACAATAAATCAACACATGTGTCTGAATGGCTATATATTCTTTCTGTGGCTTTAAATATTTTTATAATCACGGGTGTGCTATAGGACTCAGGGGACCCTTTAAAGCCAACATTTGAAACAGCTGAATGGAGATTCAGATAACCTGTGTGCTATGCAGCTAAACTGCAGAAAAACTCAGAACCTTTGATGTGTGTAGGGGCTTGATTTTCCTGGGAACTACATTTAATTCTACGATGACCAATTTCTACAGTAAGAGCTAATCCTGTGTTGCACTGGACTGTAGGATGTAGGATGACCTCCCTTCTCCCCACATCTTTGAAATAGGAGGGAAGATGCATGATCCACAGGAGACCACAAACCCAGCCCGGGCCTCCAGAATTGGACAATTCACACGTCAGTTAGCTCCTTTAATTCCTACAGGAGGGATGGATCCATTTGATTTTTATTATTATTATTAATCTCTAGTTAGAGTGAATTAACTTGGGGAGAGTAGGGACTAATTGGAAATAGACGCCATAGGTTCTATGCCAGTCTCTGGGTCTCAGAATGGCCAAATGATGAACCACGTCAGGCACCGGAAAGTGTGGGAGATCCACTATAAGGGGATCCTATAGGAAAATCTCGGGGGTTGGTAATTGTAAATTTACATGTAATATTTTTAATAAATCATTTGTGATTGAACATTATGGAGCCTTGGAGTCCTGAGACCTTTTAAATGCACATCCTCAGAAACCCCTGGTTGCCAGCCATCCGATTCTGCTCTACCCACCACCATTCACTCGGACCTGTGCCAGCGCATTTCTTGCCCTGCTTCGGAGGCATAGATGGCACTCCGCACCACTTCCACGTGCTCTGCCTGAGAACCTGAGCTTCTACATTATTTCATACTCTGGGAAAGCACGTCATTAAAATGACTCAGTTTTTCCCTGTAGAAAGTCAAATAACATAATACGTGAGTTGCATACGACGATGTAATCACACTAATATTTGAATTCAGGATGCATACCAGTAGACCTTATGATTTGTGGAGCTTTTCCTGTATGGCTTTCAGGAAGATCACTTTTCTATCTTTCTATAATAAAATCTACTTCCAACAACGTCCCCCCCGCGCTGGGTTTGCTTCTGGCGGGTGTGTCACTGGGGCAGGATTGTTTGTGTAGGGTCCCCATGGCCGTGGGGTACAGGGTACAGAATCACAGAAGTGGATAACTAATTGCAAAAGAGTGAGGAGAAGCTCCCTACAACATGATTTTATAAACATGAGCCTTAATCCTGGAGGCTTCTGCAACTTATCAGAACCTTTCAGCCATGGGCCTATTAGCTTGGAGCTAATTTCCAGAATGCTGTTTCCAAAGGTCCACATGATATGACGTGCCTCCAGGTAGCTTTGCCAGATGCACCAGGCACTGGTGTGCCCCTGGTAGGCTGTGAGGAGGAGCACATGCCTCGTTAGCCTCCCGGGGAGGGGAGAAAACATCCTTTCCTTTTCAGCTCCATCAGTAGCCAGGAGAACGTCCCTCCTAGCCTATCCTTTCTCTGTTTAGCCCCAGAAGCCAGACAAATGCATAATTTTAACCAGCTCACCTATCACAATGGTGTTTCAGTTGCTACCAGCTTGGGTCACCAGCAGTAATGAATTTGCACAAGCGAGCATGCACAGAGGGTCTCTGGGGATTGATGAAAAGGTCTGCCATGTTGATTATTTTGAGGCTGTGTGTGTGTGTAGTATTGCTCTGTTTTCTATCAGTGATTAAGATTACATATTTAGTTACCATATAGAACAGGCTTTGTAAATAAATTCAAATCCCCCACCTTAATAACTTCCTTTAAATGTTGAAATCACTCTCAGACACTGGGCTCCTGCCCACCCTTCTCCCCTGTAGACCAGGTCCACACCAACCATTTGTCCTGGTGTCCAGAGCTGTCCCTAGCCAGTCCTGGCATAAAGCATGCCAATTTGCTGTGTGGCCAGCCTCTTTAGTTTCACTTTTGGCAGATTAAAAACAAAAGCTATGACCAATAATACTCATAAAATACTGTGTTCACTTGATGCTTTCCCAGAGGTTTGCAGCTCAGACACAACTTCCCAGCCATAAATCACTCAGAAATGGCTTACTGGTCTTTTGGAAATATGTCATCATTTAGGAGTATTCTGTATCTTTCTAAAATCACTTTAAGATTTATGGTGGTGACTTGAATTCCTTTAGAACTATATGCTTCATATTTTGGAAGACCAAAGAAAAAGGAAAGATTGCTTTTTAAAGGAATTTGGAGCAATGGTTATGAATAGGCTAGAGACAAGTAAAGGTCCAAGTTTAGACACAAAATAAATGAGAAGGGGGGTTGCTGGACCAATAGGAGCCTCTGTTATTCTGAGGAACCGCCCTGGGCTCAGCCCCACAGACAATGAGCTGTGTGCTCAGCTCTCACCTAAGTGAGTCTGTCCACATCGACCTGTCCTACCTTGACATTCCTAAAGATTTTGGGGAATGGTGTTTTCAAATGAAATCTCTTACCAAGGCTGCTTTTGAAATTTCTCAAAAGGCACAGACCTGAGGAGATACTTGCCTCTTGGATGGATGAATCTTCTGGAAGAATGGAAGGATGTAGAAAGATTTAACCAACAGGCAAATCACCTAAATGAGCCAGTAACCTGCTTACGAAGGACCTTTGTGCAAGACCTCTGTCTGTGCCCATGGTATCTCCATCCCCATGAGCCCTGACAGAATGCTTTCCCCGGAGTCCTGGGAGAGCGGTCACCCAGACAAACGGGCTGACCTCCAGGGAGGAGAGCCACTGCCCCCCCAGTCCAAGGCAAGGTGTTTTCCCTGATGTGAGAGGCATAAAGGACTGCTGTCCCCAGGTCTTTCCTGACCCTCCTCACAATCAGTGGCCCACAAGTTTCAAAATGTTTGCACAGGGTGAGCATGTCCTCAGCACTCTAAGAACAGATCAGAGCTAACTGGCGTTGGAATTGAATAGACAGAATCAGCCTCCTCAGCAAGCTCCACGGAGGAGACCCTGCAGCTAAACCCATCAAGGTCATCGTCCCAGAGGAGATGTCCAGCCTCAGAGGACAGGCCGACAAGGGGTTCGGGCTCTCGGTGAGGCAGTGGCTTCTCCTCTGAGCCCAGTCTCGTGATGGAGGAAAAGAATAAAAGACACTCCCTCTTGAGAGCCAGTAGATGTCCATATAAGGTCAATTTTCTTCTGGAGAAAGCCCCAGGGGGCCGCATGTTACCCCCAGGATAACCACTTCTCCTATTCAGCATGTAAGCAGGCTGCTCCGAGGGATAATGGGACCCTTGGGGACGTGACACCATCAATAAGCTGCTGAAGCTCAACCCTGAATTTCATTTTCCCCTCCTTGCCCAGTTACTTATTTTCCCCAGTTCCCTGATGAGATAAATAGTAGCCTAGTTCAATGGGGACAGAATGAAGGTGATGCTGAAGGTGAAGTAAGTGTTCAGTGCATTTTTCTTAATAAGTCAGCACAAATACCTGCTTAAATGGAAAAATATGTTTAGTGTCTGAGCCTCCAGAGTATCAGGGAGCATTTTTTAACTTGCTCACTGCCTCTCATTGCATCTTGCATCTGGGTCTGTCTGCTCCACTCTGAAGGGCGTTGGAAGCAGGGGAGCACTACCGATGGACACGCCTGTGCCAACATTGTGAGTCCCCATCCAATCTCCCACAAAAGACTGTGGGAAAACTGGCAAACTCTCGAGTCATTGCCAACGCTGGTGAGTCCTCAAAGGGGGCTGGCACTGGTCAGCTCAGCGGTGGAGGGGATGGCCTCTGCTGCCTCCGGAAGTGCAGACAGCTAGGGGGTTTCCTTGTTGGCACCTCCAATACCACCTCCTGTCTCTCTGATGCTGCCACCTGCCCAAGAGATGCCTCTATTTAGAAATGATGAGGTGGGCGCAGAGGGATAGCTTATCAGTTTGTCAGTCCAGCATTTTTAGAGGGGATCTTTGTGACATGAGAGGTCTTGCAAACTTCCTGGGTGCCTGCCAGCCCGAGCCGGGTGCAGAGAAAGACAGTGGTCTCAGCTCCCCACCCCTCTTCCCCAGACTTCCCTGACCGGCGTCATGGACGCAGCTGCAAGCTTTCACCCTGGCCTGCCACGCCCAGGATTCCATCTTGGACTCTCCTCTCCTTTCTGCCTGGATTCACTTTATTAGCATCTTCTACAGTCTCCTGTCTTCGTAGAGCATCTACGTGCTGATGACTCCCAAATTCACCATCTTTAGACTGAACGCCTGCCCTGAACTCCAGACTTAAAACTTCAACTGTCGTCTTGACATTGCCACAGGCATATTTAACAGGAGTCTCACACTTGACATGCCCCAGACTGAGCTCCCCATGTCCCCGAACACCTTCCCTGCTGCAGCTAACGGCAGCTCCGTTTGTTTTTCCATTTATGCAGACCAGCACCTTGCTGCCTTCCTGGGCCCCCCGTCCACTCCCAATGCACTTGAGAACATCAGCAGGTCTTCTTTCTCTTCCAAATACACCCAGAGCCTGGCCACCACATCTCCCCAGTCACGTGCGGGCCTGGGTCACGGCAGCCGCTTCCTGGCAGCCTCGCTGCCCCCTCCCAGAGGGAGCCTGCCCCACACAGAACATGTCCTCCCTCAGCTCAAAAAGCTGCGAGGCTTCCCATCTCATCCGCAGCAGAAGCCGGGGTCCTCGCGGCTCGCACACGCTGTGGGACACCTGCCTCACGGCCCGCCGCCCACCCCGCCAGCCCTGATCACATCCCCACGCCAGGCAAGTCACCGCACAGGAGCCTTCGCCCCGGCCCCCCGCTTGGGGTGTCCTCCCGAGAAGGCCCTGGGCCGCTTCCTCTGGGCCTCACACTTCAGCCCGAGAGCTGCCCGCCCTGACCACTCGGAAATGTCACAGCCTTCCTTGCCCCGGTTCTCTGTGTCCCTTCCTGCCTCATGTTTCCCCTGAGGACTTAACACTATAACTAACTTATTCTTTATGGGGATTTTTAAATGTATTCTTCGACTCTTCCATTAAATGTAAATTCCATGAGGGTGAGACATCTTTCCATTTGTTTGGTTTTCTTTCCCCACTGAATCCTGAGCTTGGAGCATGTAGCAGGCACATAATAAATTTGTTGAGTGACTGCACCTTTCCTTGTGCCATGAATGCTTAGAACGGGAGTTGCAGCCATGGACGACAGGGAGTCTGAAGTGCTGGTGAGAATCCCCAGGGAAGGTTTCCCACGCATCTTTGATGTAAACGGTGGATATTCACGACTGGTGCTGTCGTGGCATCTGGTACAGGTGTCGCTCCCAAGGAGCGCGGTGGCCGCACCCACTTCGGAAAAACTCTCTCACCTAATGTAGTTGGTGGAACTGAGACAATCACCTAATTGCCAGGAGATGAAGCAGGGGGAGCCGGGGAAAGGCACTGAGAAAGAATGTACCACTCATGATGCGACAACGTGGACATCAGTTTTTTAGCATGTAAATATTTTTATTTCAGGTGGTTCAGAACAAATTATGACTTATTTTGAGGTACCTCAAAACTCATTTATTCACAGATCAGTTCTGGACCTCCTGATTCTGTCTGCTAATTGGACAGGTAATCCTTGAAGCCACGTGACTGGGGCAGCAGCCCGAACTCTACTCCAGTTTCAGCCTGGTTTTCCTCATGCTCGGTGCCATCAAAGAGCTGGTTTTATATTTTCTTGTCCAAGGAGGGTTGTTCTGGTGCAGCTACACCACCATTCCCAGAAGCAGTATTTCTCTAATCATCATTTTAAATCTAGAAGTTCTCGCCACCTCTCAGAACTTTGGGCTTCCCGTCAGTTCTTCCCATGACACTATACACTTTCCATCTGCATTTATCATTCCTTCCTTGATACAGAATCCAGCTTTACTCTTGTATTTCCTCCTCCCACTTACCTGCGAGAAGTACCTGTGCATAAATTCTTAAAAAGCATCTCTACTGCTTCAAGTTGAAGTGATTTCCTTTTGCAAATGAGAAACCAACAGGTATGCAAATCACATAACTGGAGCTACGCAAACTTGAGCACTAGAGAAAATGAACATCTCAGGAGGCAGTCTCTCTCCTTTCATCATGTAGCATCCACATATTCATGTATGTGTATAGATAACTTAGGAAGCCAGGATTTAGAGCTGCACGTCTATATGCCAGAGAAGAATGTGAAAGTTTGTGCCACAACTTTAAAATATACCCAAGACACTTTTTCAAGTGTTTCCACTCTATTCTGTCAAAGCCACACAATTTTTAAAATAACAGTCTCAATATCTACTGCCCTCTTCTCCCACTCTCGTCGAAGTGCTGCTCACTGCCCCCAAACCTTCCTTGAGACAAATCGGCATGTGATCTAAAGCACACCTCTGCCTGTGGATGCACTGCTTGCCTGGTGGTCTCATTATTCTCAGGAGCAGCACACGTCCTGGGCCTGTGCCCTTCCCGGTTGCGTTTAGTCCTGGAGAACAGAGAGAAAATGCAATATCCTGCCACAGAGCCTGCTCCAAAACCAGCTGTCCTCAACTGGTGAGTGGATAATTCACCAAATTTTGGCATGAAAGGCACAGTAAACTAGCTAACAGAGAAGTCTCGGGGACTCCCCAAATCTGAAAAGAAGGTACAGGAAAAGCCTCATTGTTGAAAACAGAGCAGAAGACATTTTTGCTAGAGCAGAAGTTTTTGCTAGGAAGAGTTTAGCTAGAAGGAAATTAGAACTGCTTTTCCAAAGAGACTGAAGTTCCGTGAACACTCTTGCCATCCTGCAATTTACGGTCCTCCCCTACTTGTAACTCCAACCTAACAACGTGTCATCTTTACTTTTCATGTTATTTATTTACAAGTGCATTTTCAGTATCAACCCCTTCATTCATTAATCCTAATGTGGCCTTTTCCAATGTCTACTTACCATTTTAAATACTTACTATAATTTACAGGGCTTTCTTGAACACATCCAAGGTATATTATATGGGGCTAGCTTAATGGAAAGTCTTGTATACTAAAGCAGGAAAAAAACACATTTAATTTATGATAGCTTTGGATTTTGATCATAATTTACTCATGGAGACCTATTCATACAAAGCAATACCAATACCATTTTTCAGAAGCAATCAAAAAGTAAAATAATAAATGCTGATCTTATTAGTTTTTTCTTCTGAGAACATAAACATATTCCATTCTGGGATTATGCAAATTATACTTAACTGCTGAATACTTAAGGTTTTTATAATTGCTCTTGAGCTAATTCTATTAGCCTATGTTTTAGAAGCATTTTAGCCACCAGAAATTCTCAAGTTTATGTGTTTCTCCTTTCTTCTTGAAAAAATGGGCAAATGTGTACCCCAGTTCAAGATTTGAAAACACTAAAAGAAATGTACGTGGCTTTTTTTTTTTTAATCACCAGAAAAATTACACCCAAAGAAGAATCATGTTTTGCAGACTTTTCATGGGACCTCCCATTCCCACCCCAGTTTTAATCCACAGACTAGAGTCTCTCCTAAATGAAGAAAAAACCCTTACAAGGATTTTTTCAGAGTAATAGATGCATAAATGCCCCATATGGAAGCCAGACCATCTCCAGAAAGGCTCTTCTCTTTCTTCCAATAGGATTATATAAATCATCTTTCAGGGCTCACCATAGAAAAGGGAGTTCACACAGTGAATGAAAGATACATACATTAAAAAGAGAAGGTCCTTGATGAAATGGCTTTTGAGATGAAAAGAAGATGAGGCACTTAAGTACACAAATAGCTGCACAGCAGGTGGACACTGTGGCAAGAGCCTCCATGACGCTCGGCTCAGCGTGGAAGCCCTGGAGAAGAGAGTCTTCAGAGGTCAAGAAAGGCTTCTCAGAGGAGGCTGCGCTTGAGCTGGGATTTGGGTAGAAGACTACAGAATGCAGAGGGGCTGGGTGCTCCAGGCAGAGGTGGTCATGTAAGAAAAGAACACTAGAGCAGCACTAAAAGGACAGCCCCAGGGACCAGAGGGAAGTCGCGGGATGGCGAGGGATGGTTGACATGGCTACAAAGTAGAGGTGGACCAGATATGCAGGATATGGCCCTTAATTTAAGGTACTTTTGCTTATTTTTTTGTTGCAGGGTGCAGCCCCTGAAGGTGTGAAGGCACCTGAGCATTGGCATGATGTGATTTAGAAATGGGCATCAGGTAATGCTGGAGAAATAGTTGGCTTGGCAGAGAGACTGTTGAGTCGCCATGGTGAGCATGTAACCATCAAGCAGTACCGAGGGTCTCAATGAAGGCAGAATGACAGGATTGAAAGGTACCCATAAGAAAGGAGACAGAGAGCATTGGGAAATCAGAGGGACAGGCATGAGGGAGGGAGACAGGGACAAGCAATGACCAGCTGACTCTGAGGCTAGAGATGCCATCAACAGAAACGAAGATCACAAGAGCGTGAGATGGGGCTGAGCCCGCAAATGGCATATCTGGGGGCCGGTGCCTCTGTGGCTCTCCAGGAAAAGTGTTACACGTAGTCTGCAGAGAAACCATCGTTTGTTGGATGGGCGTGCATTAAACATGCACTAGAAAGTGGGCAGAGACTGTGGGACAGTCAGCGGAGGCTCCGAGAACTACCGAGGCCAGGTGCTCAGGAGGAGAAGAAGGGGACTCAAAGCCAGACTCACCAGAGTGTAGCCCCGGAACATAATCATGGTGCATGGAGGGAGGCACCAGGGGTGCAGAACACCGACATAGTGGGTGAATTCTTGGGGACCACGCAGGTGCTAAAGGGAGCCAGGGGCTGAGTCCTGCCCATCAGTAAAAGCAGATCATGTGTATGCTGGGCCCAGACAGGGACCTGGGGGACCCTGAGCTGGAACTGCACAGGTAAACTCAGAGAACAGAGTATGGCACAAAGTCCAAAGTAAGAGCAAAGCAGGAGTGAGAGTCTAGAGAGTAAAACCAAGATCAGGGGTCATGAGCAAACCTCACTGAGGAAGAGTGAAAGCCAGTGAGTGACGGAGTGGCAGCGTGCATAGCAGACGCCTCCAGCAAGAGGCACCCCGCACCGTCCTAGTGATCTGCCTGCCCGCCTAGGCTCAGTCCTTACAAGGCCACCTGTGGTTTCTGATACATGCACTCTGACAGGTAAGAATAATCTCCATCAACCAACGCTCTGCCTCCCCAGGGACTCCCCTTCAGGAGCACCAAACTATCCATGTGCACTTCTCTGCACTGCCTGGGCCATCGCTGACCCATTGGCAGGAAGCCATGGGCCATATTTAGTCCAAACTCTGAACAGTTCCAAAGCTGGTACAATTCCACTGAGCTTCAAGTCTCCTTTGCTAGGACTGATTATAGAGGAAAACTTTTCTTTCATGAAAGAAGTAAATAGCGTTTATTCTTTTGTCTTTAAGGGATGATAAATGAGAAGAGGAAACTGAAAACAAAAGCATTTGGGGCAGCATCACTAATCCTAAAATACAGCAACAATGTTCTGCAACCAAACAGGTTAACAGAAGAACCTGAACGTTCTTCAAAAGAACCAGTTCCCTAGGTCGAGAGGACCCACAGAGCAATCAGGCTAACTTAACGAAGCCTCCAGTGGAAGGACACTGATTACTAATCCTGCACTGCTATTCAGCCCCTGAACTGTGGGATCTTCCCTCCTCATGTCTCCTGATAAGCATGGGAGTCCGGCAGACATAAGGAGATGGAGGCGTGACACGATAAAACGGGTGAGGGCCCTGCATGTGGCCTGTGCTCTCCTAAGCGCAACAATGCAGGGGTCCTCTTTTCATTGTCTGCCTCCCTGGGTGGGCAGTGACATTTCTCCTAACTTATCTACATCCCGTCTGCTCACAAATGCTCCAGTGAGGAAGCCAGGCAATGGGGGTATACGGGGCAAGGCGTCTAAGGCTAGAGGGAGGGTGGGGAGGAAGGCAAGGATGGAGGGGACAAAGGGGACATTTGGAAAATGGAACCACTGTGGATAGTCGCCAAATTCACCTTGCTTTTCACAGTCTTTGCATCCTCCGCCCATTCTTCCGGCTGGAGAACCACCTGGCTTACCCGCACCGGGTTTAAGTTTTAGGAAGGACTTTCTGCAAATGTGGTGAAGATGGTCAGGCAAATATTTTAGTACAATTCCTAATTGTTTGACATTAACTCTCTGACATCTACTGAACTGTAGGTCACCTTTGCTCTGGTCTTGAGCTCCGGCTGGTTCATAAAGCTGTGAGGAAATAAAACCCGATTCTCCAGTGGAAATCCAAACAGTACCATGCTCCAAGATTCTCCCAGAGACACCAGTGTTTTCCCAGAGAACAGTGCTTGTTCTCTTACAGTGTGAGTTCACCTCTCGTCACTTTGGCTCCCAGAAATCCTGCCCAATTTGTTAGAAAGCAAGCCGAGGCACAGAGGGGTCAGGTGAATGGAGCCGGGAGGCACTCTACCTGGGCTGTTTCTGGGTCATGCATATCTTCTCCCAGGGTTACACAAGTGTAGGAAGAGGTGAAAAATCCATACAGAGCTCAGATATGACTTGACATGAACTCTTGACATGAACTCTTGACTGAGCTCTTTGGAAAACTAGAAAATTATATCCATTTTTTCTTTTTCTTTTGGTTATGACTTTTAAGTAGCTCTCATTGCATCCACAAAAAAAGGAACAACCATGTTTTTATACTGTAGTGACTTGATTTGCATATGATCTTCATGAAAACATATGATTTAGATTTTTTCCCCCCATAGTCTTGCTCAGCAAAGAGCAAACTCGTCCTTTCTTAGCACAGATCTCAGTTGTCACAGACGGGGGGCCACCTCCCTCACTGAACTTGGTCTATTCCCTCTTACCACCACCACCACCTTTCAGCAGCTAGAATTTTGAAGACCTATGAGAAATTAAGGTTTATTTTTCAGTTTTTTTTAATATAAAAAGAACAATTTCTCATCGTGGATGAGAATTACCCACCATGGTCCCTCTTCTGTCTGGGGGTGAGTCTAGCCTCCCAACCAGACCTGGAAACTGGCTGAGGGCGGGACCACACTGCCCATTTCAGTACCTTAGCCCACCCTCAGCGACTCAGCTGTCAGACTTCAGTCACACGCATACTCACTGCTCCCCTCATGGCAATCGTGCTGTCAGGATCCTGCTGTGTGTCTGATATGGTGAGCACCATCGTGGGCACTCCGTTCAGCAGCCAGCACTGTTCTGTGCCCACCACAAGCTTCTACAGGCCTGGACAGTGTGGGAACCTGACTTTGGAGGCTACCTTGAGGAAACCATATATATATACACTTTGGAATTTAGGCAGCAAGCATTTGATGACCATTAAGTGCCATTTGTGTGCACAAGAAGTGCTGTGTTCTGTAGAAATTCATGTGGGGTCTTACATCTTACAGGCACTGCAGAAGGTCTCTAGCATGTGTCTGATGGTGACTGTCCCCCCCACATTGTGGTGGTCTTGGCACTTGTGCTTCTTTCTAGGATGGGATAAAGCAACCTGGACTCATCTGTCATCCACGTAGTTCTCGCATCAGAACTCTCTTTAACAATTACATGAGCAATGCAGGAAGCCTAGATTTGAGATTCAGGAACAAAATGTTAGGCTCCGATGGTGTGTCTCATTAGGTGAAAGGAAACACACTGAAAAGTCTGATGGGGAAAGAAGTTTCGGTATTTTGCCCGGGGCCCAGAAAGTATTCCAGATTGTTCGGTTTCATTAAAGTGTACGTAAGAGTATTTATTTTGGTTCAGGAAGAAGCTCACAGAGCATCTTGCCATCAGATCCAAAGCCTGGGTCAGGGAGACCTGGCGGCACGCGTCTCGCTGATGTATCCATGTAGCATGTAGTATGTGACATGATGGGACCATGCAACCTCACTGGGTCATAGATCCCTTTGGTAAACCTTGAAGCTCTCTCTGTTTTTGGAAGTGCTGCAGTCTGAACATTTGTGTCCCCCTGAAATTCATATGTTAAATCCTACCAATACATGTGATTGTATGAGGAGGTGGGGCCTTTAGGAAATGAGGTAGTAAGGGTTCCCTTCATAAAAAGAAACCCTGCACAGCTCCCTTGCCCCCTCCAACAGGTAAGGGCCCGGGCAGAAGTCGGAAGTCGGCAACCGGCGGGCCGTGCCCTGCTGGCACCCTGGCCTCGGCCTCCTGGCTCCAGACTGTGAGAAATAAAGTGTCTGTTGTGTATAAGCCACCCAGTCTGTGGCGTCCCCTACAGCAGCCCTCACAGACCGAGACAGGAGGATTCCGTCTGCCTTTACAAAACCGTACCTGAATCCTCCAAGGATGGCACCAGAAAGAGAAGCTCCAGGGGCACAGGAACTCCGGAGGCCGCGACCCCAGCTCTGCATCCTCAGAGCCGGTCATCAAGGGGGCCGCGCACACTGCAGCTGTGGCCAGCGCCTGGCCCGGGACGCGCGCACAGCCCCGGCCCCACTCGGCGGCCGAGACAGCCGGGCCTTTATGCGGGGCTCTGCGGAAGGGGCTCCGCAGCCGGTGGGAGATAAACACGAGGGAGGCACCACGAAAGTGAACTGATCACCACGCGCAGCGTACGGCCGCGGCAATGGCTCACGTCCGAGAGATCGGGGGCCCAGCTCCCACACGTCTGACTCGGCAAAGCCAGCTGGAGGTGACAGCCGGCCGCAGCTGGGGCGCCTACACACTCCACCCGCTCGGAGAAACTCACCCGCTAAAGCAAAGTTTCTTCTTCACCATAGGGCAGAATAACAGTTGCAGCAAATCTCTGCACCCATTAATCCACATCCACTAACGAGCATCCCGGGGGCTGGCTCCGGACCATTACATGGCGGCCCTTTGGCGAAGCGGCAGGGGTGACCGGCAAGGGAAGGAAGGGAATCCGTGGTCAGTCACACATTGGTACATTTGAGGTCCTGGGACAAAACTTCTGGAAAGCCCCCTCTATCTTGTTCAACAAGCAGATTATATGCAAAACAAGCAGATTCCCACTCGGCCTTCCTATAACACAGGTGCTTTGGGCACAGTGTCTGACCCGGAAAACAGGGGTGAAGAGGGCCCGTGGGCATCGTCTCCTTCGTCTGTCTTTCTCTCCACCACTTTCCTTTCTAACACTGCACAGGTAAGGGCTTTCAAGCCCTCTGGTCCTAAACAAAATGCAGCTGATCCCCAGAGAAGGTTTAAAAAGCTGGTTTTGTGCATCTAGTATGTAATAGTTGTAAGTGGCTTTGAAGTCCCTGTAACACTTTACCGATTGCACCTGTCGACATCTGAGCAAGGAGGTTAGGCGCCGTGGGAGGGCTGTGAGCCAGCCCTGGGCGGGTGACGGCTTAGTCTTAGTCTTAGTCTCCAGGCTTTGTGAGAGGGTTGTGATGGGGCCCGTGTTTCAGGACGTCCTCGATGGGAAATCAATAGAGGCGATGGTAATACACCTCAAACGTCGCTGCACGGCTGGTCTGTGCCAGGTGTGACCTGAGGCAGGGGGAATACAAAGATGAACGAGCTGGTGTCTCTCAGCCCGGGCAGCTCACCATCACACAGGCCAGCCCTGTCCCTTCCTACGCTCTCTATTGCTTCCATCTTTTTTCCAGTTTGAGGTTAACTTGCAAGGGAAGGTATTTTTCTGCTATCAGCAGCTTGGGGACCTTCTGAATTACCGGGATGATCAGGCCTGGGCGAATCTTCATAGGCAAGGAAGCTCGCCTTCTGGGTCTCTGCTCTTACACCAGCTGCCTCCTACCCGTGTGCTAAGCACGTTCCTGCAACCTCGTCTATCTTTGCAATAGGAAAGCCAGTTGTTAAACTAATTCACACTCAGGTGGGCTGTTAAACCACGAAATGCTGGCAAGAGAAACAACACTTAATAATAAATCATACAATGTTTACATTCAGTAACCGGTAGGAAAATGTTTTGGGGTATGGATAATTCATATTACTTCAGAAATCAAACAGATGGACACCAGTTATGAATGTGACTATAAAGCCAGTCCTGGGCGTAAAGTTAAAAGGAATTCTTTCCTATTACATTCTGCGCAGTCAAATGGGACTTCCCTTTTTCTTTTGACCAATGTTCACAGATTCAAGAACTACATTTCAAGGTTCAGAAACCATCAGAAGTTGAGAACTTCACATTTAATTTCTCATTGCGTATCATGCTTCTGGAAGGCTTTATTCCCTGGATGTGTAGCATCCCATTTTTGCAGACAGTGACTGGGTAAGCTATGAGTCCAAATGCCCCCGATGGACTCTGTGGATAAGCCTGCATTCCAGGAGGGCTTCCCTGTACACAGAGGAAGAAAATCCAAAAGAAGGTGACGATTGGTTCCAGCAACATACATGGTATGTTCCCGTAGAAGTTTGTCAGGCTGGGTGTGCAAATTTGTACCATCTTCCCCAATTATTTAGCCCTCTCCTTCCTCAGGAAGAGGTTATCTGGCCCCACCCACTGCCATGTGACTTGTGGAAGTGGGATGTCATTAGGCTTCATTGGCCATGAAATGTGAACCCCAGGCTGTGCGGCACATCTGAGCAGAAGCTTTACAAAGAGTTGTGGGGTGTGGCCCTTTCCTTTGCACTCCCCCCACCACCAGCAGTGCCTGTCCCAAAAAACCTGCCCTCCTTGAGCCTGGGTCCTGGAATGAGAAGACATGCACAGTCATGACAGTGACACATTTGAGAAATGTTTATTGCTGTCAGACGCTGTGAGGTGGGAGGTGTGTGTCACGGCAGCATACCTGGCTAATGCATCGCAGCGTGGCTCACAGTGGGGTCAGCAAATGCGGCCTAGGGAACCAGGGCACTCAGAGTTAAACTGTCAGAAATCAGGGCTTAAACACAGCCTTGGACCTGAGAAACAGCCTCGTAACAGTGGCCGTGTTCACAGTTAGTAGCTATTGTTTATAGCAGGACCGAGACTAGAGTGTCACTGTCAGACCCCAGAGACAAGAAGATCTGTGTACAATTGACTCTTGAACAAAATGGGGTTTAGGGGCACCAATCTCCCAGCACAGTCAGAAATCCATATGTAACACATGGGTCCCCAAAAACTTAACTACCAATAGCCTACTGTTGAACAGAAGCCTTAACGATAACATAGCCAATTAGTGCACATTTTATGTGATATGCACATGCTGTGTTCTTAAGACAAGGTAAGCTAGAGAAAAGAAAATTTTTTTTCAAATGGCCTCAAATCTCCAAAATCATTTCCAATATTTTTATTGAAAAAAGTCCACCTTTAAGTGGACCCACCCCGTTCAAACCCATGTCATTCAAGTGTCAACTCTAGTTAAAATCCAAACTTGCACAGTTAAAAATTATGTGTCTTCTTCTTTTGTGATAAGAACAGACACCCTGCCCAAAAGGACACAGCCTGTGCTATGTCCCACCCAGCCAGGCCCTGGGGAGCAGCCACCCCATACTGACGAGGCGTTCGGGTCAGGAGCCAACGGGAATCACTGTGATAAAGCTCACCTCCAACGTGTACGTCGGGACGTATAGACAAAGCCCTTGCCCACACGTTCTTCAGTTCATCTTCATTTCCAAGGACCGTCATTCGTGTTTTCTGGAGATGGAATGTTGACCTAGAGGGTTAAGTCACTTGATCTAGAAGATGTCACTAGTCAGTGACCACCCTACAATGGGACCCTGGTCTCTGCACTCACAGAAAGTGTGTCCCTCACTTAAATTAGGGAATAAGAAGAAAATGTTAAAGTTCACAAAAGACCACCAGTTCTTCATGGCCACCCACCTTGCTAAGAAAAGTCCAGAACATAATCTAAACCAACATTTCTCAATCGCTATTCAATCAAGCACTGGTCTCATGAGCTGCCCTGTGTGGGAGCAGGGGAAAGAAAGGGGAGGTTCATAGGGAAGGTGGGAAGAAAGAAGCTTCTAGAGTCAACTAAGTTTGGAAACACTGCAGGCAGCATGTATCTCTTTGGGGTTTTTAATATATAACAGCTTATTAAAGGCTCTGAGAAATGCTGCAACAATGAAAGATGGAGAACTATGTTTAGCTTGTCATCCCAAACATAATTGAACCACATATTGCTTCTTCTCTATAATACCTACTACTCCCCCATAGAAACACTGTCTTCTGCAGAGCACACCTCGGCAAATGCTGTTCTAAGTCCCTGTCCCACTTTCATGTCAGATGGACAAGAGGGCAATAAAATGTTTTATGACCCAATCCTGACACTTCAGAAACACTTGCACTTTTTGTGCTATGATTAATAATCATTTATCATATTGATAATAATTCCATGCTATATACCTGACTTAGATACAGCTGTCAAACAGACAAAATAATAAGTATACTAAGATACTTCCAAAAGTTTTAGATATTTTAACAGTCCTCTCACTGAGAATATTTCATCTCTGCTCCGCTTGAGGATATGATTATCATAAAGCCCCTGGGTATGGAATTCTAACCATACCCACTTAATTACTGAAGGAAATCTGCCCTGTTCCCAGTTAACTGAATAGAGGCACATTGTTCACCCAACTTGTATTTAGGCATAGGCATGAGTTCTGATTTTAAAAAAACAGTGCTTCTGACTGTGTGTGCATCAGTAAGATAATTTGTGAATATCTGGGCCAAGAAAAGAAAATAAATAAAGAGTTCTCAGCTTGGTTCTGACATAGACACCCCTTGTAAAATATTGCCACTGATAAGATTGCTTTTGATTGTATTTGCTACTTAATTTTGAAGTGTCGGTAGACTGATATTATAACAGGTTTACTTGGTTAATCAGGAACAACATCTGATTGTTTCTCAGAGAAGGATCATAACTGAATAGCTAAAGTGTCAGTTCACACCTATGAATAACCTTCACTTCTGTTATCATTGAGTGAGGCAGATAGAATGGCCAAGTCTTTCTCTTGGAGTGATGTGTACATAGAACAGCTTCAGTCTGAATAATAGATCTGAAAACTGAAGGATGAAAACAGCTTAGACAGCAATTAGATGAATCGATTGTTTCCCCTCCTAAAATGAAGGTTTCTTCACTCATTAGAGCCATCAGTGAAAAGAATGTAGTTTTTTATCTCTCTTGCATGCTTGAAGTTTATAGATTATAGGTTAACTTCACATCTCAAGGTAGAAGTACGTAAGCCACTCAGAAATTATCTTTGCAAGCAGAGGAGAACAGAGCACAGCTTAAATATGAATTCTCCGTTTTCTGCTGAAATGGTTTAGGGCTACCACTGTTCTCTCCACTCTCCTGGGGGCGAGACTTAGGGTAAAAGAGCAGGGGAGCAATCAGACCTCCTCGGAGCCAGACCCCTGTCCTTTGCTTTCGCGGTCTGGCCTTTAGCAAAGGGACTTCTCCAAACCTTGATGCTCACGTGTTAGAGCGACATCACACTGACGGCACAGAACCATCCAGCAGGTTGGGGATGTGGTTTGTGGCATGCCACGCACACTTCTCACCCACAGCAGGGCTGCTGACCTCAGCTCTTTCGGCGTTTTTGTTCTATACGAACCTTTTGTCACCTGCCTTGATTTCCAACATTTTTACTCTTTCCATAGAAATCAGCAAGGCTTTTCTTACTTCTGGAGTCAAGAAGAAACAGCATTTCTCTAATTGATTTCTCTAGGACACTAACACCACCAGAGATTCACCAAGTTCTCTGAGATAAAAGAGGTCCAGTGAATAATTGCACTGGGAATGAGCAGCTTCAGGTATTCTCAAAGCAAACTGACATACAAGTAAAGGCTCTGAGAAGTCCTGTTGCACTGGATATCTATTACACTTTTGGGGGTAAATTTTAAGAGTGACATGGCCTTGTAAGTTTTATAGCTGATCTGATCTCACAGTTAAATCTATTGAGATCAATCAGTGAAAGCACAGTCTTCTGTTTGAGTTCCCAAGTCCTATCTCAATAAGTGAAGGGCCAATTGCCCTCTTTACAATATACTGAGATATACTTCATACACCATAAAATTCATCTCTAACATATTCAATTCGTGGTTCTTAATATATTCACAGAATTGTGCAACCATCTCCATACCTAATATTAGAATATTTTCATCACCCCACAATAAAAGCCTGTACCCATTAGCACTTACTTCCTGTGTGCTCTTCCTCCAGCCCTTGGGAACAGCTAATCTGCATCCTGTCTCCTTCGCTTTACCTGGTTTGGACCTCTTCTACCAAGTGAATCACACAAAGGTGGTCTCTGTGCCTACCTCCTCTCCCTTGGCAAGTGTTCAAGGTCATCTGTGTCATAGCACATGTCCGGATGTCTTTCCTTTTTAGGGCTCAGTAGCATTCCACTCTATGGCGCTACACTTGGCTTGCCCAGTGATGGGCATTCAAGTTGATGCCAGCTTTTGGTTATTATAAATCATGCTTCTGTGAACATTCACGTGCAGGTTTTTGTGTGGACACCCACTTCATTTCTCTCGAGTCTGCTCCTAGGAGTGGAAGCACTGGGTCAAACAGTAAATCTGTGTTTATTTTAAGGATTGCCGGAGTGTTTTTTAAAGTGGCTACACCAGCTCAATATCATTTGATTAAAAATTGGGAGTTAAATATCCAGACCATGCAAAGTCTTGCCAGGGATGCTTAAACAGTGGCTTTGATGACAGCTTTTTGAGGTGTTTCTTGAGTAAAAGATGTCTTCCGTGCACCCCCAGCCCCTCCCTGCCCCAGGAGCCTGGGCTCTCAGTCTCCGGGTATTCTATGCGCAGCCCCTGGCCTCTGCCGCTGTTAATGTGCCTTTTCCTGACCAGTGGTCCTCAGGGGTGGGCAGCGCTGACTGGCCGCTAGGATCCACAAAGGCCCCACCGGAGTCCAGGCCTGCCCTTTGCCTCCAGTTGTGAAGTCCCGCCCACTGTGGACTCTGTCACAACCCTACCACTTGCAGAGCGGTTGTCAAAGTGTAGTCTGGGGTCCTCCAGGGGCCCCCAGGATGCCATCAGGGTCGACAAGTTCAAAATGACTCCCATAATTACACTAAAACACTAGTATTGTGTGCAGCGGAGCTTTCTAGAACATCCATGAGGTTAGACATTTCAAGAGATTCAATGCTGAAGATAAAAAGACCATCACGTCCAGTCTGCTCTGATGTTTATTGGTGCCTGAATAACAGCCCCGGGCACCTCCTTGCTTCAAAGGTGGCAGGCAGAGAAGCCACGGATACTCCAGCCACTGTCTTTACTCACCTGCCTCCCAGGCAGGAAAAGCCCTCCAGTTTCTGCCCTGCTAATGCTTCCTCATGAGCCTTTGTAACATTAAAACATGATTTCATCAAGTGGTACAGATATAGGTCTGTTTTACTGCAATCTGTTTATTTTGAAATCCTTACTCATCCATGATGATACACGGACTAACTCTAATTACCAAAGCTCTGTGTTGAAGACAATTCGGAATTGCAAAAAGAGAGACAGACACCCATCTGGTAATTAAGATGCAATGACATATATCCCAGCAATAGTTGAATTCACCCATCCCATCTTTTATAACTGGGATACAGACATTAGCAGCCCTAAGGATCCCATCTAGGACAGAGGTCTATGAGCAGGTAGACTATTAAAATGCAAATGAGAGGCAACAAAGTAGCTCCGTCTTAGAAACAGAAGGATGGCTAAGAACACACTCGACACAACCTAATACATCAGCAGCTGGGCTGATCCAGTTCTCTCCAGAATCATTCAGGGGCTGGAGCTAAGAATGACCACTTTTGGGCTAGGAGAACGTCCACTGTGAATTATTCTACAGTGCTGAGCCCTATTTTACCATGTAGATGACACGGGAGAAAAAACTCCCTTATTAAAACAACTGCTACATTGGCATCATCTAGTTAATAGTAGGTAATAGTGAGTTCTGTCTTCCATAGCTCAGTGCCCCTAATAACACCCAGGAAGCAGTGAATGTCTTTCCTTATGCACATAATTTGCTACTGGGGGTGTCATCAGGCCCTGGGAGGACCACAGTACTTCCTCGGCTGTCAGGCCCTGTTAAGGAAATCATCTCTTTCTCTTTCTTCTTTCCACTTCTTCAAAGTGTGTCTATAAATTCTTTACCCAGGGGATTGTTGGAGCTTGGGATTTGGGGGAGGAGGGTCCCACGTTTAATTTGCTGTTTCTTGCTTTTTCTTGTTCTGCTGGATGCAAGTTCACTGCGGGGCCCCTGCCCTTCTGCTGGCATCTCTCTGACCAGCTGGACTTGCGTTGATGGAATGCTTTTGTCTACGGCTTTCAGAGACTGTAAAGTTCAGGACAAAATGCACAAAATATATTGTATGTGAGTTGTCACTTCTGCTAACCCAGTGGCATGTGGTGTGATTTGGGAAAGTTTCCTTGGCACATTGTCAAATGTGTTTTTGGAAACTAAAATATTTAGTCAGAAAGCTAAAATACCTCCTACAATCACATTGGAACACTAAAGTGACACTGATCATAGTTCTCTCTGATAACTCACCTAGCTTTTGACTTTTTGTATTTTAAAAGTATAAGAAACCTGAAAAATAATACAATCTAGTTCCCTCAAATGAACAAAGAATTCTGTTTCATGGAATTCCTTGTGAATCTGCCTTTCATTTAGACCGATACTTAAATCCTACAAGTTAGATCTCAGACTTATTCCAGACACACTACCTTTTCCTCAGCTGATTTTATAACTCAGTAAAAACCTATTTTTACTTTTTTCCTGAAACATGACCTTAAATACATAAAATTATTGTTTATTTTAACAAAGACCTGCTTGTACCATGAAGCTTTAAAACCAGACACTGTAAATGATAACTGTAATTATCTCCTTTTTCAGTTTTGAAAATAAACACTGTATTTGTGTTTCTTCACATTGTTGGAACTTTTCTACCTAATTGTTGTCGCTGAGGGAACACAGGAGGGCACAGCAGGTCCCTGGAGATGGGCAAAGGGGTAATTTAGCAACTTGCCATCTTTTGAAGGAGGGTAAAGATAACCTTAGCAATTTCAATAAATGATCCTAGAACATTCACAGGGCAATGAATTTGGAGCCCCTAGAAGAGTACCAATACTGGATAGCTTTCAGATTATTTTGTAAAACAGAAATTGGACCGGAAGCAATGACTACCCATTGGTGGTGAAGGACTGGGCCATCCAGAGGCTCGGGCTGGAGCATGGAGCCAGGCGCGCCTCCTCCAGCCGCCCGCGCCTCGAGCCCGGCCCCGCCGGACATCAGCCGGGCCTGCCGAGCTCTGACCGCCTCTGCGAGCCGTGACATGGGACCTTCTAGTAGGTAAGCCATTTCCTAGTGAGCCCCTCCTGGTCCTGTAGTCAGTCAGTCCCTTGGGAAGAAGGCCGAGAGCCCTCAGCCCTTTTCCGAGCCTATTTCCAGAATATTGCTGCTATGCTTCATTAAGGCCTCTGTGTATCAGATCCGTGTGCAGTTGTCTGGAAATGTTTCCAGAGGCTTCCATTCCTGGTGTGGGGTCTATTCATTTTAGTTTTTCTTCCATAGATTCCGTGGAGAAACTGGCCCCCTCTTCCCACCGTAGGCTCCGTGTGTTCCCAGTGTGCTCAGCCTCAGGAAACCCCTCGGCAGCCCGCTTCAGCCCCCCGAGGCGGGGGCAGGGCGGCGTCTGGAGGTGCTCACAGACGGCCCATCAGACCCGCAGCAGACAAACAGGATGCAACAAAAGCCTATTACCAACACCCTAGGAATGAGACTCCACCTCCATTGGAAAGGGAGTTCCTTCCATACTCAATCGATATTTAATGAAGAGAGAGAGTTCACTATCAAGACCCTGTTGTTATACACAAGCCACCTGTGTGAGATTCCAGGATTTCAGGGAGCGAGGCTCTCGCTTGGAGCATGAGATGGTCTCTCTGCAGCCAGTGGGGACAAGCCTCCGCCACTTCTCCGGGTCTGGCGGGGATTCCGGTGAAGGAAAGCCTGGGAACATCTTGGGAAACGAGGGGCAGCCGAGCAAACCCTGGGAGCAGCCGGGTTTGTGGAGAGCTGGGCGACGAAGCAGGCAGAGTCCGGGCTCTATTTGCAGCCCCCCTGTTGCTGACTAGCCTGCACCCGTCATGGGCTTACAACGGGGGTCTGTCCTGCGTCATCTGTGTTCTCTCCCCTTAGCAGCCCTTAATGAGTTGAAGGGATGGCAAAGCTGCTCCCAGCCAAGCCACTAGCCTATGAGTTACACATGACATTTTGTCCTCATATGCAGATTCCCTGCACCAAAGTGAATTATTTGCAAGGTAGAGCTCGTGGGTTCCGATGATGAGCTGCATGAGGTTCACACCCGCACACTGGTCTCTGCTCTCCTGCTGGGAGCGTGTGCGGTTCACATGGCCCTCTAAGATCCGGAGATTTCACGGAGCAGCTCTAACAGAGGCAGGCACTCCCTTTCCCAGGGTGAGGCCGCAAGGATCAGAAGCAAGGACAGGAAGGGAAGCTATTCCACACAGGCTTCCCCCTGTGGTTCCCAGAGGGTGTGAGCTGCCCTGGGAGGCAGTGAGAGACACCAGGGGACTCTAGCTCATGGAGGCTGTTCTGAAACCATTACAAGTGGTTTGTAACCTCCAGATAAAGAAAATTAGTCTAGAATGCATGAAAATCCGGATTTTCTCCTAACAAATGCACTGCATCCCACAGTGTGCTTCATGTTACGGGGAAGAGAGGGATTTAATACATCCTTTCTGTCTCCCAGATCACTGGGGGTTGACACGCCTCCCAACTCATAACAAGGATGGTGGAAATACGAATCCAGAAACAGACAGACCCATTGGAGGAACAAAAAAGATAGCCCAGAAGCCCGTTCAAGTATGCTCCCACCTGCAGTCCGCCGAAGGGGGCCTTCCAAATGAGTGCAGAAAGGATTTTTTTTAAATACTTAGAATGAGAACAATTGGCTACCCACTTGGGAACTATACAATAAAGATTCTTACTTTACACCACAAACAAAAAATATATTCCTGTTAAATCAAAGACCTCAATGTAAAAAATAAAAACCAGAAGAGTATTGGAAGAAAATATGGGCAAATATTTTTGTAATCTTTCAGTGAGTAAACAAAGTGAAGCGACAGAGAAAATGACAGTTGGCTACAAAGTATAATGAACTCTTTTTCCAATGAAAACCAGACTAAACAAAATTGAAAGACATGTTGCGGACTGGGGAGGGGAGACATTTATAATAAAGTATTTCTAACCAGTTTGTATCAATCCAACAGACCAAAAGAGGACATGCAAGCCCCTCCAAGGGATAAGAATACTTATAGGCAAGAAGAAGCACAAATGTAAACAAACCTGTGACAAGGTGTTCAGCCAAGTTGTTGAAATATGGAAGCAAACAGCAATAAAACGCCCATTTCCCAAATCAGATTTTATAATGTGATGTGTTGCTAACACCTGTTGCTACTAAGGATGTGATGAGAAAGGTATCTTCATTATTTGTAGCAGAAACAGCCAACTGGTTCAGAGTTTCATGGGGATGGGGGCAATTTGGCATTATCTGATAAAATACATTTGAATACCTTTTGACCCTAAAATCCCACTCTTGTGATTCCATCAAAAATTTAAAATAAAATCCTTACTAAGACACATGTAAAGGGAAGCTGATTGAGTACTGTTTGCAATAGGAAACATTGCATATGACCTAAATCTCTGTCAACAAGAGTATGGGTGAATAAATTATGATAGATTTGGAAAACTGAGTGCCATAGTCCCATTAAAATCTGGGAACAACCAAGTTTCCATCAATAGGGAAATGGCTAAATAAATCGTAGTGTCACCATTTGATTGAATTTTGTAAGAATGGGATAAAGCTAGAGAGAAAGTGATAAAAGGATGTCTGTGCTGTACCAAGGGAATAAAGCAAATTGTAGACAAATGATAGGTGTTATAGATGGCCACATGGATGGATGGATGGATAGATAAATGATAGACAGATATAGATGATAGACGATAGCTAGGTAGTTAATAGGTGGATGGATAGATGGGTGGGTGGGTGGATAAAGATAGTAGATATAGATAGATGGATGGATAGATCAATGATAGATATAAATGATATATGATTGATAGATGATAGATACAGATGACAGGTAATGATGGATGGATGGATGGATGAGCAGATAGATATAGTAGATACAAGTAGATAGATGGATAGATAGATGATAGATATAGATGATGATAATGATAGACAGATTGATAGATAGATGGAAAGATGATAGAATGATCCCATTTAAATTTTTATTTAGTTTGTGTGTGTCTTCGTTCCAGCTGCTATAACAAATTACCACAGAATGGGTGGCCTAAACGACATTTACTTCTCACAGTTGCACAGGCTAACTCTTTTCAAAAATAGACAGAACAGCAAGAAGAAGTCTCAGAGACTGTCAGAGCAGCTAAGGTGGCCAGGCTATCGGACTCAAGTAAGTGAAGTCATGCATTAAAGTGGAAGCAGGGGGACAATCTAGGCGGAAAGAACAATATTGAGCCTGGGGACAAAAAAGGACAAAGAAAGACTGATCACTGAGAGAACGGGGTGGCTGGGAAGCTGGGAGATGTGCTGGGCTGTGATTAGCATTAGTCTGTGGTCAGTGTTCCGAGATTCGGCCCTGAGAGCATGGCCTTTGGGACCCAAGTGCAACATGGTGTGACTGTCGCCAGGGGACCAGGTTTCACAAGGTTGGTGGCCTGTGGGGCCAAGGGGTTTTGTTGCTGTTTGACATTAGAGCAGCAGGAGTGACTGCAGTCCCCATACCCAGTGATGCTTCCCAAATCTGGTGCCTTTGCAGGTGACAGTCACCACACTGAAATTGCCACCTAGGTCCTAGCAGGTCCAATGTCACACCAGCACTCTCCGCAAACCAGGAAGATCCTGCCAGAAAAAGCAGCAAGCAGCAAAATATTCTTAGTACGTGGTTGGTTGGGGGGGTTCCTCTCCTTCAAAATGCAAACAAGGCTGGCAGCTAGGACTCTTGTTCAGCCTTTACACAGCAATTTGCTGCTTTACTTAAGGGTTTGCATTTAATTCGCCCATGTTTTCCTCCCTCCCTCCCTCCCTCCCTTACTTTTATTAAACAAAGTTGCCTGCATTCAACTATTGCAGAAACTCAGAATGAGGAGACTGAGGACCCTAAATGCTGTTTTCCGACAAATGTAGTTTCTCTCCCTTGGGACTTGGGCTTCGCCCGTTGGAGGCCAGAGGGTCAGGTCTGAACTATGTTGAAACCAGAACTTCAGGGGCGTCGGGCATGGGGGCATTTGGACACTTGGCTGCTCTGGTTTTCAAGTTCGATGCCAAGAACCAGTCACTCAGCCTGGAGCAGCAGAACAAGTATAATGATTTGGTTTCTTATGGCCACGGTCATCTTCATCTATATATTTGCTGGTGATTTATTAGTAACTTTTCCACCCGTCTCAGTCTGCAGGAGACCTTGTATTGTTGAATTCCTTCTACAGTGTGGAGAGAAATGAGGGGAGCAGATGGGATTATGACTTATTTTCCAATGCTGAATTTCTAAAAAGATCTTTTGTCAGACATTGCACAGCAGTTTGTGAGATGAAATTAATTCTATGAATAAAATTGCTAACCTCACCTAAAAAAAGGTGCTTTATTTAAAGAAGGATCGATGAGGCTTGCTAAATATTATTTTTGGTGTTGATAAAGGCTTTTCATAATCTCAGGCTGCAAACTGGGATAAATGGGCCACTCCGGATGTTGCGCCAGCATGTCGGGGCCATCTCACAGTGTCACCCGCGAAGCTGGGGATGCAAAGCCCACCTCTGAGCTCCCAGAGTCTGTGGTCCCTCTACCTCAAGCTTGGAGTAGGAGAAATTTTTGTTCTTTAGGCTTGTCAGTTTACACTTCAGATCCGTGCTGGGCGTCATCTCTGAAGGATCAGTATCTGTGACTTGATCGGTCAGATGCTTAGTTGTATAACAAAATCACTCTCCAGACTGAAAGGTATGCCCTGGGGTTCTTTGTTCTTTGCCCAGCAGTCTCCTGAGTTCCAATTTTAAGTGGAATGTTGGCTGGTCTATGACTTCGGTGCTGATTTGCTCATCAGTAGAGCCCATTTCACAGCTCACAGCCTGGACCTTGTTCTGTGGTCTGTACACCGAGCTGGTGGGGCTGCAAGAGCCCAGTTCACTGTAGTTCACTGACTTTGGGGTCCTGCCCTGTCAGAGAATGATTCCAAGGCCCCCAGCCATCCTGAACTTGGAATTCCTAACATCACCAAATAGTGCTAACTCCTGGGAGCACGATCCGCAACCTCAAAGACACAGAAAAATCTGGGAAGAAGTTTCAATTTAAAAATGTGTTCATTAGATTAAGAAGAATCATTACATTTTATTCTAACATTTTTATTATGTCCATCAAAAAAAGAAACTGCCTTCCCCCCTCCTGTCTTGTGTAACTCTCTGAGGCTGAAGCCACCTAGGACTGCAGTAGAATTATGATAAACACCACCAAAATTCCCTCCCATGGCCTTCATGTTACAGATTTCCCTTTCCTAAGATAGAAAGAACTTAAGGGGAAAACCAGATTGTCGAGAGATCAGCCAGTTGCCATTTCCTTTTTAAAAAGAGCTCCCCAGAGAGAGGAGTGTGTGACTTTGCAGTGGGAGCACCTGCTCTGCTCTTGAGCTTCCCTCCTCTGCTTGTCTGCCCACAAGAACTCCGGAGGAGAGTCCCAGATGCCACCCAGCCCTGCGAAGTCTGCCCTGCGCGGGGAAACATACCCGACGGTGCAAAGAACTTCATTAGGACATCAAGCCTGTAGTCATCTTTTCAATTGCTTTCACTTATTTGGGGACCACCTGAGGCTCTGCGCAGTACACAGCAACACAGTCTGAGACATTTCTGTGATGTTCTCTGCATCATATAGTTGCTAACAACCTGTCAAAGTCATCCCGACACCAAACTGAGAAGCTGATGGTTTGGGTAACGTATTAGAGGAGATGAAAAAAAAAAGATAGTCCTCATTACTGTAATAAAACCAGCAGAGACACACTGCGAATCAATTACTGATTTGTGACCTAATGAACTCACCCTCAGTCAAGTGGAGAGCCGCACCGAGCCTCTTACATTATCAAATGATTTAGGATGGAGCGCTGTCTGAAGGCGGGCGACAAGTCGAGGCAGATCTGTTTTCTTAAATCGTAGCCAACTTAATTACCTTGTTCCTGAGTGCAGGGATCAAATTGAGCAACTTAAGGGGCTAAAGCTCTCGCCAGCTGGAAATGAAAAGGAAATAATTAACACCAACTAGAGCCACGTTAGGGCTGTGACATCCTGACAGGGACAAGGAGACTCGAAGGTAAGGCGGGTGCGAGATCCTTGCCCGGCCTGGCCATCGTAGCGGTCTGTCCAGGTGGCTGTGGTTGCTGCATGGGACTCAGCCCTCGGCGTGGCTACCCACCCAGGGAGCCCACCTGCCTGCACAGAGGGCAGGGCTCCTGCGCAGGGGAGCCCCTGGGAGGGCACAGCTCTCAGCACCCAGCCCACGTGTGCATGCCTCCAAGAAAAAGATTATAATGAAGATCCTGATTAAAAACAAGCACATCTTGCCAGTGATGAGAGAGCTATTTCTGTCTCATTTACTGGACCCTGTCCAGAAGCTGCTGTCCCACACAGAGCAGACCCCACGGGACAATGTCATGGTCGGAGGCAGGCTGCCAGCTTTTGGAAAGGCTGGTAGCCGCTATTTGCACTGAATCCTTGGGCACCCCTGTACTGTCCTCCTGACACGCAGACACCAAGCCAAAACATGGCAGCCTCCTCCAATGCTAGACAAGGAAATAAAATTGGGGGCACATCAGCCCCGACACCAGGGAAGAGTAGGGAGCGGGGACGCCATAACGCCAGGGTCCTCATCCTCCCCAGCAGGTTCCGGCTGCACCCACAGGACATGCCTAGTCCGAGTCGGGCCGTCTCCGACTACACGCCACTCCACAGGCGCTTGGGAGCGGGGACGCTGGCTCTGTCAGCACAGAGCTCTGGGGAGCCAGCCCATGCGCTGCCCACGTCGGAGAGAGTGGGATTAACCTCCGTGCATCACCGGTGAGTCAGCCCTGCCAGCCCCACGTGGGGCAACATCAGGCTTCCACGACACTCCGTTCCGGGGCTGCCGCAGGATGAATCATCACCAGAAGGCTTGTGGACTCAGGAGCCACAGCTGGAAGAGTGTTTGAGCAACTGGGCATTTGAGAAATGGCTTGTGAGGGTTGCGTGCTCTGCACAGGGGGCCCATCCGTCTGAGTCAGGCCCATGGATACTCGACTCCCCACCGGGACCTTGGCCAAGTCATTGAGAGCGGTGCTCCCCAAGCTTGCATGTGCATAGGAATCACCTAGTTTAGTGCAAATTTGGATTCATGGGTCTGGGAGGGGTCGGAGATTGTGTAAGTCTCACAAGCCCCAGGCAATGCTCCCGGCTGCATGGTGGGCCACCCTTGGAACAACAAAACCCTCAAGTTTCTTTTCCTTCCCACGGTGGTGTTTTTCAGTAGGGCAGAAATACTAACTAAGTCCTATGCCTACAGTCAGAAGTCCCAGGAGCAACATCCCACTGCAGAGGAGTGAGTGGGGCCCCGGGCCCTCAGCCAGCCCGGTAGTCAAGGCCCACTTTGGGGTCTGTGGCCCTCAGGGGCGTCACAGCTGCACACCAGTAGGAGGTGTGGAGTGCAGCAGAATTCCCCGGGAAATGAAGGGCAGAGCTGGGAAGCCCGGGCAAGCCGCACAGCAGAGCAAACCCTTCGGGCCTGTGACCCCTTCCCCAGCTGTCCGCCTCCCTCCGTGGTGGTGGAGCCTGACATGGGGGCATGATAGTCATGCAGGGTGACTTCCAAACTGAGAAATCAAGTGCTCAGCATGAAGCAGTAGCTCATCTGAATACCTTGTGTGACAATGGGTCGAGGTGTCTGGGCAGCTCCTTCCTGAACAGCCAGGAGGACTGCAGGACACCCAGAAATGAGACGGTGGAGAGGCGGTCGGCACAGGCGGCCACCCTCACCTACCCGCACGTTCCTTGGCTGAGAGCCAGGCACAGGGCCCGGCCGAGGCAGCCTCCGGGGACGCCGGGCTGCGCCACCACTCGAGCTGCTCTGCAGCACGCAGCCCTGCCCTCCGAAGCCTGGGTGATTCATTGGATTTAATATTGTCCCAAGTCTCCCTCCAGGGAAGGCTGCAGGAATGTTTATCAAAAAAAGCACAGCCATTAAAAAAGTCTGCAGGCTCCATCCTTTAAAAGACGTTCTTTATTAACTACAGCGATGGCAGCCCCAGTGTTCAGCTGCCCTACGGTCAGGTCACAGAGCACGCAAGGTGAGGGCCACACCCACATCATTCTACCTTTACTTGTGCTCACAGGAGGCTTCACGGGGACTAGGGTGAACTCCCGCGTGTGAAAGACCCAGAATGCCCACCTCCCCTTTGCCGGAGTTGGGCCTGTACAAGCCCTGCTGGGGGCTGGACCAGGCTGGTTTATGGGTGGGGAGGGGACCCCCCTGGGACCACCTCTTCCACCTTCTCCAAGAGCCACACCCCAGATGTGTGAAGATGTGCTCTAGGACCTAACATTTCCCCACTTTCCCTCCACTTGGCCATTTTGCACCCCAGGAGGGCTACCATGGGATCCACATGCTGCCCCATCTTGACTTGAAAAGAAGTTTCTTTCTGTATCGGTTGGGGCGGCTCCACTGCCTCTGGACACCCATGAGCCGTCTCGAGTGGCCACGTCTTCCCTCCAGCCGCTGGCTCAGCACGCACAGGCTCTCCCCACGCTGTACCTCCCCAGCGGGCTAAGTCGCTGCTCCCTGGGACCATATAATATATATACTTACCTCCTTCCTGATCACACCTGAACTCTGACAAAGATCTGCAGCTCCCACCTCCTTTACCTTTAAACAGCTTAGCAAATCTTTGCAGAGAATAAGCGACTCCTTGACCAAATGGCCTTCAAGGCAGCTGGCTTGGGAACGCACGCCTGAGGGTAGCTTTGAGACCAGGAACTTGGGGAGGAAGCTCAGAGCCCTGGGCAGTTCACCTTCTCCCAGGGTCACTGCAGGGGTAAGGTGCATGGAAACCAAACCGTGCTCAGGAGGCCACTGACCCCCCTACACACGTGGAGGGTGCAGAAATGGTGCAGCCCAGGGGCCTGTTCCCTCCTACGTCCCACCAAGCCCCTCCGCTCACCTCCATGTCTGTCCCGTCAGCCTTCCCATGCCCACAGACTCTTTCCTGGGCCCACCCTGGGCTTCTCCTGACACCTCCATGCAGGGAGCCCTGGCTGCTGTGTGTGGCTTCGTGTCCCCAGTCACCCAGCCACGAGGGGAACTTCCCTGCAGGGGTGTGATTCTTTAAGGCATGTCTCCTTCCCCCAGACAAATGTCACTATCAAAAAGCCCATTTACTGTTTTTCATCTATTTGCCACAGTCATATATGTCCATCTCAGAATAATCTGTGTGGCAGCAAAAAGCCCAGGAAAAGCGCTATCTCCTGTGATCCCGCACCCAGAGGTAAACATGGACCCCATTTTCTGGCATTACTTTGCAGTCTTCCCAAATTATATTTCAAAAATAGCACAAGACATGGTAAGAGCTCTCTTGAAAGCTGCCCAACATGAGCTTTGGGAGACACTCTGGGGATTCCGCCGCTGTCTCTGCGGCTTGAATCTCTTGGGCTGGGCTCTGCCCCCACCCGCTCCCAGGCTCTGCTGTTCTGCCGTGAAGTGAACAGGTGCTCTTCTCGTCCCCTGTCCGGGCCCACAGTCTTTCCCTGAGCCATACACTCCCTCCTTTGGCCCTAAGCACTCTCCGGGCACTGCTCACTCTGAACTTTGCATCCTGCTCTGACCTCTGTCCCAGACACCAGCGCCCTGCGCGTCCCTCCTGGAGGTCTGCACGGAGTGCACAGCTGGCATGAGCCAATGTACCTGCTTTCTGCTTTTAGGTGCCCGATTCTCCTCATTTCTGCTAAAAGTGCCATCCTGTTTCCAAGTTGGACCCACTGCGGACTCCACTCCGTCCTTTCTCCGTGTCCTTATGCTCGCAAGGAACCTCCACCGTACTTCAGAAACCCCTCGTAATCTTACCATTTCTCCTTAAGGCCCACCGCCACTGCCTTCAGTCAAAATCCCCACCAATTTCTTCTCTTGGCTTTATTTTTCTAACTACAAATGGGATTCATTTTCAACAGAAAAAAAAAATTAACACAAGGAAAATCCAGAGATGAGAACAAAACTTCTCTGTCATCGCCACACCCAGAATCCACTGCTCTAATGTGTGGCTGGCTCCTAGAAGTCCCTGCCCCACGAGTCCCCTGCTTTGTCAGTTCTATTGCTGCCAGGATGCGTTCCTGAGTCACTCTGGATGTCCTTGTACCCGCTTCACTTGCTCCGTGACGCTCCCTTTCATGATTGGCCATTTCTCCTTAAGGCCATTTCTCCTTAACACGTTATTCTGTTAAGCCACCACCGCAACTGAATTTGTATCACTCAGGGCCAAAATAGGAAAACAAAACTCTAAATATTTCTAACAGAGGAAATGTAATGCAAGGAATTAGTTACAAAGGTGACTCAAGAGCTGAGCAGACAAATGTGGGAGCGTGAAGCAGTTCAGAGGGAGCGACAGTGGGAAGCCACCACCCAGCCTGTACAGTTGGGCCCAGCTCACCATTCTGCCTAGTTGTTAAAATATTCCTACTGTCGATCTCTTTTAGTCCTTCTTTTCTGCCTTTCTTATCTTGTATTGGGCTGATCAGGTATTTTTAGTGTCACCTTTTAATTCTTCTATAGGCTTTTTAGCTACACTGTGTGTGTAATTTTTAGGGGTTTTTCTAGAAACTGCATGTGGACCTTTAGCTTATAACCACCTAACCAATGAGGTAAGTTTGTGCTGCTGCACATAAACTATTGGCAGCTTACGGCGGTACGACTGCGTTTAGTGTCCTATACTATCCTTGGGCTGTTGACGTCACAGATGTCCTTCTGTTTATGTTATTAATCCCACAGCATGCTGCTGTAATTTCTGCTTTAAACCTATATCTTACAGAAATTAAGGAAAGGAATAATGCATAGTGTGTATCTTACATGTATGTGTATATATGCACATATGTGTATACACACATTTTTCTACCATACATGTATTTTTACCCACAGTTACCCTTTCTCACATTCTTTATTCATTCCTGAAAATCCAGTTTTTGTCTGGTGGTGTTTCCTTCAGCCTGAAGAACAACCTTCCTTATATCTGCTGATAACAAGTTTTCTCCGTATTTAACTATCTGCAGTGTCTTCATTTCATCTGCCTTGTGAGGGATAGTTTTGCTAGATATAGAATTCTGGTGAACAGCATTTTCCTCCCAGCACCTTAAGTGACTTACCCTGTCGGCTTCTGTCCTGGCTGCTCCTAAAGAGCAGTCAGCTGCCATCTGCATCATTGTTCCCCACACTAGACCCCATCTTCTCTGTCTGCGTCAAAATTGCACTGTTGCCTTTATCTGCGGCTTCAAAGCTGGGTATAAGTTTCTTTGCTTTTACTTTGCTTTAGTTTTGCTGAGTTTCTTGGATTTGGAAATTGATGTTTTACACAGAATTTGAAACAAAAGGAACCCCAAACCCTTAAGAAAACCATGACAAGTACTTCAGGCCCCAGTCCAGATCTGTGGCTTTGCTTCCACCCACCCTGGATCTCTGTCCCGCATGCCACTCCGCGAGCACTGTGCATGACTTCATGCCCCTCTGCTTACGCAGGCGCTGTGATTTCTACTAGAAGCCGCCTTTCTTCCAAATCCATTATCAACCTACCACTATCCTGCCCTCTCAGTAAAGCGCAGTTCAAACATCACGTCATCTGCGCGGCCCCCCACACCAGCCCTGGCCATGTGACAGCTCCACCTCTCCTCCCTCGGCGCTCTGCCTTTGCTCTTTATTACAGCATATGGGACACATCAATGGGATTATATTTTTTTGCATATCTTCTCCCATTTGGCCTTTGTTAATGACAAGAATTCTCTCTTATTCTCTTTGTAGCCCGTGTACCTAACACAACGCCAGAGGCAGCACCTGTGTTCAATGAATGTTCCCAGGCTTACTGGATGAATAAATGAGTGAATGGAGTTTACTTGAGAGGATGAGCTATTGTTTCTAGGCCCTTCATAAGGAGAAGTAAGGTGGCATTTATCCCTAAAGTTTAACTTGATGATGAGTAAGTGTTTAGATTTTGATTGAGGATATGTAGGTTCCCAGAAATCTTCAGAGAAAAGCTCTCAGGTAACTCATGGTTTCTGAATGGAGGCCAAGAATGAGTGTTAAATCTGTAGTAAGTGTATAAAAGTGGGAGCGATCCTTTTTTATTATATATTACCTCCCCAGTCATTATGACATCATTTCATATTCATTGTGATAACACCAATCATTAATGTACTCATTTGGCATTCATATGACTCTCTTATGCACTTCAATGGGAATTCTGTTGTAATTAACCATTAGTTAATGTTAATAGTAATGGACGTTTAAAATAATGTGCTACCAAATAGGGTCATTGACAGAGAAGGGGTCAATGCACTCGGGCACGAGAGGCATGGGAGCCACCCCTTCTGCCAGGAAAGGCTCCTGAGGCAGCGCAGCACAGTCTGGGTCCCTGCAAACGAAGGCAGCCTGTTAGCCTGGGGTGGGGGCTGCTCTTGGCCGTCTCTTTTTGAGAAAACTTGATCTGAATTTAAGAAGAAAATTCTGACAGCTTAGCATTTGATTCAGCATTTCTCTCTCAGTTTATATGCAGATCAACTATGTCCTAAATTATCTCTCTCTTATTAGCCTTATTTACACATTGTATTTTTCTGTTAGACAGCAAATCTGAGTTTCCAAAAGGGTTGTCTTGGAAAAGGGATTTGGGGGCAATACGAAGGTAAAATGTATGTCCATCCCAGATCAAAGTGATGGTCCTATCAAAAGCAGTAGTTTGGTGAAGGTGAGTTCATGGGTTCTGCTTGGGGTGGGGTCACTTTGAAACACAAAACAGAACAGTCTGAACCTCCAGGGTTATCAAGGCGTGGGCGCCCTTTGGAAGTGCTTGTGAGGGTGGAACTTATTTCCTCCAGAACGTGCCTGGCTTCCTCCCAAGGTGGCCCTTGTCATTTTGGAGGGCCAGCACCTAATCTCAGGATGTGGCGTCACAGACAGAGAGCATCACCCACTTCTCTGCCCTGATGCCCAAGGTCCTTGGACTGACCCCCACTTTCATGACAGAGACCCTGATGGAGGGGGAAAGCCCAGCAGAAGGACCTCGAGGGTCCCATGGCTCTAGGTCCAGAGGCCTGGGGGCTTGGAGTGGCCTGGCCTCCGAGAGCCTCCTCAGGCCTTGTGCTCTGGAAGGAGGCTGGGCACATATTCCCTGTGCCCCCCGGCACAGGCCAGGAGGACCACTCTCCACAAAAAGCCACTCCTGTCTGCCTGGCAATGCCTTGGAAGTGTACAAGGCCAGGTGATTATCTCTTTAAATGACTGACTTACCTTCTACCCTGTAGGCAGGTGCAAAGGGCACATGTGCACAGTAGAGGTAACACACTGACCCTGCCTCACACGACTGAGTGATCCACTGACTTCTGGGCCTGAGAAAAAGTTGTTCAGTGCGAGGAGGTGGAGACACATCTGAGACTGAGGGGAGGGAGGGAAAGCGCTGCTGGACCTGGGCCTGCCCCAGCACGGCTCCCCACAGCGGGACGGGCCTGCCCCGCTGCATGGCCCTGTCAGGGCAGCTGTGGAGTGGAAGGGCCATAGTGGCCCCCCTTTACTGCCCGAGGACATGTGGCCACAGCACGAGGACGACAGGCCCAAGCTGGAGGGGCCGAGGTTGCCGGCGGTCTGGCGATCCCAGGACCCGCTGTCTCCACGCCCTCTCCACCCTCCCGCCCGGCAGGAAGCTGCCCTCTGCTCTTCCAGGAAGTCCTCCCAGGACACACCCGCCAGATTCTCATCAGTCTTCCCATCCTCATCAGCATGGAAGACCCTAGAATATCAGAGCCAGACAGGCCTCAAGATGACCGCATCCAGCCGTTCGCTTTGACCGACCTGGACACTGAGGCATGGCGGGAGAGGCGCGGTGCTTGCTGCCCGGGGAACAAAAATTGATTCCAAGCTCATCTTGTTCTTTTCCTACCCCATCTGGTGCAGCCATTTCTCCAAGGACGCTTTGTCCTTTAAGGGGACAGTCACATTTAAAAACCAAGAACTAGATCGTAGGTCTAATTGCTTTCGGAGGGATTTTTGCTCCTATGTCCTCAAAGCTAGAAAACGTTTGTGTTTAAGTAAAATATAGGCATAGACATATGCAAATTAATTTCTTCCTCTATCTATCCACCCATCCTTCCATCATCTACGTATGTCTTTTATTTACCCATCTACCCATCTATTTCTCTGTCTCAGACAATGAGATGCACTGATAGCTAACCTAGATCTAACACAGCAGATTCTCCCCTCCCATGTCTGCACCTTCCCATCCAGTACGCCCAGCGCTGGCTCCGGTAGCAAGGCCATAAACGGTGGCGATGCACATGACGTATATACTCATCTCCTGCGTGGGCCTGCCCCCTGCCCCTGCCCGTCGCTCTGCACCCCCTGACACCCTCCCAGGGGGCATCTGCTGCTGGCCAATGTCTTCCTACGTCTCCCGAGCCTGCTGATGGACTTTTGTCTGAAAATGGAAGGAAGAAGAGATGGAGGAGAGGCCGTGGAGGCAGAAAGGCAGGTCAGTAGGCACCCTCAGAGACCTCAGAACATCCCCCCTCCAGTTCGTATCAAGGGAGGGGGGACGGCCTCTTCTAGGTGGCCTGCCACTAAAGAATCCCTGTCTCCGGACATGCTTGGGCTTGGAGCAGAAGGTGGCCAGCGCAGAGCGGGGTGTGCTGATTTGCGTGTCCGTGCCTGGGGGTACCCATGTGCGTCATGACAAATGGAAGCAGCGATGTTTAGACACCGCAGCATAACTCCTCATAGAACACACTTCTTTAAACCCAGATTAAATATACAGTTTGAAGCCTGACCTTTCTGAGTAATTAAAGATTTCTACTTTATGGTTTTTATAGACATGGTACGGTAGAGGCAAGAGGAAGCTCCTCAATGATTAAGGTAGATGGTGTGGGGCAGGGTTTGCTGTGTGGAATTTAAAGAGGCAAATACAGGCAGCATTCCAGGCCAGTGGCTGTGGTGGTTTGGGGTCCGGGCGGGGGGCAGCACTCAGAGGAGCCGTGAGCATCACTGGGTTGTGGAGTAAGAGGCAGATAAAAGCCCAGTGCAGGACGGATGGGGCGCTCAGGCAGCCAGGCCACAGCTGGGCCACACTGTGTGGATTCTCAGCCTCCTTTGTTCAGACCCTGTGCGCCCTGGCTGAGCTTAGAGGCACCCAGAGAATGATAAGGATGTGTCGAAAGGGCAGAGAAGTTGTTACCTGAACATGTTGCTACTGACCAAACCTGGGATAATCTGAGAGACAAAATTAATAATGATAGTAAGTGGGTTCTATCCCATTGGGTAAAAGAATAGTCTATCTGACATATGGATAAATAAATGAATAAATGGAGAGAGGAAAAATCTCTTCCTAATCATAAAAAGCTAACTAATAAATGTAGTAACAATAATGTAATTAGAAAATCACCATTTGGCAACCATCACAGTAATATTTAATCAACAATAATTAATTCAGGTCAGAACTATCAATGGACACTGAAACTTGGGCATGAAAGTTGGGTGAAGAAAGGCATCTACATGTTCCAAAACTAGGTGGTAATTACGACAGAGGATATAAAGTGACTTTTCAGTGGACAAGCGTGGCTCGGGTGACTGAGCAGCCCTGGGACACACCCGCATCCTGAGCCCTGGTGAAGATGCATGACAAGAAAGCTCATCACCTCGTGACATCGCCACCAAAGCTTCACAGCCTAGGTCTCATTTCAAGGAAACCAGAAAATCCAAACTAAGGGGTGATCCACAAAAATAACTGGCTTATAAATGATTTCACTCATATGTGGAGTATAAGAACAAAAGAAAACTGAAGGAACAAAACAGCAGCAGAAGCACAGAACCCAAGAATGGACTAATAGTTACCAAAGGGAAAGGGACTGGGGAGGATGGGTGGGAAGGGAGGGATGCAGGGGGGGGGGAGAAAGGGGGCATTACAATTGGCATGTATAATGTGGGGGGGGCACGGGGAGGGCTGTGCAACACAGAGAAGACAAGTAGTGATTTTACAGCATCTTACTATGTTGATGGACAGTGACTGTGAAGGGGTATGTGGGGGGAACTTGGTGAAGGGGGGAGCCTAGTAAACATAATGTCCTTCATGTAATTGTAGATTAATGATACCAAAATAAAATTTAAAAAAAAGAAAAGGGCAAATTTCCAAAAAATTTTAAAAAATAACTGGCTTATAATCTTCAAAAATGTCAAGGTCTTGGAAATCAAGGAAACTAGTGCAGATGGTAGGATCCTAGAGAGACCGCTCAGAATGCCCCAGACCCTGGGCTGCACCTGCTGGGTGTGGTCCGGGCGGCTGGTAGCACTGGAAACGGCCCCGACAATGGGTATACAGACCTCGTCCAGACTACCCTGCAACTCTCATGTCACCTTCTCATGAAATTGTTTCAAACAACCAGCAACCCCTGCCACACAGGCGGACGAGTCCATGAAGAAACTGGGGATGGCAGCAAGAACTGTCCCCGCCTCTGTCCCCATTCCCAGGAAGCTTGGTTCTTCTGTAATGATTCTGTGTCAGTATTTGGCTGCAAAATAAAATAGTATACAGGGTACTCAGAATTGATGGACTAATTTCTAGACTGACAGTTCTTCCTTCTCAGAAGCAAAAAGGAGCTGAGATAGTTCACAGTTTGAGCCTGACAAGAAACATATGATTTGTACTTTCCTGGAGACTTCCCATTTGTCAGTGGGCATGCAGGAAGGCACTCTCCTCTCCACAAACATCCATGGCTCCCATTTGCCTGCAGAAAAAAGGCCAGAATTTGAGGCCCTCAGTTACATGACCCCTGACCTTCCATTTAGGATAAGCACCCCCTCGAGCTATCCAGTCATTGGCCATCATGCCATGCCCTGTATTCAAATAGATTTCTGCTCACCTGGGTCTTCTCCACAGGGCTTTCTCCAGCCATCGCCTCCTCCCTGACCTCCCAGCCTCCCACTTGCACACCTATCCTCACCACAGTCAACAGTTCCCTCATCTGTTCTACCCCCTAGATTATAGATTATTATTAACAAATAAATAAATTTGTTATTTATTAAGTGATTCCACTGGCTAGTGTCCTTTTACATGGAGCTATTAAATATGGAAAGATACACTCAGGAGGTATTTACTGAGCATCTACTGTATCTTGAAAAACACTCGCAGTTCCCAGGATGCAATAGACACTAATACATTTCTGCTGAGGCTACCTGCTCATATGTCATAGCTCCCGTATGAAAGGACTTTGTTGGCCTCTTAAAGAGATGTTTATAAACACATGGACACACAACCATTGGGTGAGAGACACACAAACTACATCAGTGAGTTTTTTAACTTTTATTAAAGATTGTATTTTTTAGAGCAGTTAAGATTCACATCAAAATCGAGAGGACGGGAAGAGATTTTTCCTATGTCTCCTTCCCCCTGACACACACGAGCCCCCACCACTATCACCATCCCCACCCGAGTGGGACGGTCGTCACAGCTGACAGCTCTACGTGACCACCACCTCATCACCCAGACCCCACAGTTGACATTGGGGTCTCTCCTGGTGGTGTGCATTCTGTGGGTTTGGACTAGTGAATAAAGACTTGTACCCACAATTACAGTGTCACACAGAGTAGTTTCACTGCCTCATAAAAGCTCCATGCTCCATCTACTCATCTCCCCAACCCCTGACAAGCACCCATCTTTTTACTGTCTCCAGTTTTGCTTTTTACAGAATGTCACATGGTTGGAAACAATCAGTATGTGGCCATAGTGAACTTCGTACTTGAGTAGGACCAACAGGTCAAATGAGTGTTCCTTGTTTATCACTCATTGCTTGTTTTAGTATTTATGGGACACAAACACTGAGACCACAGTCCGTTTCTATATTCTCTAATGTAATCATTTCCATGTACTTTCCAGACTTACTATTAGTAACAACGAGAGAGAGCAGAGGAAAGGTGAGCTTGGTGTCCTAGCCAACCCGAACCAGCATCTGGCCTCACTCAGACACCCTCGTTGGTTTCAATTCATTAAGAGAGCTTTTAAACTACGTCATGATCTCACTTACACAAGGACGCGAAAGGAATCTCAGGGGCAGAGAGAACCAGGCTTGCCGGGGGCTGCAGGGGAGGGAGAAGTGGCGAGGTGACGTCCAGGGGTCCAGAGCTTCAGTGACGCAAGATGAACAAGGTCTGGAGATGCTCTGTGCGCCACTGTGCCCACCCTCGCTGCAAATTTGCCGGGAGGGCAGGCCTGTGTTAGATGTTCTTGCCATAAGAGAGCACCAGGAATGACAGTCACAGGGGAAGGGGAACACTTCTGAAGTTCATGGTCAAGATCATGGCCTTGGAGATGGAGATTCACACCATCACAGGTGCATACTCCCCCCAAACTCATGCGTTAAATATGTACAGGTTTTCATATGTCAATCCTACCTCAATAAAATGTTTTTTTAAGTGCCATGAAGGCAGAATAGTTCCAAAATAATGATGTGAAGTGGGTTTACGAGTATTTCGGAGGCTGATGAAGGAACAAAGCCATCAGGAGAAAGTATTTGGGGGTTTCCCCTTTTTTATTTTAGAACAATTGAGTACCATCAGATACTTCACTTAAAACAAACTTGGAAATACAGAACCTACTCACGTAGGGAGAAAAACATTTTTTCCGTGCAGGTAGACCACGTTCCTTTCTCCATTTCACATCTTGCACAGGCAGAGGTGTCCTACAAGCTGTTAAAGGCTTCCCCACGGTCCCTGCCAGGGCTCCCTGACCTGCCGCAGCAGGACCCGGACGCCATGGACTGCAACACGATGCACACGTGTCTGCTTTTAAGAAATTAATGGTATTTTTTAAAAAGAATTTTTGAAGGACTTGTTCAGGGTTGAGACAGAATTTACATCAGCATCATCTACTCAAAATGGATTTCCTATGCAAATGAATAGCATAAATTGTATTTCTGTTAAAAGGGAATTTCCTAAGATTAAAAAATATTTTCACAAGTGTGAAGCACGCAGGCCTCACGTGCCTTATTCTGACACTGGATGGGAAAGGGGTGGGGTCACACTTCAAGGTGTGCAGCTGAGAGAAATGAGCCTGCCTTTCCTCCAAGCTTGCCCCTCCCAGAGGCCAGCAGCATCCGCGTTGCCTGGGAGCCCCTCCAGACCCACCAACCACACAACGGCTGGGCACCTCGAAGCTGGAGAAGGCCCTGCTCTGTCCCCAGAGCATGAGAGCTGCTCTGCTCATTCGTAAGTAGTAAGAAAAGCTTGCAGCTCACCCTTGATGTAGAGTCCTCCTCCCTAGATCTCAGTGCACACAATGAGAAGGGCGGGAAATCCTGTCACGCCCACCACAGATACCCCTGGGCTGATTAGAGACTCATCTGCCCACTTCCACAGTGACGTGGAGATCCTGCTCGGATAGTAGAGAGGAAGTCAGTTCCACAGAAAGACTGGGAAGGGAAGCTCCCTACTCTGCCAAGTGGCCAGATTGGCCCTAGGCCCCAGTGGCGAGCACTTCACACGCCCCCTAATTCAGGCTCCTTCAGCAGGGACGTCCTCAAGGAATTTCAACTTGCAGGGCCACCAAGAAATAATCACGCTGTTTGCATTGCAACCCTTTCCCGAAAGTGCTTATATTTGACACACTTCCAGCTTTACTCACAACTCACTCTGCAAATGAACTTTCAGCGTGATTCTTCAAGTAGCATCTGCAGAGTTTTATGCATTTCTCTTTTCCTTCCTACAAATTTTACACACAAAAAAAAAATAGAACACAAAGAGGACCTCCCCCATCCCAGCTCCCTAATTATAACCAGTTTGTTTGTTTATTTTAATTCACAGCACACTTCCTCTGAAATAATGAGCTTTTCAGTACAAAAAGGCCCCAAAATGGTGGCTGATGAATTAATTCACCAGAGGAGAATATTCCAATAAAAAGACAAAAGAGCAACAAGAGGAAGCCGGACACCAGCCTCGGAGGGTCAGAGGTGTCTGTGCTACCCACGGCTAAAAATTCCAGGAACACATCTCTTTGACTAATGGCATTTCTGTTTCTTTATCATGAGTAAAGATGACATTTCTATGATTGGACCCAAACAGAAGACGTGAAGGAGAGATCAGACCCCGTGTTACCCGCAGTACTGGGCTCCAGGCTTGGTAGTGCCAAAGAAACAAACCTTCTCAGCCCAAATGTTCCGAAGTAAAGAGAAAGTGTAAAGAGAAAGCCAGCGTGCCTCCTGAGGGCGTCCGCGACCACCGCTCTGCAGCTGGTCCGCGCTGCTGCAGATCCCAGGGGCACTGTGGACGTGGGGACGGCCTTTGTTGTCCTTCCAGGCCTGTGTTTATAACCGCGGAGAAGGCTCGTGTGTCTCATGATCAGAAATCCCAGCTCTAGCCAGGGCTGGATTTTCCTCATGTTTAGCTGCTATGCCTTTTGAATTTATTTTATATTTTTAATTGCATCCCTTCTGATTTGAAATGGGGTTGCCTCCCCAAGCCCTCTGTTGATTGGTGAAGATACAGAACCCCAGGGCAAAGGGCTCCCACAGCACCGCATCTGGACCTCTCCTTCAAGCACTGGCCAGTCATGAGGGCACAGATGCTCTCAGATGGGCCACAGACAAGACCCATCACTGAGATCTCCCCTTCCCTCCAGGTCTGGCTGATCTTTATAAGATCTGGAAACTGTCTCTCCCACTGGCTTCTCGGTTGTTTTTTTTTCCAACTTAAGATACACACAAGTATCTACAGGCTGTATCCCGGAGTCAGCAGGCAGCAGGGGCATTCAGGCAGGTCTCCATGCTTTCAAGGGCACAGAACGGCCGGCGCAGCCCTTGGTGCCCCCTTGCTCGGAGACTCATTGCTGTCTGCCGGCTGGAGCCCTTGGCTGGCACAGGGCCATCCGTGAGCTGCAGGTGTGCAGAACGCTTCGCTGGAGACTCCTGCAATAATCCAGGCAGGTCCACCGGGGACCGGGGACTGGGTCTGGGTGGGAGGGGAGGGCAGGGGTGGGCAGGGTACAGTTGTCACCCCAGGGAAGGACTCACACCTCCACCCGACACCGTGGTTGAGATATCAGGTAACAGCAGCAGCTGTCCAGGGCAGCAGAGACAGAATGCTCTGCACCTGTTTGCAACACACCTCATTATCATCAATATCCACATCGTCATTAAGGGTAATGCATTGATAAAATAGAGCCGCACAGGGGAGAAAGCTCTTCCAGGTGATACTGGGGGTTTTCCGTTCATCTGGGGTTATCAAAAGCCAGCCGCCGCCCCACGGGCCTCCCAGAGAAAGTTCCTGATTATCTTGTGCGTCAGACTCATTAGTTGCTCCTGAGCTCATTTTATCTGACAAGAGATTTTTTCTTAATCCCACTGTATCCTCATGGTGGTTTTGAAAGTTGTTCCCATTTGTTGGCTGGTTGGCTAGATGGATTTGCATTTATTTAATTGTTCTTTCTCTCTCCCTGGCCCTCCCCTGTGAGGAGACAGACCATCCAGGCCTATGTCAGCTGGACAGGTTGCCAATAATGCACACTGCTGAGAAACGGGCCCGTGTGCAGGGCTCTGACGCCTCCCTGCCCCTTCTGTGCGCTCGCCTGCCTTGCCGCACCTCTCAGACTTTGCTGGGTCACACAGCAGCGCCAGCCAGCGACTTTAACCTCTAACATTTGTCAACCAAGTGCCGGAAGGGCCCGATGGGGCAGTTCCAGGATTGTTGGTTAAGGTTTCTTTTTTTTTAATAGTTTCTGTGAGTCTGCTTGTTGAAAAGTCAAGAGAGAACCATACACAGTGATTACCAGAAAGGCAAACAACTGTTCATCAATACTGGTCAAAAGATGGCCCGGCACATGGAGCCAACCGGAGACAATGACGGGAAGATGTCGTTCCGCTGTGCCCACCGTTCAGGCCCGCCCGTGGTGGTCCATCCACCACAAGCCCGGTGTGGCCACCTGCGCAGGCCTCGCCCCTGCGGGCTGAGAAGTCTACGCACAAGGGAGGAACAGGCTAGCCTGACATGGTCCAGCTCACCGCAGAAACACTGCCAGCAACGCGCTGTGTCAACAGCGAAGAAAAACGTTTGCTGGGGCCAGAGCCCAGGCAGCAGCCGTGTGAGAGGTGGTGTTCTTGTAGCAGAAAAACAGACCTCACTGACAAATTGTTTAAGTGATTGATTTTAACTTTTCCCCCTCTTTGTAGCAAAAGGGCAGGTCTGCGAAGTTTCCAGTCAAAATGGCTCATGAATGGGTGATCACAACAACCTTAAGAGTCTTTTGATTTCCTGACAGATCAGTGGTGCTGGTGAATTTTGCATGATTGATAGCTGATGACTGACAAAGGGTTTTATGGAATAATTAGTAGGGTCCCAGATGGAAACGGCTGAGCACACGAGTGAGACACCCCACCCAAGAGGTGCAGGAACATCACAATTAAAAACCCAGCTCTCAAAGCTGCTCCAAACAGACCCAGGGCTCGAATCACAAAGAGAAGGTGGTGACTCCACTGGTCCCTGAGCTGCACAAGACTTCCCCTGCCCCCTGCCTCTGGTGCCCTTCCTATTTGCAAGCCCATGGCATGCCCAACCTTCAGGTTGGAACCCTGCAGGCTTCGTCTATGGTGAGTTCTCCAGAAGGAGGGAGTAATCGTAGTGAGTGGTCTCAGTAACGTTTAGGGACCCCAACACATGTTCAAACCACACTGAATTATGTGTTCCAGAAAATACTCAGGTCCATTCATAATGCCAGCGAAAAACAAAACTGTGTGTATTCTAAGACCCAAGACAGCAGGAGAAGAAAAACAGGTGCTGTGAGACAGCACCTAACTTCCCCTCAGGAAAGAGAAGCAGCTCCGAATCTGCATTCATGGCTGTCAAGACCACTTGTAAGGCAAGCTTAACTTCATTGGCCCACAATGTTAGCTTTGTCATATTTTGGAACCCATCTGAGCATAGGCCAGGTAAGGGGATGGTGGGGAAGCCTGGCCTGGAGCTGAGCTCCCTCTGGGGTCTGCAGCAGGTCCCCAGGATGGTCCAGCCACAGGGACTATGAGTTCATTCTGTTCAAGAGGGGGGGACCCTAAATGCACGGCCGCCTATAACCAGGTGATGAAGATGCAGTCATTCTCAGAGGCGGAGCCGACCATGGGGGCCCACATCCAAGCAGCAGAGCAGGGCACCTAGTGAGAAATCCCACAGACAGGAGGGTTCTGGGACCAAGCCAGCCGAACAGCATCAAAGATAATGACAAGCTACGAGAGCTTGTGTTGAGCTTCATCTGGGAAATGCAGGCAGCAGTGCACCACACGGACTTTGCCACTGTTACCATCATCCCCGTTAGAGAGATGAGGACTGGGGCTTAGAGACTGAAAGCTGCCTGCCGGGTCCATCTGGGTTGAGGGCCACAGCCAGGAACTTTTACACGTGAGGCACAGATATTTTTCAACCAGGGGTTGTTTCCTGAGGTCTGTAAAAGGTATTCTGCTCAGATCTTCCAGACACTGTGAGCAAGAGAGCAAAATCAATAGCTCCTCGCAGCATGCTGAGAGACCCCCCAAATACAAAGCCCCCCAGAGGCACTGTAGCCTCAGCAAGATGCCATGGGCTGTGCAGTAGACTCTAGGATAATTCCCATGTGTTGTGAATGAGCATCTCCTCCACGGCCTTAGTACATGAAAGTGCAGGACCAGGAGGGGTCCTAGAGCCAGGCGCCCCATTAACTGCCAGCTCAAAGGCCAGACATCCATCAGGACGGAGACAAAGGCATGCAGAGGTCAGGAAGCAGATGGCCTGGCAGAGGGGAGAACTCGGCTCAGGTATAGTTGCTGGCTGCACACAAAGGACCGTGAAGATGGCCACGGAGCCAAAGCAGGATGACATAAAACAAGACACTCATTTCCAGGCCCAGCGGGCAGACCAACTCAAAAGGCAGAGAATCTGCAGAAAGGCAAGCAAATCCAGTCTTTGAGGGGGAAGAGATTCTTCCTATTTAATAAGAATACCGGGGCCGGCATAGTCACGAGCACACACAACCGCCTTCTAATGGAGATGTTCTAGAATTAATGAGATAGCCAGTCTGAACCATTTCCATCTTGAGGGTGGGAGTCATGCCTTTGTTACAAGCTGAACTGTGTTTAATCAATATTTATTCCAGCATTATTAGCTGTAAGAACAATAATAGAAAAAAGTGTCATGTAAATATAAAGTCTTATTATAGCTAGCAAATTGGATGCATCAGCTGATTAATTTGAAATCTGTTTGGATATCCTTGGGATTATATTGCCAAGTTTCTGGGAGTTCAGTTTGAACTGGTGACTTTCAAAATTGATGCTGAGGGCAAGAGACAGTGCTAATTAGTGCATGAGCTCTTCACATCGGAAACCCTGGGAATGCATCCTTCTCGGGTCAAAAGTGAAAATGAGCTTGGTTCTCTCACTCTGGTCCCGGCTGACGCTGTCATCATCACAAAACTATCATATTCTTTGGCACAGCCACCAGGCCGTGTCAAGAGAACCTCAAGCCCAGTATTGCAGGGCCTGGTGGCAGATCCAGGCCATGCGGCAGCAGGTAGGGAAGCTTCCAGAGAGCAGTCTCCAAGCTACAGAAATGACTCAGGCCAGAGGCTTTAGCCTTTTGATTTCATGAGCAGTAAATTCATATGGGCTGATTTTAAAGGGGGAGAAAAAAGAAAGGAATTAATGATGCACATCCAATCTAAAAGATAGTGTCATCTACTTTATTCCAGTGCTTGTGCTTCACTGCATGGATCGTGCTCTGTAATCTTAGGTCACATAAGCATATAAAATGATGCAATATAGCAGAACATACGACTTTACACAATAAAGTGCCACACGGCACAGCCCGTCACCTCCGAACGGGCCCGCGTGCCCAAGCTATCTCCAGTTCTCTGCAGCTGCACGGGGCTCCTGAGAGCAGAATCCTGGTGCGGGAGAGGCATGTTTGGGACTGGCCATAGCAGTTGCTACTGGTTCTCTGGATCACTCATCCCCCAAACGTGCTAGGATTGCCCTGGGAAGTCAGAGGGGCACCAGGATGCAAAGCAGGAGCTTCCCAAAGACCGGAACCAATGCAAACAGACCGAGCTCCCAAGGGACCTGAGTCACTAGTGAGCAGATCCCAACAGCTTGCCAAAACTTGGAGAAGGGCTTGACTAGATGGACAGGGGCAGCACAGCCCCCCGCAAGGTGGGAAAACAGAGAAACCAGGCCACGTCTGGCCGCAGAGAGCCATCAGGCCCTCTGAGAGCCTGCGGGGAGCCCCGCGGCCTGGCACTGCCCTGGCAGGGCAGTGCTTTGCTCGTGGCTGTGTGACGCGTGGCACAACTCAATCACTGGAGGAGGCCTGGCCTGAGCTGAACCTGTGATGCTAGAATCTGCTTCTTTGTATTTTCTGGCTTTATCCAAAATTACCAGATGTCAGGGAGACAAGAGAAATGAGACCTAAGTTCCCAATAACCACGGTCTCAAGTACTGGGTGTGGGCACAGGAGACCACTTTATCTACACCTGGTGCAGAACAGCAGGCTCACTTCCAGAGGAGACTGAGCGGCGGGCGGCAGGCCAGCACCAACCCCACGTGTAACTGTGCATTGGAGGGCCCCTTTCACTTTATTAATTCAGGTGTAGTTCTCGGTCCTACCCCCAGATCCTGGGGTACTGCTGTGACTCAGGGAGCCTCTTGGCCCTGCTGCAGGACCCCAGGTCCCTGGCAGTCTGATTCCTTGTTTGTCATAACCAAGTGAGCTCAGGGTCCTTGGCCCCCACGACTGCGTCTCCAGGTCAGCCATTAGTCAGAAGCCTCCTGGTATCCCCTCCTGGCCACCCTCGAAGCACAAATGTCCCTGAGAATTATCAATTGGCTTTCAGGGACCCCTAATGGCTTCATCAATAACGTTTATCAGTTCCGAAGGTCAGTGGAGAAAGGAAGGCCGTGGGAAGCACCCCTGCGCAGAAGGTGCTCTGTGGGCTGATATGAGGGTCACCACTCTGTTCTCTGCGCCCTTAATTGGCACTTTGGGATCAGTATTAATTGAGCCACAACAGGAAGAGTGAGTCGTTGACAGCAGGAGGACAAGACACCCGTGCCGTCTGCCGAATGTGTACAGCCACCGCGAACATCCTCAAAGCAATAATTCCATTTTATGTCTTTCACATTTAATAGCAAATTCGCCATTTAATCTTTAAGACAGAAGTTACTTATTCTCAATCTACCTCTCTTCGCACAGCGATAATCTCATGCCACTCACACTGGCCGGTGGCATGAAGCCCATCACACTCCCAAATCAGGACCATTTTTTCATTAGCTCATATCCTTGCTGAGGTGGCCTCCTTTACACATGGCTGATCAGCAATCAACACTAGTTTGTTTCAATCAGAACAGCACCCGTGACTTCTCATTTAAACGCTGCTCCTGCAGAAGCACATTAACGCCAGGCACAGCGCATGGGGTGATTGCAACAACGGGTGTTTTTCCCTTCAGAAAAAATGCGGCTGAAATGCCAAGGAAAAAGAAAAGAAAAATTCCATGCATGTCACATTACTTCATGGACCTCGATGCAGACCTAGGTCTCTCCTAATTGTCAAGTGTACAGTGTCCCCTTTAAGTTAGGGAGTTAATAAACCCTGTTTTCAATCTTGGAAATGGAGACAAAAGGACAAATGCCTGACCTTGACCCGTGGACCCAGGAACCAGTTGCATAGTTCAGAACTAGCCTGTGAATCATTGCAAAATCTAAATTTTAGATATTAAATTCCTTCACTTCACCTCTCGAAAGAGTTTTTGGTAAAATAATAATCAACGGTCCTTCTTGTCCAGAGGGAAGGAGGGTGTGGAACACGAAAAAGGCCAGGAGCGTGGTGCTGGGGGTGCTGAGTGCGTGCCCAGCCCCCTCCGCCATGCACGCTGTCACTCTGTCCTCAGCAGTCCTTTGCGAGCCAGCCAGGCTCTCCCCTCTGACCCGGCTGCACCGCGGTTAGGCGTGAACACTTCCAAGACTGGTTCATCCACACTGAGAAATGCTGACTTTAATAGCAGGAGGCTTTGAAATGATTTTCTTATCTTGCTCATCCTTCTTGTATTTCACTTGGGTAAATGCAGCATGGCCACACACACACTCAGAAATCACATTTATCACAAAGTGAAGGGGACAACTTAACATTCGATCCCTGGCGAGGAAATGCAATTGTTTATTAGAGAGGACTCTGAAAATGTATCTGTGAATTCATGACATGCAGGCCACCGAAATTTGACATCAGATCTTTGTTTGTTTATTATTTATGTAGCTGGAATGTGTAATGGTCTCGAATTCCATTCCTTAAAAAATAAAGCCATAAATTGCTTTGAATATATAGTAATCTTCTGATCCCCAGAGATACACCACTGACGGTCTTTTGCTCTCTTCCAAGTAGGCATATTGGCATGTTTCAACAATGTTGTCTCTTTGCTCAAAATATAATTGGAATTCCTATTTTGGAACTGCCCATGTGAGAAAACCACAGAGATGTGGAGCTCTGCAGTTGAAAATGGTCTTGAGATGAAGTTGGCCAAACCTGGGGATGACAGAGTCTGATGTCCCCACAGAGCTGGGTCAAGGTGAGTGTTGGCCACAGGTAATCGTGACACCCAAGTCTACGGGTCCCCACGGCCCAGCAGGTAAAGGGAGACAACAGGAGAATGGAGGGACGGCAGTGCCGGGTGGCCCCAGAGGCCTGCACCCTCTCACCCACCAGCCCTGCCCTCTGGTCTGTGGTGGCCACTGTCCCATTGGGAAGGGGAATATGGGCAGACCTGTCTCCTGGCAGGGAGGGAGGCGAGGGGATGCTCCTGATGCCCAGACGAGGTTCTCATGAGCTTTTAATTCAGACCCTTTTTACGAGTTATGCTGGAATCCAACAAACTCATCTGGCATCTACTGGTTTCTAATCCTGCAGTCCATGCGTTATTTTAATATCCCAGAGTTGGAAATTTTAAAGGAAAAGAGAGAAGCACACTGCCGATAAACATACAAATTTTTGTGCTAGGCACTGAATTAGGTTCTTAAGCCATAAGAGGGGTTATGGGTTTTTTCTAGTGTTTTACTGAATTTATTGATCTTTTCGAAGAAATGTTTTATAAATAACTCCTCAGTCCCTGAGGACCCCAGCCTCATACACCCTAGCACTTGGTCTATACCCATGTGGGACAGATGCATAAAATCAGACAGTGAACTACAACAACGAAGAGAAGAGAAAAGACCGTAGCCATAATCGTGCTCCTGGGCACTCACTGGAATGTGGAGCTGCTCAAACCCGTCACCCCTTGGCGTGGGCTTGGGGTGGCCGGTGGGGGTGGGGGCCTGACCATGGGACTCAAGGTGCTGTGGCTGGTGAGGCACCGGGCAAATCTGCAGCCGGTCCACCGCCGCCTGAGGTCTACCGCCTGCCGATTCAGCACGCGCTTACTGCCTCCCACGATGACTTCTTGGTTTGCTGGGAACCCATCATTTTTGGACCCCCCCAAACATAGGAGGAAGAAAAGGTTATAATAAATTAGAAAAGAAGGAAAATTACAGTAATAAATCAGTTCTTCATATTCGCTAATAACTGGCCACGAGTGGAGTCTGATCCACGCTCTGTAAGATACCCGAAGGGACTCGTCACGTGCGCTGAGAGCAGTTCAGGGAAGAGCAAACAGAACATTGCAATTCAGCAGACTGATGCTGAAAACGCACCGGACGCAGGCATTCTTGTGTTCTGGTAGGGAAACAAGCCAGCGGGGTGCGATCGCCCGCCCACGGACCCTGCGCGTAGGGGCCCGGCTGGGATGGGGCGGAGGCCCTCAGCTCGGACCGCTCAGCAGCTCAAAGTGGCCAAGATCTTCCCTCCTGCCAGGTGGCGCCTGGGAAGGAGCCTTTCTTCGGCGCAGTGGGCTCCGCGCAGGTCGGCGTCTGCCATCTACGCGTAGGGCAGGGGAAGCTGCCTGGTTCCCAGGCTGAGCGGTTTCTCCCACCGTGAGGAGGTGAGAGTGTGGAACTACCTGAGGTCTGAGCATGCGGCTGGAGGGCGGTTCACAGTCCCACACACACCGATGTCTCATTTATTTATTCAACAAAAAGTATTAATTGATTTCTATGCAAAGTCAAACAAATGTAAGTGCTACTTCTAAGAGGTACGCACAAGGCCCAGATGAGCAGGAAAGGGCACGGAAGGCAGACGGGGCCCAGAGGGCCTCTCCGAGGAGCCCCCCCAGCAGCCTGCAGTGAACAGGACCTGGCGGGAGGCAGCAAGGGCGGCCTCCGTGAGGGAGGGGAGGCTGCTGGAGGCCGGGAGGGCAGCAGCCGCAGGGCTTGGGGGCTGTTAGAGGACAGGTGCCTTGGTTTGGTTACAGCGATGCCCGGCCCAGGTGGGGAGGGTGCTGGCCAAGATGCAGCCAGGAAACTCCCGAAGTGCCCACGCTGAGGGTCTCTGCAACTGGGAGGGCTTCTGACGCCGCCCTCCGCCTCTGCCTGGCCTCCTGCCTGAAGTGCTCGCCCCCTCCATCGCCTCCCGCTCCCCCCCACACTCACACACAGCTCACCTGCGCCCCATCAGCTTCCGGGAACCACCGCCACATCCTGACGCAGTGTCACCTGCTGGGACTGGCCTGTCCCCTTTCCTCCCCCCACGGCATCCCCACCCAGATGTCCCCCAGCTCTGCTGTCCCATCTGGTGGAGCCTAGCCACTGCAGGGCACAGCCCTTCCCCACACTCCCTTCTTCGTCTTCTCGGTCTGCCACGCACACACCATGAATAGTGGCCGGCACCCCTTTCATGAATGAGTGAATGAGTGAATCTACCTTAAAGCTGTAAGGAGCCCTTGAGGAATTTCAGGCAGAGATGGGACAAGACCAGCTTTGCCTTCCTTCCAAAATCTGCAGCAGATGTGAGGAAGGCTCATCTGTGAATCAGTCCACTGAACAAATATTTATGGAGAATCTGCTATGTGTGGGGCTCAGAGCTCAGCACAAGGACTCATCGTGGGCAGACCAGGAAGGCTGCTTTCCCTGCCTGAGCTCACCCAACAGCCAGAGAAAGGACAGTAAGTGAAGAATCCCTCAAACTCCCCCAAAGTATGTGGCTTTCATTCCAGACACAACGGACAAATGTGAGCTAAGTCCTTCCTAACAGTTCATTGAGTACCTCCTGTGTTCCAGGGATTACACTGGACACAGGCACTTAGCTTCAGCAAAGCCCATCTTGGCAACACATTTCTGCTGCAAACCAAACAGGATGTGGGGAGCACGCCATGCCATTTCCAAGGCAGCATCGTTTCATTACAGGGGAACCCAGACAACTTTCTGGTTATTCTCTGCGTGGGCACTTCTCCTGGGTTGGAAATCATAGAGGAAGAATTAGGAAACAAGGGAATATCCAAGGTGCAGAAGAAACCGGGCCTTACACTCTGAATTGTGTTCAGATCTCACCACTCAGACTTGGTATCTTTTCTAAGACTTCCCCAAACACCATGCCCACGGGCCAATGTGGGGAGGGCCGCGAGGCCATCGGGATTCGTTAGGAAACTGTTACTAACAGGATGTTTAAGAACCAGCCACTTGTTTGACTGGCCTCTGTTACAAAGCACTTGTCTGTGTGCAGAAGAGATTCTGTGTGTAATCCTGGCCTCATCGGTGCGTAAGAAAGAAAGAGGGACACACGCAGCCACATTGGAGAGCTGTTTAGCTTTTTATCTAACTTTTTAGAAATAAAAATATGAATGCAACAAACCAAAGTCCTTAAAATGAGTTTTGAAACAGAATAACTGTGTGCCTCCCGGGAGCAGGACGGGGAGGGCCGGCACAGCCTGGGGCCTCCCTCTCATCCTGGCCCTGATGCTCGCTTGACGTTGACCTTGAGTAAATGGTCCACTCACGGGGCACCTCGCTCTCCCCCCATGTGTACATCTGAGCTTAGCAATGACCCCTCGTTACCTTGTGGGGATGCTGTGAAAAGAAATGAGCTGACACTTCTGCCTTGTGGGGAGACCTGGAGTGCATGCAGGACAGAGTGACAAAAATGATTAAGAAGGAGCTCATTCCTTGAACAAGGGTTAAAAGACACTCGAGATAATTTAGACTAAAGCGAGAGCACCAAGAACTGACTTAATTCTTGGCTTCAATTTACAGTGATATTTTTGTGTTGATGTTGGTCTCTTTCTCTCTCCCATTCCCGCCTGCTGCCTGCACTCTCTCTCTCTCCCAGTCCTGAGCACCAGGAAGAAAGATTGTCCTTACCTATCACTCAAGCCCTCCCAACTCAGCCCATTAGCCGCGTGACTCTGTGGGACCCTGGATTGAACTGACCTACTTGAACGTCGCCTCCTCCACCACCTTAAACCTCCTTCAACCTTTTGCCTGTCTGCTGACGTTGATCTGAAAATCCCCAACCTTGTAACCAATTTCCTGGCTCGTGGGCCACCTGGAATTGTCAGAATAAAATACAGAATCGAGCCAACTTGTCATATGACAAAATTCACCTAAAAGCATTCTTTGTGTGTTTCTCTCTACTCACTCCATAGTAGCTCCATCAGCAATGGCCTGACCTTGAACTTGACTGAAAATATTCAGACCGTGAAGGCCACTGATAAAGGGAGAGGGATGCAGGGGAGGGCCTGGAGGTACAGTATGAAGTGATGATACAGTCATCACGTGACTGGCTTGTTACCAATCAGGGTGGGGACCCAAGATGCCGAAGCCTTATAATTTAGATCCGACTCCTTGAGCTGCCACCCATAAGAGAAATTGGAGAAAAATGTTAAAAGCCCGGTAGAAAATGTTAGAATTCTGTTTTATTGCCCAATTGTTTAAGGAATGCAAAAATGAAGAGATCGACCTACTCTTCTCAAACAAAAAAACATCCTCTTCTCCTATCACTCAATACCACCCAAATCAACTGGGACAGCAAACAGGCAGATAGAGGGAAAGATTAGACTGCTTCATGTCTTCATAATGAAACCACCACGTCTTTATTATCTCTAGAGTTGCCAGCCTGGAATAACCCATTATTTCTAGTCATTGTCATTCAATCACTCATCAATGATTATTATAAGCCCCGGGAAAGCTGATGGCACCTGAATTGACATCAAAACTTGGTCCTCCACTGCGGACTCACCAGTGATGTCACAGGCAGAGTACAGAATCCTGTCCAGGGGAGTCAGTGAGTGGGGAATTTGATTCAGAACCATAAATCTTCAAACGACTACCTTTGCACACAGTAAATTAATGCTTCTCAAACTTCTGTGTGTTCAAGAATGACATTCACCTGGTGAAATGGGTATTCCTGGCCCCCGTTCCGGCCTACTGACCATGTATCTGAATTATTAAGCAGCACTCAGGGACTCCAAAGTGCTGAGAAGTGTGTAATGAAGCTGCTTGGGCCTGTGGGACCCCCTCCCTCAGCAACGTGCTTAAGAATTATGAGAGGTCGTGCGGTCCAGAGAAAACTACACTGAAGACCATATATTGGTTCAGTGGTTACAATACTGAAAGCTCCATTTTTCTAAAGAAAATGCTGTCGCAGCTGTGTGGCCCTGAGTCGGAGGAGTTGCTCCAGTCTCCATTGCCTTGAACCCTTGCAGGCCTTGTGGACAATCCTAGCATGTCGCTGTTTCGATGCTTAGGCCTCCTTGGAGTCATTCTTCGCTGAGCCCAGATGGCCGGAGCGCTTTGAGATCACCAGATAGAAGCCGACATAGAATGACGGTCACATTTCAGAGTCTGTAAAATCGGCACAAACTGATTTCCACAAAGAGCATGACTGTAAGTGAGAACTGAAGCTAAAGGAATGCCGTCCCCCAGAGAGGCCTGACACTCACGTACATAACTCACCAGGCAGGTCATTTTTAAGGGGTGTGTGGAGGCTCCCCTTCCAAGGTGCCATTTCTGGCAGGACTGGGCCTGTCTTGTCCCCTTTTCTGTTCCTGTTTCGGCCCCCAGGCTGTTGAGGGGCTGGAGAAACCTGGTGCTGTTTTTCGGTTTGGTCCCACTGTCCGTCAGGAGAGTGGGCCAGTTTCATGCCATCTGCCCCTTTCACTGCTGTCTTACAATTGCCACAAAAATGATACATTTCAGACTGTTTTTCTTGTCCTCATTACAATCTTAAGGTTGTCATGAGAATACATTGATTTTGTGCCATTTTCTGTCTTCATTGCAGTCTTTGCCCTGAGAATGGCTTCGTCTGGAGCCATGTCTGTCCCTGCAGCCAGTTTCATCATGAGAGAAGAGATTCTTGAGCTGCCGCAGATGCCAATGTCAGGGCAGCGCGTCCCCCGCCGAGGCCCTGAGGGCGCGGGCAGAGCACAGCCCTTCTGGCGAGGGACTTTCTGTTGTGGTTTTTGTGACCCTGAGGTGATGGGGGAAAATGGATGCAGAGCGACGTCCCATCTCCAGGGCTGCAGTGAGAGCCAATGATTCAGGGGCTGAAAGAGGAGCACTATTTCTATCCCCAGGTAAAGTGGCCCCATCCTATTCAGGTTGACCTTGAAACTCTTTGGCTGGGCATCCGGAGTCAGGTGGGTGTCTGGCTCCTCCAGCGCTGTGGTTTGAGGTGCGAGAGGTCAACCCAGAGAAGAGAAGGGTCCACGGAACTGCCTCAGGGTGCTGCCTGCCCACGGAGGACACGCTGAGCCACGCAGGAGCCCAGGCCTGCCTCCCTTCTGAAACCCCGAGCTGGGGGAAGTCTCATGGCTCAGGTCCTCTGCCTCCACGTCCCAGCCACGGTTGTGACCAGATGCCCACATTTCCCTGGCGGGTGGCAGAGCTCTGGGGTGAATGTCCGGGCCCAGCTTAATTAGGAACAAAGGTTATCACAAGTTAAACATGACAGAATTTCTGAATTGTTCTTACAGGGCAGGTTGCTGTGAGGTGGGAGTGTGTTGTTAAGGGGCCAGGAAGGTGTTAGGCAGGAGTCTCTGCAGGGTCGGACCACAGATGCCCCCTGTCAGATAAGCAATCTGGCCAGAGGGCCCAACCCCTCCCCACCTCTGCCCAGCCTGGCCCAGTGGCTGGACCCCCCGGGGAGGCCCTGTCCCAGCCTTCAGTCTGAGACCAGGCCCCGCACCCACGTGCCAGTCCCAGAGCCAAACAACCTCAGAATGCCCACTGCTTTTCACGAGTCTCTCCAGGCAGTTGTGTACTTCAGGCATCCTGGTTAGCAAATGGTGACGCTCCTCATGCTGTGGCGTGGCATGTGAAGGATCCCAAACCACAGCCCCTCACTCTCAAGTCGGCTGGTGTCAGGGGCACTGGGAGGAGCTGGAAAAGCCAGCACATCGTTCCTTTGGCAAGTGAGCCCCGTCCGCTGCAGAGGGCAGCCTGCCTGCTCACAGAGGAGGCTCCCAAGGTGGAAATCCCAGCTAGAAATGCAGGTCCCTGACAGCCAACCGCTGAACCCCTGTCAAGTAACCCCTAATTTTGAAGCGATCTGTTAATTCCAGCAAATTGATTTATGTGCTTTTCGAGGCTTGCGAGTTGTTGTCCATCCGTGCTTCCCAGGAACCCGGCCCACCTGGTGCACTTAGAGCATTGACACAACCCAGTGCATCTCTGGAGAAAATCTCCTTTGTCAACACATCCAGAATTTGCTAATTAAATTAACAATGACATTACTCACTATCTTAAGAGAAAAAAAGTACCCCACCCAACCACGCCTGTTCCTTCTCCCACTTTCTCCTTCTCACTCTCCTTCTCTCCGGTTCTGAATTGTGTGCTCACCGAGAATCTCCAAGTTTAGCTGGCCATACAGGGCCTTATTTGGCCTGCCAACACCAGCAAACGGTCCATACTATCTGTCTGTCCAGTGAGGAGAAAACGCACACGTCTGCACACAAGCACACACACATGAGCACGTGCACACACGTAGGATGCAGTGACATAACTGCCTTCAGAAAAAAGGATGTTGCTCCCAAGGAGCAAGTGTGGATCTCATTAAAATGACAGGGTTGGCCAGCTCTACGTGTGTTCTCTGTATCATTCCAGCGAACTCCAAATGCAAGGACAGGCTGTCCCCAGGGCTCTGTAATTATGGGTCCATAATATCTCTGCTTCTCCCTGGGCTCCAAGCTGTAAGGAATTACAGGAGGGCTTGAATGAGCCATTTCACAAAGCCAAGAAGTTTTAGGTCACATTTTTCTTACACCGGAATTTCTTCTTGAACTCAGGGAAAATTAAAAAGTAAAAGCAAGGAAAGGAGATTTGGGACACCATTGTGTTTGTTTTAGTGACGACCTAGAAAATTCTCCCCTCCTGCACCTGAGTAAATGAGCGTGAAATCAGAGACAGAATACTTAATTCTCAGAACAGTAATATTTATGCAGCCTGTTTTTCAACAAGAGCCTTAAAATGTTTAATTCTTAGCAAGAAGTAGAGGTATTTCTTTAATATTTTTAAGTGACTAAGAAGACCATAGTCAATTAACGTGAGATGCCCGGGGTCACGGCCCTGTGGTATTTTGAAAGGTCAGTGTGGTTTATGGGTGCAATAGTAGGAACCCAAATGATGAGGGTTGAGAAGTATTTCTGCTAGGATACGTCTTCTCCCCAGCCTTGTCTGCAAACAGACAAGATGTACTCTTGTTAAATATTCTCCTTTGAGCCAAGGTATTGGCCTAAAATGCAAATGCTACCTGAAAGAGGTGATATATTACACATAAGTGGGGTCTTCAGATAATAGACCCAGTATCAGCAGAGTCCAAATAGGGCATGAATGGAGAGAATAGTTGAGTTACTTAAAAGCCAAGCAGGAGACATTGAGGCAGCCCAGAAAATTGCAAGAGCAGAAAGCCACCCCTCCAGGAGGCTGGAGAGACAAGGGAAAGATCCTCAAGACCGGGGTGTAAGCCCAGAGGCTTCCCCCGCCCGGAGCTGAAGCAGATGAGACTCAGCCCCCAGGCAGAGAAGGGGAGAAATACTGAGGCCCCTGTCTCCCTTCCTCCTACTCCTCTGTCCCCAACCCATCCTCCCACGGGACGTACCTGTGCCCAGGAATGCACAGGAATTCACAGACACACAGCAAAGCAGGGGAAGCAAGCAAGGGGTCAGGGGCCAGCAGGCTCCATATCAGACAACACGGGCAGTGGGGGGAAGATCCAGCCCCACAGACAGGAAGCATTCCATACAAGTGGAGCCCCCTGTTGGGTGCTTTGAGGAATTCAAAGCAAACTCACTAAGGAATTGTGTTGTAGAGGAAAGAATGGTAGGAAATTGCCTGTGGATGATTTGTTCCACCTCTCAGACCCTTACCTTGCCCTTCTGGGAGAGGCATTAGCCCAGTCCCTCTCACAGCAGCATGCACTGAAACCACTGACCACACGGAGGTTTTATTTTCTTTCCTCCTTCCCAAGGAACTGAATGTCTAGAATAAGATACTGGATGTTCTCAAAGTAGAAAAAAATGCAACACATTTTTGTCTCTGCAGTTATTTGACCATTATGCCCACTCCACACTGCTCCACGGCCTTGTCATCTCTACATAAATGAAGAACAAAGCTCTCGCATGCAAATCTGCCTCTTACCCATTACGCTCCCTCCAAGGCATCTCCTCTACATCAACCACAAACACAACTACTTGAAGACCCTTCTTTTTGTCCCCTTACCTCTTAAATCAGGGCTCTGCACACAGGTCTGCAAGCCAAGTCCACTGTGCTGCCTGATTTTGTAAATAAAGTTTTATTGGAACACAGTCACAGTCCTTGGTTTAAAACACCGCCAATGGCTGCTGCAACAGCAGAGCTGAGTACCTGGGACAGCGACAGCAAGGTCCAAGAGCCCAAGAGATTTACTCCCTGGCTCTTACAGAACAAGCTTGCTGACCGCGCCTTAAATGATGGCTCTAAATGCACCTCCTCCCTCCAGAGTGGATAAATATTATTAATCAGTCTCAGCCCTTCTTGAACCACACCTGAAGTTCCACATCGCCACAACGACTCCCCAGCTTGAAAGTAGAAAGTAGGGGAGGAGTGGAATCAAAAAATAATAATAATAATAATAATAACATTTGGTGAATTGCATGGAGAATCTGGACAGGAGAGGTTGTGAAAACATGACATTTCCTCTCAACAGCCAGAGTGGTCACCAAGAACCAGACAGGTCCCAGCATGAGCTGGTCATTCTAGTAATTTTATGGCAGAATGGCATTTATTTGCAAAGCATGTTCTTTTCCCTAAACTTTATCTGTAAAAAGAGAGAAGAGAAAGATTATGTGTGGATTATGGACTATGTGTGTATTATCTTTCCTTTCTCAGGAGTTGGCCTTTAGATGCAGGCTGTGTCTGTATGAAGCCAAGCAGGTGGATGGTAAGGGAGGAACCTCAGTGTGGGGACAGAGGTCTCCGTGGCAATTGCCAGTCGGTCCATGCTGATGAACAGGCTAATGGACTGGGGAGGCTCCTGGGATGAGCCTGCCCGACCCAGCCTATGCCCCACTGCCGTGAGTAAGTGGTAGGCCATCTGGTTTCAATGAGAATAACATCATTGGAAAGACTTGCACTGAGTTCCAAACCGCATTCTTATTGATAAGAAAGGTGACTGCATCTGTTGACTTTAGCCTTCATTTCTGAACCTGAAGGAGAGTTTTCTTCAGTGCATTGCTTACTAATCAACTTTTCTTTTCCAGCTTGTCATTCTGTTTAATGTTGCAAAACACGGCGATTTTTAAAAGCAGGATCTGATTTTGCAGAGAAATGTCTAAACTTAAGTGAAATAATGGCTGTAACAAAATACCACCAAATATGACAGCTTTGTTCTGCCAATGTAATTTGCTGATTCTGGAAACCAAATGCAGAGCCGTCTGCACCATCCTCAGAAAAGAGCTGTGCGTGACAGACGTAGGCCTGGGTAAACGCTGCACACACTACATTAAATAGCAGAGTTCTGCATTTGCTTTTGCTTTTTATTCACTTGTCAGAGCTGGCTTTTTAATACTCTGCTGTTCCTTCCAGCCTGGAGCCCAGAAAGGCGGTCTCACTTTAGAGCAAGAAGATGATACGATTTAATGATGCTACCGAATTCTTTTATTTCTAATATTCTTTTTGATGATATTTCAGGAAATAGAATGTGGCCCAGAGCTAATTTCCAGAGATATGCTGAGTCAGCATTTAGAAGACAGACGACACTGATGGCCTCAGAGTCGTGCACACTCAGGACAAAGCAGAGCATGGTCCGCACTGCCAGGCCTGGAGGGCACAGGCACTCAGGGCAGATGTGCTGCAGCCCTGTCACTGGGCAAAGAGTCTAGAAAAACATAGGGGAGCGGCTCTGCAATAATTGGAAAAGTAATACCTACTCCTCAATTTTGCCACAGGAAGCCCGTGCACACAGCCCTGCAGAAAGAAAACTGAACACAGGTCAGGAGCCGGCAGACTGTGGCCAATGCAGCCCACATTGTGGGAACCTGGGGAAGCCCCATCTGTGGCTGCTTCCACACCACAGTGGCCATGGTGAGTAGCTGCAACAGGGGTGCCTTAAATACTCACTACCCAGGCCTCTGAAGAAAAGGTTTGCCAAGCCCTGATGTAAATGAACACTGATAAACAAACGTGGACCTTTGCTAGTTATTTTGCAAGGCAGTGTGGTCTCCTCTGCACCAGCCTGACATCCCTTCTCATGCCACAACCCACAGCCTGGAATCCCCTTGAGGACAGAAGTGCATTTCCTCCTCCCCATTCAGTTCCTATGAAGTGTCTCACTCAAGAGGGGAGGTACCTGGGGGTGTGGTGGATTGTTTCCAAAAGGATCACCGTTGTTCTTCTCCCTGTCCCCATGCCCCTGGGCAGTGTCACTTGCAAATCTCCTCCTCAAGAAGTAAAGCCTTTCTCCAGCCTTGAAACATGGGCTGGTCAGGTGACTTGCTTTGACCCATGGAGTGTGGCAGAGGTGGCCGCATTCCAGGGGCCTTGCACACCCTTCCCCTCTTTCCTGCAACTCTGCCCTTCTCCCACGTGTCCAAGCCTGGGCCAGCCCTCTGGAGGGAGGGTGGCCACATAGGAGAGATACCGGCTGGGCTGGCCGAGACCATCCCAGACCCACCAGCAACCTGCCATCCTGGCTGCTGGTGGCAGATGCATGAGTGGGCACGGCTGACCCAGCCAAGTCCAGTCACAGAGCTGCCCACAGAATGGCAAGCTAGATAACATGCTGTTGCTTAAAGTCACAAGGTTAGGGATGTTTGTTATGCAGCCCGGTTAGCTGGTACATAGGGAACACTGCTGAGGTACGCCCTTCAGTGTGCAGGCTCCCAACGGAACAGCGCCCACTGGTGGGCAGGAGGATGCACTCCACTGGCTCAGAATGCTTCCTGCGGAGAAAATGCAGGAAATGAGTTGTTCAGACATAATGAGCTGGCGTGTAAATCATGTGTAAAACTGGGGAAATAAACAACGGAAACCCTAATAAACAGCCAGTTTTCCACTTCACAGTAAAACAAGGGCTCTCTGCCAGTCTTGTGGTGCCGTCACAGTTTAGAAGGTCCCACTGACATAGCACAGGTGAGGGGGACGGGGGAGGGGGGACCTTAAGAATGTATAACAACAGAGGGACCTTGCCTGGGCTTATGCACAGTGAAGGAGAAAAAGAAGTAGGGATGGAGAAAACAAATAAATTGGTAAACTCTATTCTGAAAGCGCTGAGCGTAGGAGCCCAGGGAACATAGACAAAGCACGTGATCTGGTTGCGAATGGAGTGTGTAGATTCATATTATTGTTCAGCAAACCTGTTTCGAGTGCCTGCTGTTTGCCAGGTACCCTGCTTGCATTTCCCTGGCGGCGTTCCCATTTACCCTCTTAGCACCCCCTCAAGGAGAGCTCTACACCCCTCAGAATGAGGAAAATGAGGCCACGTATGGGAAGCCCCACAGTCATGTCACATAAAATCCTTCACAGAACTTAGAGCCGTCGCCCGTCGGAGCAGCAGTTAGGGGCATGATGTAGCTCCTCCCCCAGGCTCCCGCCCTCGTGGTCCCAGGACCCTGCATGGCAGGCGGCCATCTGTTACTCAGCTTCTCCTTGAAGTTGCACAAGGAGGGAGCTCAGTGGCCCATGAGGTAACCAATTGCAGGTTTCGTTTCTAGGTGAGCCCACTGTGTGCAAAGGCATTTATCCCACTAGCAGGGACCACGTGCCAGACGTTGCACTTGAAGCTAGCATATAGAGGTAAGACGGAGTCTGCATCCTTACACAGCCCCCCCACTCCTTGCCTGAGTGATGGAAAGAAGAGAAGGGCATCCCACCTACGTCGGAAAAGTGGAAAGGATGCAGTTTGAGAGGGGAGGCCATGCCAGAGAGCCCGGGATATATGAGGGGTTCTACACAGTGCATGGAAACCAAGCTTAAAAACATTTAAGCAACACTCAAATTTTAACACTTAAAATTGACCTTGGAAAATTAAACACTGGCATACTAACTGCTGTACCCTGGTGAACACACGTCTTCTTGTAAACAATTACCAAGTGCCTGCAACACAAAGAGAAAGAACAAGAAAGCCATTGTATTGAGCTCTTGCCAGGCACCGTTTGTATCACTCCATCCTCCTGGGAACAACCTGAGAGGAAGGCATAATTAATACTCCCATCCACATTTCATAGTTAGAGAAACTGAGGCTCAGAGAGGTTAAGGAGCTCATTCAAGGTCAGTCAGGTAGTAAATGGCAGAGCCCGAATTTGAACTCAGGTCTGTCAGACCCGACAGTACAGGCTCCCAAACGTCATGCTACAGCATCCGTCACAGAGGTCACAGCAAGCAAGAAGGACGCATGGTGAGCATCTTCAGAGAGGCCCGGTGGGGAGGGACCCAAGCCGGCTCTCAGCTTTCGGACGCAGTGGAGATGACAGCGCTCAGGGAGTCTCCAAGATTACTCCACTTGATTTCCCAAGGAGACACCCACTGGGCACACGTCACTTTGCAAACCTGGAGACTGGACTTGACCTCACGGAGAAGTTTACTCTGGAGCAAGGCTACAGTGACGTGTCTGCCCCAGCAGCTGTGCGCAAAGGGAAACGTGTGGCCGTAATGACTCTACAGGTTATCTTGCCTGTGGCTGTAAACACCACCTTGACTGGTATTTCCCCACTGTGTTCCAGCATCTCATGGGATGGATTGTAAAGCATGTGAGTCAAGTTGAGTGAAAGGTCAGATGGTCGGAAGTGACGTCATTGTGTTGCCAAGTAAATTACTAAGTGGAAAACTGGTGTTCGGCAGCCTCGGGCGGTGCTAGGCAACGAGGTGCATCAGGTCTTGGTGAAGAACAACCACACACACAGAGGGTGACCTATTCCAGGGGCAACTTCAGTGGAACTGTTGGGTGCCCCAGACTTGCCAGCAGGGAGGGCAAATGCTGGCTCTGAATGTGAGTCCTTCAGTAAGACCCTCCCCATGGAGTGCAGCCTGGAGAAGCGTGGGGGTGGGCAGATGGGGCAGGAAGAGAAGAACGGAGCAAGTGCCCCATATCTCAAGAGATGGAAGACACTGAGCCAATCCTTCTCCTCTATGTGGTTTATTTCATATTAAGGCAAATTAACCTTTAATATGGTTCTACAAAGGGACACAGTCTGAGCCATAGCCGCAGATAGAGGAAGATGTTCTGATCCCGCATGGGCTGGCAACTATCTTTATACTGGAAATAAGACCAACGCTGGCATTACTTTTTGTTGTGAAGGTTTCCAGGGCAGAATGTTCATAGCTGCCTCTCTGTGAACGGGGCCCTCCGAACGCTGGCCAGGGCTGCCCTCCATCACTTCCAGCTTTGTCTGGAAGGTACATCCCTGCCCACAAACAGGAAAGAGTCATTACCCAAGAGGCAGCTCCACTCTTGGCTGCCAGCATCTCTAAGAGGAGACAAAGGCCCAGCAGGTGCCGTGCATCTGCTGAGAAGACCAGCCCCCAGCCAACCAGGCAACTCCAAGGAGAGGGTTATGGGCCTCGGCTCTGGGAAGCCAGCCACGCCCCTGACATGCCGTGGGAGCCTGCAGACTGGGGTGCAGCAGGTGGGCACCCTGCTGTCAGTCTGCAGGAGCCCCCCGCCACCAGCGCCTGGTAGACCTCCTGCACAGTGTCCCTTCTGGAACCATGGGAGGCCTGAGATACAATTACTAAGTATCCAAGGGTGGCCGCAGGGAAAGAGAAGCAATCCTATTCTGCGCACTTCGGGAGGGCAGGACCTTGGCGCCAGAAGCAGGTTTTGATGAAGGAAAAATGATCCTCCCAATAATTAAAACTGCCTGGAAAGGGAATGGGCTGCCCGTGAGACAGTGAGCTCTCTGTTACTGGAGGTATTCAAGCAAAGGTTAAATAAATCCTGTTTGAAGGATGAGTGCATCAGGCAGGGGGGTTGAACTGTGCTCTGGCCTCCCCCACCCTAAGGCGCTGTGACCCACTCCTGAAAGCACCACCTAGGGCTGCCACTGCAAAGTACCACAAGCCAGGGCTTAAGCAACAGAGATGTGTCCCCTGGCGCTCCAGGGACCAGACGGGTAAGACGAAGGTGTCGGTGGGATTGCGGGCAGTCTGCTGACAGTCTCTGGCTCCTTGACTCATAGAAGAAACACCTTTATTCTTCAGATAGCCCCCTTCCTGTAGGTGTCACTCCCTGGACGTCCTCTTCTCTTGAGGACCTTGGACACCCCGATCACACTACACTCTAATGGCCCCATTTTAACTTGGTTACTTCTAGAAAAATCCTCTCTCCGAATAAGGTCACAGGCTGAGGAACTGGGGGTCAGAACTTCAACCTCTGAATTTTGGGAAGACACAATTCAACCTGTAACAAAAACCTCATAAAGAAACCTTATTTAGTTGCAACCTACTGGGGGCCCCAGGAAGCCACAATTGTTAAAACCTGAGGCAACAGCTTCCACAAGGTTCAACTTTCTCATACGACCATCACTAGCCAGGAAATGAGAAAGGGCTTTGTTTTTGAGCACATCACACAAGTTCCAAGAATTAAGGGTTTCCTGTAGGTCATTGCACATGACAGCCCATAAGCACATAGCCATCATGACTGCTTCATAAAAACTTCACAGGAACGTCCTGCAAATCAACGTTTGGCCCCAGATCCCTGAGTTCATTTTTCTCCACAATTTGCTGCTTCTGTGTGCAGCCCACAGGGCTCCACCCTACATTTCCCTGTGGGTGCTTGCCGTTTCTCCTCACATGCATGGCCATCTATCACGCATCTTCAAGTACTCGGAGAGAGCCTTCATGCTGAGATACCTTGCCCAGTTTCAGTTTAATCTCAGCAAAACCAGTTAATCTAGGGTCTTGTTTAGATATTTGGTGTGCGATTTACATTGTGTGATTTACATTGTGGCCCCCTAGAGATAGGCCCATCTCCTCACCCCAATACCTGTAAATGTGTCCCTATTTGGAAATTGGGTCCTTACAGGTACAATCAAGTTGAGATGCAGTCATGCTCCAATCAGGTGGATGCTAGTCCAAGCCTAGTGTGACTGCTGTTCTCATAAGGAGAGGGGAGGGGACACAGAGGTACACAGGACAGCAGCATGTGACAACGGAGACCAAGGGCGGAACAACGTGGCTCTGAGCCGAGGAACGCCAGCACGCAGCCCCAGAAGCTACGAGAGGAAATGCAACAGCTCTGTCCCTAGACCTCCGCAGACAGCATGGCCCTGCCAACACCCTGGTGTAGGGCTTGTGGCCTCCGGAACTATGAGAGAATAAATGTATGTTGCTTTAAGCCACGGGTTGGCAGTACTTTGTCACACAGCCCTCAGAAACTCAAACACTAGGAATGAGGACATAGTATAATTTTGTTTTAATAATAATAATAGTGATAAAATGGTAACTGAAAGCTTACTCTGGGTCCTGGATTTCCACTAATCCTCACAATACCCATTATTATCCCCATTTTACAGAAGAGAAAACAAAGGGACAGGAGGGTTAAATGACTTTTCAAGCTGAAGCCACTAGGCGGGAGGGAGCTGGAACCCAGATGAGGTCCGTCTGACCCAGCGGCCTATGCTGTGTTCCAGAATATCTACCTCAAGACAAGCTACGCAGACAGTTTACAAATAACGGCTTTACCCCAAAGTTCCAGACAGAGATAACATGGATCCTTTGCCAAAAACCTCAGGGCTCTCCATTTTGGAATGATTTGCAAAATTGTCATTTGGAATTTGTCTTTGATTTCACCCAGAAATATTGACACACATACTGTCATGACAAGGCAGGACAGCCGTCAAACAGGGTTTTCATGAATCCAGAAATTAAATTTAACTGCATTTGCTGTAATTCATCCAAAATTTAAAATACATGTGAAAAGCTTTGCTTTTTCCAAAGCTAATCATCTCAATAGAAATGCAATTCAGATGTTTGACTATGGCATAACTGCCTCTATACCCATACCTGTGCCTTTATAGGAAACATTTCTGGAGAATATACTTCAATAATAAAAAATTTCCAGTCTAAAAATGCCATATTAATAAACATTTATCAATTCTTATCAAGCAGAAAAGGGAAACATATTGTCTTCTCTTATCTTACACTAGCTAGAATATATAAATTCATAATACAAACTGCTTCATTTTTCTTTCTACTTTCTTTTCTTTCCTTCCATGCAAATATGCACTTTGGGAGGGTTTTCTTGTGTATTAATCAAGCCTTCTCAGCCTTGGTACTGTTGATATTTGGGGCCAGCTTGTTGTGGGGCCGTCCTGGGCATAATAGGACAGTCAGCAGCACTCGTGGCCTCCACCCACTGATACCAACAGACAGCCCATCCTCTGCCCCTAAAACATGTCCAGACATCACCAACTGTTCCCAGCAGGAGGGGACAAAGGTGCCCCTGGTTGAAAACCACTGAAGCAGATATAGGGGCATTTCCAAATCTTTCTGATGTTAAGTTGAAAGACCGTGAATATTGAGCTTGGAGTCAATCCACATTCAAATAACAACTCAGTACAAAAATTGGAAGAATGAGCCAATATAGTACATTATCCAGCAAATTCATTATTTCTCCCTCCCAGGATTTGGTGACCTCAGGACCACCTCTGTGGAGGCTGGACCCTTCTGCAGGGCGGCTTTGGACCACTCTGCCCTCTGAGCCTGCGTTCTTCCCTGAAGTTCACAGCACCTCCCTGCCTGCTGCCTCCAAGGCCCCAGGTTCACCTGCACTGAATGGCGGAGGGATAGGTGTCCTCTACGAGCAGCTACAGACACAACCAGAATAATCAAGCCAGTTGTGGCAAAACGCTGCTGGTCCTGAGACAACCCAATGACATCCCCATGGAAGTATTTTTAAGACAACTTTGTGGTCCCACTCGGTGCTATCTGCATCGTGGTCTACGAAGGCTGAACCAAGCAGATCCAGCCACACAGAAGTACCAGCCACAAAACAACACCGTGTGCTTGGGTGTGTGACAGCTGAGCCCGTGCGTCTAGGGCCTCGCACCGCAGCTGACACACAGGTATGTGTGGGCTGAATGAATGAACCAGTCTGGGAGCCGTGAGGAGGGGCACACGACTGAGGCCGATGGTGCTCTGCTGTGACGGACCCACTCCAAAGGCGGCTCTGGTCAGTGACAGGGACAGAGCCAGGTGCACCAAGGACACAGCACGGAGAAGGCGTGATGAGACGATGCAAGACCAAACCAGGCAAGCAGAGCCCAAAAGATGTTCAGCAGAGAGAGGACACAGACATTTGTGCAGCCATTTCCCAACATTCCAGGACCTGACCGGGGTAAGAGGAGCTGGCCTCCATCTCCACGTCCCAAGACAGGAGCAGGGCACGTGCACAGCATGCTTGTCCATTCTCCACCCCCAACAGTCCAACCCTGCTTAATGACTTTGTACGGCTGTTGGGAAGACACATTGCTCTCGGTTCTCTTGGAATCGCATAGATGGCTAGGATTTCCTGTTTGGTGACAGAGTTAGCCTCCCACATCCTGATAAATCAATGTTGAAGTTATCCCATGCTGCTTATTGAACACACAAGTTGCCAAATGAGGCTGGCTACTCACTGGTTTTGTTAAGCTGTGAGCACTCATATTCAATACAGAACATATTGCCTCTTGAAACACAGTAGAGAAAGCCATTTCCATGAAACTGTGCTCTTCTGAATTAGCTACTCAGAAGTTGCCTTTGGAAACTGCCTTTCAAATGATACCCGGGTTTAGGAGCGCACCTGAGTTTTCAGGACCCACTAATGTCACCTTCGTCTCCACCACCAGTCATCCTCCATGAGACCTGTGTACTCTCACGTTTCATTTCCTATTTCAAATGTTGGGGGAATCTTAACAACTGCAGTTCTCTAAAAGTAAGTTCAATGTAGCAGCAACCACTTGGATTCTTGATTTCTGTTGCAAATCCCGAAGAACTGATCGAGCCATGGCGCCTTCCGCTGCGAGCCCCATCACTGCTCAGCTGGTTCGAGTTCTGAGTAAGGAAGGGGCCCAAAGTAGGAGTGGGGGCCCGCGAGGGTGCAGCGGGGTCCTGGGGAATGGCAAGCAGATGCCGAGACCGCTCTTGGAGGCCGCTGCCAAGGAGTTCTCATCATGCAGGAAAGCTAGTCAGTACCGGATGTGGGTTCCTGGGTTCTGCTGGCTATTGGGTTCTGATCCAAATTTACTTATATGTCCTTGCTTCATTTTAAAGACACCCACGTGATTTCCCAGGGCCTTGGGTGTCTGCACGCACTAGGATTCTGCTGTGCAGTAATGTCTTGTTTGAATGATTCCTGCAACAATTACGGTTCAACTAGGCAAATGCCCTTTTAAAGGGCAAAGCAAATTCTCTTAGATCAACTGGAGGTGAAACAAAATGTGCAAAATTCCAGTTATCATTTAAAAAGAAGCTATTCCTGAAAAAGTTCAATGCTGCCATTTGAATGCATGTCTCTGGGGAAAAGTTGAAGAAATAGAAAACACGGTTCATTATTATGTGTGTAGATTATGCAAACGTTGCCTTTTAAAAAACAATGACTAAGTTGCAGAGGATCAGGGCAAGAATTTGGACTGTGTTTAAGTGAGAAGGATTAGCTGGCAGGATGTTGATTTATAAAGGGCAGCAGCCAATTCCTTATATTCTTCACTGCGATCCTGTCTCCTGCACAGTAATTCCCAGTGTTCCCTTTTGAAAGCCCTTGGTACTCAGTTAGCCCCGAGGTATAATGTTTGATAGTATAACTACTGCTTCTGTCACTGCGTTTTGTACAAACGCATTATATGTGGCCCAGAATGGTAAAGATTTATGTATGGGTATGGAAAATAAAAATCAGCATTGATTAAAAGCCCCAGATAGACCATCCAATACCGCCCACAGAACATCAGTTATTTTGCATTTTGACGTGGCGATTGATAACTCATAAATGCAAGCAGGAATGACAAATGCGGATGGAAACTGGCTTTGACAAAAACGATAACAGTATCAGTCTCCAGGGGCGATGGGGATATAAGCAGGAGCTGTTTAAAATATTTAATCATTTTATGAAGGCTGCAAGATGCTGTTTGACCCTGAAGGAGTGTGAATGTCACATGGATCAGAAATTGCCAAGTCTTTGAAGTGAAATAAAAAAAATGGTGTTATTATAGATCCTTCCTGACATCCTATCATTTTTGTATAGGATTAAAAATATGTATACAAAGCACTAGATAAAGGGCTCCAGCAAAGGATGTCTTGGTCAGAGGGAAAGAAAGCAAAAAATACCAGTTGTGAAATTTTACTTCGAAATCCCAAAGCATTTCTTTTATTTTCTTCTGAATGGCAAGAATAGAGCCAAGAGCTCCCAGTAAAAAGATGCCTTTGGATTTTAAATAAAGGGTAAATTAGCCTTTACTTTTGTTACCTTGGGTCCAGCTGCTGTGATTTTTATCTCCCTTCCCCCATGCTCTCCACCTCATCTGGGTATTGTGTTTATGGAGTATGTTTATATACGGGGAACCATACAGGACATAGGTGGTGATAAATAAACACAGGGTGTATTTGTACACCCATGGGTGGGGGGAGGTTACTTGGTACACAATGAATTGATCATCTTGGTTCTTGCGCACTGTGCTGCTCAGATGCCTCCCGGCCCACCAGCAGCCTCTGCCCGAGACGCCAGGGAGCCGAGCCACGTGGATCCTCAGGAAGGCTCCCCTGGGTGCCAGGTCCCCGCTCTGCCCTGTGCTGCGGCCGCCAGGGAGGCTTTGCTCTTGCCGTGTTCTTAAGTCTGTGCGTTTCTCTTAGTGTTTCTACCACCATGAACTTACCCTGTTCCTAATGTTGTTCTGTGTGTGTCATATGGATGTTAGGAGCTGTTTCTTTCCAGACATTTTTTCTTCTCTAGGACAGTGTGTGGGCATTTTGTTCTTCTGGGGCATTTTGCCTGCTTGCGTTGAGCCATTCGCAGGTTTCCTGTGGTGGCGACTCTGGCTTCTCCCTCATCTTTCTGGAATGTTTTCTCTATGACAGTAAACTGCTCTCTCTCTAGTCCTATCCTTACCTGAATCGTGAGGCTGAGGCACCTTTGTGGCCCAAATTGCACAGGGCATAGGGCCAAGGATGTGCCCCATGATTACAGAGGGTGGCCCCTGACACCCAGCTGCCCAGCCAGGTCTGGGGTCAGTGCCGCCCCTACTCGTCATTCGGTGGTCACCACAGCCTCTGTGGAGGCCGTCCCCACCACAGAGCCGGCAAGAGGCGCTGCAGGAGAATAAACCCCCAGGGCACAGATCAGTGAGGGGTCGGCCCTGACCTGAGCCCAGGCAGCCCAGCTCCACAGTCCCGGTCCCCAGATCTCTGCCTTGTCTGTGGTCAGTGATGAGAGAGAGAATCCCCCTTCCAGCACCCAGACAATAACCCATAGCCCCCAGAACTGTCCAGGCCCTCACCCTGGGCACCCGGGAATGTCTCCTCACACAGCCAAATGGGGCTTTGCAGCTGTGCTCATGTGAAGGGTCCTGAAATGGGGAATGTCATTGGGTGGATCGTGTTCCCCCAAAGGATGTGCTCCGGTCCTCGCCCAGTCCCTGTGAATGGGGCCTTGTTTGGGAATGGGCTCTGCAGATGTAAGTAACACAGGCCAAGATCACACTGGAGTAGTGTGGGCCCTTGGTGCCATGCCTGGGTCCCTGCAAGAGGAGGAGGAGAAACACAGATGCAGGGCAGACGGTACTTGACAGCAGAGGCAGAGGGGCGCAGCTGCCAGCCAAGGGCTGCTGGCGACTGGGGAGCGGGGGCAGGGGCCCCCACAGACTCCCCCTCCCGACCTTCAGAAAGAGCCAGCCCTATCAATGCCTTGAGTTCCCACCTCTGGCCTCCAGAACTGTGCGAGAGTACATTTCTGCTGTTCGAAGCCCTCTGTCTGTGGTCACTTGTTACAACAGCCCCAGTCAACTCTATAGCCCCATTGAACGTCTTCCGTGTACAAGGCATGGAGCCAAGCATTTCATGGACTTTATTGCATCTGGCCCTTCACCATCCCTATTTTTGAGGACAGTGAACCAAAGGCAGGTGAAGAAATGCACCTTGCATAAGGTCACACTGCCAGAAAGGGATGGAGACGGGGTTGGACACAGGTATCAGGACACGCTCCGCGTTCTCCGCCTTCCCTACATGAGGGAGCATCTCCACCTACAACCTAAAGTGCTCCTCAGCCCCTCGCCCAGGTCCCGTCGACCTCGCCCAAGGCTACCGGAGGTTTGTGGTCTGGCTCCAGCATCACCAAGCCACTTCCTGGCTCAGAAGCCACCGGACGCTCCTGAAATGGCTCAGACGCCGCAGCCTGGCTGTCACGGCACCCAGCAGCCCGTCCACCCGTGCTTCCCCCCGCACCTCCCACAGGTCCACAGGCGCCCTTGCCCCAGGCAAGTACACACTCCTGACTCCCTCCTGGAAGCCTCTGTGCAGGCGCCCCTCCTCGGCACTCCCACTTCTTCCACCTCCTGTGATGGGAAACTCGGATTCAACAAAGCTTTTCCGATTATTGGAGTCCGTGCCACACTCCTGCCTCTGAATCACCATTGCGCTTGGCACACAGCTGAGCTTACGATTCTTCATCGCTGACGTCGTATGCGTCGGCTGCGTCTGCCCCAGCTGGACTTTAAGCTTCTTGAGAATACCAAAGGAAACTAAGAAAGGGTCTCTATCCCCATGAAGCCTAAAGTTCAGCTGGGGAGACAAAATTTCTTCACAACAGAACAATCAACATCAAAGTGTCAGGTTGCGCGTGCAGGCAGCAAGTGCCATGCTGAGGACTCCGAGCAGGAGTGGGGAGGACGTGGCTCCAGGCCCGCCGCCTGGCAGGTCCCTTTCTCGTTGCTGACAGAGGTCGACGCCAAGCGGAGATGACCTCTAACGTCCCTCCATCTCTGACATCCTCTGGCCCCAGCTGGTGTCAGGATGTGTTTCCAACCTGAGGGCACCTCTCTCCTCACCTGAGATTCTGCCAGAGACCGCGTGCAGCACAGTCCCGCCCAAGCCCCGGGCTGCAGGCCATCAATCATCCTGAAACCTGGGTCATGCATCATTCAGATCCAGGGAAGCCCCACTTGCACCAAGTCTTTGCTGGCACTGAAGACTTGAAAGCTGTCCCTGGCTTCTGCTGCCTCGGCGGGATGCAATCAAACAGTGCCCTCCTAGCCAAGGAGCCGGGAAATGGAACCAAAAAGCCAGGGCCTGTTTTGGCCAGACTTTTAGTGTCTGGCATGGACATAAGAGGAAACTATAGACGGCGAGAGAGGCCTGCGAAGCCATGGCTCCCTCCTAGTAACTGTCCCCCTGCAAACCCTGGGTGTCATGACTGGCTTCTGGCAACTTCATGTGCAGTAGCGGGTCCCCCTAACACCAGATGCAAGGTCATGAGAAACGAGGGCAGGGCGCGGCCTGCACCATCCTGACAGCAGCGGGCCTTCTGCTAGAGGGAGGCTGAAGCCCGCAGAGAGATGAGGCAGCCCAGCTGAAAAAGAAATGTGTCGCTTCCAAGGAAAAGACAGCCCATCAGTGGGGGACTGTCCCCACAAACAGTCAGGCACCCCCCAAGGCCATGAGAGCCCGCGTGGCTGCGCCGCATGAAAGCAGCAGGGCAGCAGACCTGAAGGTGGTCACCTCTGCCTTCCAGGCAGGCTAGTGAGTGGTCCTGCCCCCACGACGGCTCCTCTCAGAGTCGCAGGGCGGCCCCCACACTGGCCCCCTGTCCAGACAGGCCACCCTGGTTGGGGAGAACAAAGATGCTGAGCAGACTGGTCCCAAGAGCCCCCTCCATGTCCTGTGCTGATGTCTGACACATACCCCCGATGGCATTGCTGAATAGTTTTCTGACCATCAGAGATTTTAGGTCTCCTTCGTATTCGTATCGCTATAATTTCTGTCGCATCAAAGGCGTTTGCACGGACGTCTCTCCCTGTAGAGGGCGCCCCGAGAAGCCACCAGCACCGGTGAGAAGCCAGGACAGTGCAGTGCCGCAGGGAGAACGTCCGTGCTGTCCGGTGTGGGAGCCACTGGCCAAATGCGGCTCCTGGGGCTGAGGGGCTGATTTTTAATGTGATATGATGCACATGTGTTTAAATTAAAATGTAAAAGCCACATCTGGCTAGGTGACTGCCATATTAGACAGAGCAGGCCCTGTTTCTCTCTTATTTCTGATTGTTTTGGTCATCATTCAGCAAGCATTTATGGGTGCCTGCTGTATTCTGGTGTGTCAGACATTAGAGACCCAAGAAGGAACAAGGGCCAGCCCCTGATGACAACGCGAGCATGGGAGGGCAAGAAATCACCTGCCAGCCAAACGCCAACCTTTTCGAGGCTGGCACTATACCAGGCACTTGGCGCATGCTGCTCTCCCCCAATGCCTGCAGTAAGCAGGGAGATGGGCCTTTTACAGATGAAGGCGGGAGGAGGGTGGGCGAAGAGCATTCCTAGAAGAGGGAACAGCATGTGCAAAACAGGGCTCCTGTGGGCACCAAGGCCCCAGTGCTGGGCTGAGGAATGAAGCCCCACCCTAAGACGGTGAGGAGAATTGAATGCCTGTGTCGGGAAGCCCACGCTGGTGCCCTGAGGAAGGACCCAGAGCGTACAGTCACCGGAAAGCAGAAGGGCAGCGGGCGGTGGGCCTGACTGAGATGGTGGAGGTGGGAAGCGCGGGAGCCTTCAGGCCTGGGAAGGATGACATCCACAGGGCTGTGCGAATGGCTGACTCTGGGGGCGGAGCGAGACCTGCAGGTTTCCAGCCTGAAGGGGGCCGCGCGGTGTCTGCAGCCAGATGCTCTATTCCCAGTAGCTCAGTTGGTGCCATTCCACCATTGCTGACCCCAAACCCTCCCTCCATTAAAGGTTACCTGACAACCAGAGGTTCCTTCTACCTATTTCCAGAATAGGCAAATACAAGCTCTCTTCTCAGGCCAAAGCTGTGAGCTCCAAATTATTTACCTGCCAGGAAAAAAAAAAGTACCTTTAAAGTTTGGGCACACAGACTCAATATAGGTAGAATTACGTATTTATAAATTACCAACCTACACTGGTATACTAATATTATCTCTATTATAACCAATATGAAGTAGGAATTAAGATTGCATGAATTATATTTTAAATTATTTATTTATTGAGTCATTTTAAATAAGCTGATTTATATTTTTGTATGAAGCAATGTGATTAAATATGCTTCGTTACCTTTGAAAATCTTGTTTGAAACCACTGTTTATAAAAGTATGGCTCTTTGTCACTTAAAGTCCCCACGATCGGTTTAGACAGTCCATGAGGCCAGAACTGTTTTCACCCTAGTTCTGGGTGTACTTTGTCTTTTTCACTGTGTTGACATTTGTTTTGATGGTGGAAAATCAGTGCAGGGCAAAGCTTCTGGCGCCCACACATACCACACTAGCCATTGTGATTTTCACCGCCACAAACCCGCATTACCAAAAAAGCCAGGTTCACTTAGTTGACGAAGTGGAAAGAATTACTATTTTATTAAGTTTTGGTCCTCAAATGCATATCTTTTGATATTCTGAGCGATGAAATAAATGGGACTTTCGCATCCAGCACTTGAGCTGCCCACCCAGGGACGATCACTCTCCAGGAAAAGCATTAGTGCAGGAAACAGAACGTGCCGTCTTGCCCCCCGAAAACTATTTTTTGTCAAAAAATGACTGATGGACAAGCTGGTTACTCACACTTGGGTACTTGGCAGGTATTTTCTCAAAACGAAACAATGAGCTGGTAACTATCAGGAAGACAACTGACAGTATCTGTTGCCAAGAATAAAATTCAGTCTTTTTAGTGAAAATTAGAATTCTGAAAACATTGTCTATCACCAGGAGCTTGACAACATCCTAAAACTTAAAGACTTGACTCAGGAGATTGGGTGATAATAAGGAATGTGATATTTTGATAATAAAATATGTCAATCTTAGGAAGATCTGCACAGCTCAGGGGACCAACATTTTCAAACCAATGCAAAATGTTATAACTTCACGCATGAGTTAAAGAACTCACTGGAAGTGTAAGAGCGACTAATGGGTTTTAATATCAGTACAAAAGTTCACTGATATGATTTCAGATTCTCTATTACTATTAACTTTCAAGAAACACCACTTGTTAAGTTTTGGTGTAGTATCAGAGAAAAGTATCTACAATTACATTAAAATATTTTCCCTTTTCCAACTACACAGCTGCATGAGGCTAGATTTTCTTCACATATTTCAACAAAGCAACATATTACAATAGATTAAATACAGAAGCAGATATGAAAATCCAGATATGCATTAAGCCATGCACTGAAGAAGTTTGCAAAATGTAAATAATGCCATATTTCTCACAATATTTTTTGCATTGGAAAATAGAGGTATTTTATAAAAGACATTATTCATGTTAGTATAAAATAAGCAGCAATTTGTTTATCAATGTTGTATTTAAATGAATTAATAAAGAAATCTTTTTTTATTTTCTCAGTTTTGATTCCCATTATGGTAAATACCAACCAACATAAACAACATCTGGGTTTGCCAATACATTTTAAGAATGTAAAGGGGTTCTTGGGATTCACAGGTTTGAGCACTCCTGATTTAGGCCACCATATAGAATTTGAAGAACAGCTCAAAATTCAGGTTTGTTTTCATGTATAGACTATATTTAGTTATATTTGTCTTCATTGTTGAAAATTAAACTTCACAAGGTACAATATGTAACATTAACACAGGATGACCTCCATCCTTAAGGATAGTGGTTGTGAATACATGTTTCCGATTGTACTCTTGATCCTTTCGGAAACTTTTGACCAACTTTTGTCACATCATTGCTGTGACATAAGCAGCAGGTCCTATGCAGAGCAGAAATGTCACAGTTGACAATTTCTTGTCATTGGCTTGTTCTTGCATCATTAATGTCACCTTCTGCAGTTTCTTTGCGAGCATCTTATTCAGCCAAGGGTCCATTTTGCAAGGGTAGGTTTGGCTAAGACTAGAAAATGTGATCCAGAAAGCCACTTAACCAGGCACACAGGAACTGCAGTCCTCTCAGTGTCACCGCCTATGTTGCCCCCTGCTTCATGGAGTCTAATCCTGCCCTCAACCGACATCAAGGACTTTGGGACACACATGACTGACCAGCGAACAAACTCAAAGTGCAAGACACCAACGTCAGCCTGGGTGGTGACATTCATAAAGCTGTCTTTCTTCTTTAAAAAAAAAGAAATATGTTTATACACATGTATACACACATATATGTATATATACATATGTATACGCACATATAAACTCTTTTTGCACCCCAGTAAATCACTAAGCATTGTAACCTGACTCCCTGGCACTTCCACTCAGAAGCTCTCTGGGAAGAGGAACAGAACACCTCAAGAGACCACGGGTGCCAACAGTGAGGATAGAACAGAGCTCCCTTCCTCGTCTGAGACCCCCAGTCCCTGGAGAATGTTTCGCCAGAATTGCAGGGTTAGACAACAGATGAGCTGCTTTCTCTAGGAGGCTCCTCAGTATTCTTCGGTGGCCTATTTTTGTGATGAGCATCTGCACCTGTGAGTTTTTCTTAATATTAATAGTTATTCATATATCTGGGGTTCACTTTATTCCTGTTCCCTCTAACTGGTTGCTCAGGAAGGATGAGAAAGCTGCCCCCACCATGCACATTAAAAGATAAATAGCTACTGACTGGGAAGCATTTAGAAAGGGTCAAACAGGCTTTGCCCACGTCTGCGTTCCTCGTGGGGCACACATGAAGGGTGAATGATGCCCGTCATCCCAGAGCCGTCTGCAAGCATGCCTGCCCTCTGAGTAGGGGAGCCCACTGAGCACCCGGCTGCCCGGCGAAAGCCGCAGCCTCTGAAAGCCGTTAGGAGGGCGTGTTTCCTCCTTCCAGGGCTTCCCACAGCGGCCCTGAACCCCACGCTGCCCGGAAGGACGACGCATCGCTGCAGCTTCATCTATTTTCCCCAGAGGCACTTCGGAGACCTGGGTGTGCTGCCCGGGCATATGGCTTGATGCCTTCGTACCATTTCTGACTTGGGGAAATCACAAAATAAAGGACACTGGGAAGCCTGGCACCAAGGGTTCTGGAAGAGGAGAGTCCACAGAGCCAGCAAACAGAGTCTCAAATCATTCAAATCTCGAATGTCCCTCTTTCTTGCCAGGAGGAGGGTGTGCAAGGGGGAGACTGCGAAGGATGGATTATCTCGTCTCATTTAGCCCGACTCTTTGTCTAGCAAACCATGCAATTAACAACAATACAAATGGAATCTCCCTCAATCAAAACAAAGCATGAGCCCACTCTGGAGGATTTACTGGCAAGGCTTTCTTGCCAGAGCTTTCTAGATCTTTCCGAAGACAAAGTGGTGAGTCAATTTGCAGTTAGATGGCAAGGTGCGGACTTCCGTCTCCCCCGCCTCCCCGCCCCCCGTGGCTTTTCCCTCCTCTGCCTAGAGCGCTCATTTCAATATCCTTATAACTAAATCTGAGACAATGTGTAATTATACAGAAGAAAAATCTGTCAAAGGATAGCTGAAGTTGCTTAAATTGTGCTGATTTACAGAGATGAGGGATTTTTTTTCCCCAACTAAAAAAAAATACCTTTTTGTGTGTGTAATGGCAAACAACCTCCTGCAAAGTCAACTCCTTTTCTGAAAGTCATCGCTAGTTTTATAATTTCTGAGTCATTAGATAACAGATAGAACTCCACACTTAGTGGTTTCAAATGTTTATGGTCCGCAATTCATTCTTAATGAGCTCTCTCCATGTCTTTATTCTTCTTCACACCCTCCTGCTGGGAAGTGTCTTACTCTGCCTCGCCTTTTGTTAATGATTCCACAATCATTTCAGAGCCATTTCTCCTGCCTTATGTAATTCTGACACCACCCAAGAGCCCAGCTCACTGCCTCGCAGTTGGAAATGTAACCTTTAATGTATTAATTTCTCTTGCTCAAAACAATTTAACCTCTGTCTTGGTTTTGTGATTGCTAAGTGTTCCAATTAAATGCCTCTTTCATTTTTTGTCCTGGAGGGCTGTGTCTTACCCGAATTATGTTTAACACACACTGCCTCACCAGCCACAAGCAGGGCTGCTGGGCTCCCTTACAAGCTCACCATCAATCTATTATCTATCTCATGAGTGCCTGTCATTTTCAAAACACTTTCTTCCCCAAAAAGATTAATTAAAGTAGTTTTAAGTGCCAGGCAGCATGGTCCGTGGAGAAAAAGCCAATCACCATACCCAGAAGGTAGAAGCGCCCAGGAGGAGAAAACACCCTCTTCCCACCTTCCACTTCAGAATGACTGGATGGGTTCGCACTGGTGGGCACACGGCTGCCACCATGTGGAGGGAGGACCGGGCAGTGTCCTCGGGTCACGAGCACCCTGGTCAGCCAGGGCGAGACGGGGAAAACCAGCCACAGTAACAAAGGTCTCTGGGCACCTGACTTTTGTGTTTCACCACATGCCTCCATGCAAAACAGGCCCAGCAAAAGGCCCAGCAAAACAGGCCCTGAGCCGGGCAAAGGGTGTCCAAGCCCCTCATAGTCCACCCCCAGCTCATAAAACAACTGAACAGGCACTGAATGGCACCTTAGGACAGTCGTTCCAGCCCAGCACTCAGCAGCTCTGTCCCTGTTCCCAGCTGGGCGCACCCAGCCTGATGGAGACCTCCTTCCCTGGAGGACCCGCATGTCACATGCTCTTGAGGCTCAGTGCCAAAGTGTTCATGCTTTCCTATTTTTCAGAGCTGGAGGCTGGGGGCTTTATGCCCTTTGGCCCAACCAGAAAGTCACTCACAGGACCACCTGGAAGGCATATTGATACAGGTGATTTGCAGTCAAACGTTCTATGGTCTAATTGGAACAGTTCTCCAAGGTGGCCAACGTGTAGCGACAAATGCCTCTGGGTGGGCTGTGCAGCTGGACCACGCGTCTCTGAAGTCTGCATTCCCCTTCATTGTCTCCTCACCATGTCTGTGGTCAGTCAGGTGGAAACCAGCCACCTAACCTGAACTGGGGGTTGAGGGTGGGGGTCGGGGTGGGGTGGGATGAGGTGGGGTGGGGTGGGAGGGATACAGGCAGATCAGTTTGTCACTCTTTTGAGGAAATGAATGGATGGTCTTGGTAAAAGCTGAAATGCCATGTGTAAGTCACCTCAAACCACAGCTCAATAATTCATCATTTCTTAAAATTTAGACAGATTGTGTCCAGCCTGTCCAAATCATTCCTGTCTCAATACTGTCCTCCTCTCACTGGGAACCACCCAATGAGTATCCTCCTTTACTAAAGGGCAGAGCAAGGGACGCCCGGCCCCAACGAGAGCAGAAAGGAATTTGCCACCTGCCCACCTGCCCGGAAATCCTGAAAAGGGCCAGTCAGGAGTCTCCACAAAGGTCTATTAGCTTATCAAGGACCCCTCTGGTGTCTCAGGATTTACCCTGGCATTCAGGAAGTGAAAGCAAAAACCTTCAAGGAGGAATCCACTGCCTGGTGGAAGATTAGAGCACCAAAATAATACTGCCCCCACCTTTTTTTTGAGCACTAATAAGATGCATGAGAGTATCATGTTTGAAATAATCAGCATTGGAACATTTTTTAGTGGTTTCAGTTTTCTCAAGTCCAGACTTTTTTAGCCAGTGTCAGTGGGTTATGAATTATTCATGCAAAAAAATATTTTTTCAGTGATCTAGATCTAACTACTAATTTATAGGAGACACAGGGATAGAAGAACACATTAAATGACACAGAGGGACGCAATCAGCAAAATCCAGAATGTGGGGCATTCCACGGGGCAAAAGTTCCATTTGTCCAGCAAATATATGACCAAGAACAAAGAAAGGTAAACCTGTCGGTTAAGGCCCTTAAGAGGCACACGAAGCAAATAAAATGTAGGGACCTTGTTTAAACTCAGATTTGAAAAATACAACAATGCGATAGATATAAAACAATCAGAGAGAACACTGGCTGGATATTTGATGAATTTAAGAAACTGCTGTTAAGTTTGAGGTGTGATAATGACATTCTGCTTATTTTTGCTGCTATTTTTAAGAGTCCTTGTAGGAAAATGCTGAACTGTTTATGCATGAAATCTATGATATTAGAGATTTGCTTTTAAAGAACCCACAACAGGGAGAGAGGTTGGTCAGTCATTGGCGGTTAGGGTTAGGTTCACCGGGTTCACTACACTTTTCTCTCTGCTCTTATATTTGAATTTTCTGTAAAAGCATTTTTAAACTCTCTGTGGGTGGGTCTTCCTAAGTTTGAGCCTCGGTGTGCCATCTCTGTCCCGCTGTCAGGACCCAAAGCCCCTCACTCACTCACATCACCATTGCTAAGAGGACTTACTGGCCCAATTACTATGATTTTTCCCTTTCAGACAAAGAGTCTGGAGCACTGTCAGTGCAAATGACTCCACACCGACTGGCGCTCCCATCTCATCATTTCCTAAGAGGGGATGGAAATAGACTCACACTTCCCACCTAGAATCTCACCAACTGGTGTATTTGTTTGAGGTCACAATGAAGTCTGGTCCTCTAAAAGGAAATCACTTCAGAATGCTGACCTCCTTGCCCATCTTGCCTAACATCTTGCAGTACTTTTTCTGTGTGTTTGATTTAAAAAAAAAATCCTTTGTGTTCCTCATTACAAACACACATGTGCTTATTGAAGAAAAATTAATAAAAATACAAGCAAGGTGAAGGAGGAGAAAAGAAAACTAACCATAATCTCACCTTCTATTTTTTTTTTAAGAATGAAAACAATGATACACAAATCATCCACAAAATAACTCTCAGGAGATTAAAAAGAATCTCTCCATGCTTTCCAGAGCTGGTTAAAAAGGGTCTGAAGATCTTAGCACCTCTCCTACTTCTAAAGAAATGTGAAAGGGAACTGGGCCATTTTTTTTAGAGTTCCCTTATTTTAAAAGCAAATGAAAATATTTCAAGGGTTGCGTAAGAATTTTGAAAGCTGGTATGCAGCAGATGCCACTTCTCAGGACTTCCACGGCATGCCAGCCAGGAAGGGGAGGCAGCACCATTCCCGAAGCCAGGTGGGGAGACGGGGATGAAAAGCAAACCCTTGCCCCTTGATGTTTGAGAGCAGCGTTCTGGAAGAGCTGCCTCACCTGTCTCAGTCTCTGCTGGGCACCCTTTTGCTGGACGTTGTTATAACTGGTCACTGTAGCAACTGCAATGTGACAGACACAGCCTACATGAAGACTGAATTATAAATCTTGTGTAATCATAACTTGGCTAAGAGCTGCCCTCTGAAAATCATAAGCAATCTCTTAGTGAGCCCTCTCGCTGCATTCCTCCTCTATGCATGTCGTGGCAACTAAAACAATCATAATTTTCCCCAGTGGGACAGAGTGATCGGACTTAGCTTTAATTTTCCCTCCTTAGGTTACTTTGTCCTTTGCTAATGTCAACTTGGCTGGTAAAGAGGATGGCTTTTTGGTAAGTGGTGTATGGTCTCCTCTCCTTCGTTTCCAGCCCCCTTCAGTGCATCGTTACATGAGGGAGAGCCAGAAACCCTTGATCTGGAGCCAAATTAAAGGAGAAATCTTTTCTTTCCTAGGACTGCCTCCAGGTAATAATCATTGGTCCTGGGGGAGCAGAGCCTACATCAGCCCTGCACTTGAATCAGGTCAGCCGGTTTTCCATTTGGCAATTCTTTACTTTCCTATGTTTCACTTTTTCTCAAACAGGTCCACAACTAGAGACATTTACAGTATTTTTAAAAATCTTTTTGATAGTAATTGTTAAATGTCAGACAGTGGAAAATAGAGCTGTCGCACTAGAGGCTGGGAGGGGAAAGTAAAGGACAGCACAGAATCCTGATGTATGTGAGTGAAACGGCTTCTTCAGTTGAACCTAAGTAAGTACACACGGCACTGTCCACTTTTAATTCACCCAGGGGGACTCTGCCTGTGCCCTGTGAAGTTTGCAGCCTATAGATTTGGGTCCCAGCCCAGGAGCGCCCTCCAGACAGGGCGGTGAGCCTATGAATTGGGCTGGGATCCCACAGGCCCTGGGATAGTGCGCTTCCAGAACCATCCCCTAAACGCAACGGAAAACCCCAAGGTAGGAATCGGAGTGAACTGGGCATAGGGCTGAGAGCCCTGGTCCTCACGGCCTGCGTCCTCCTCTTCCCAACTGTTGTTTAAAACAAATCCAGCTCTCAACTAGCTGCCACTCGCAGGAATAGGAAATCGCATCTGTGCAAGGGGCACGGTGTTCATGCAGACGATTTCTGTGCTGGAGGTGCAGCGGGCAGGACCTGGAGGAGGAGGCCGACAGGGCCCCAGGGTGGCTGGTGGCCAGGCCCAGCCTCAGCAAGGGCCCCGCCAGATGTGTCCCTACACCCATTTCCTGCTTCTGACTCTGCTCCCCTCACTCAAAAGGCAAACACAGGGACAGAATCAGAGACAGCAGGTCACACCACAGATCCCACCTCACCAGCTGCCTAAATAGGTCTCCCGCCTCACTGAGGCCTGCTTGCAAGTCTCCCCCAAAGGACAGCTGGATCACTGCTCTGTTCGGTTCCGTCACTGTCAGGATTGATTCAGTTCTTATTCATTGGGTGACGTGGAAGAAAACTATATGGGACATTGTTTTCTTCTGTATCACAGATGATGCTAACACCGCCAGTGTTGCGCAGGGGAAAATCTTTGCCTTGGAATATATACACACATCACCTTTCTGCTCAAGTGGAACCTGAAAGGGCAGATCTGAGAAAGATATGCTTTAAAAAAAGAGAAAAGGAAACTATTCATGTTGCTCTGTTTTTATTATTTAGAAAGCTCATCATGCAAGGCCTGTCTAAAATTGTTTTTATGTTTGTACATAATTTTTGTTTGTATAGCTATTATAATATTTATTTGTATTTTATTTTGGTGTAATGCCCATTAATAGCAATGTCACACTATATCACAAACGCACCCGATATTCAACATTGTGCCTTTTGAATGATAGTTTTGGCCCCTAGAAACTCACAGGGGTTTATTGCCTGTGTGGAGGTGTCACCAGAAAGGTCACGAGACCCGGTCATTGAAACTGAGTCCCCCGGACAACTGCTGTGACCCTGTCAGCAAAGTGGTTGCTCTCGACCAGCTCCAGGAGGCAGGCTCAGGATGGGACACCCCAGCCCAGTCTCATTAAAGGCAAAGGGACACCAGAGGTTATGTCCCCATTCAGCAGTGCTTTGAGGTAGACGTCTGTCCTTGGAATTCTGAATGAACTAAAACAAATTTGGGGTCAACTCAGGGGCATCCTGAGGACAGTGGCCCTGTGGCCCCTGTTGCCAGACACACATGCCTGTCTTCTCCGACCTGTGCCTCGCTGCTGTGCTCAACAGCTGTGTCAGCAGCGTAAGAGCTGGGAAAAAGTTGAGGCCCAAATTATAGAGGATAATTAGAAATTCTTGCCTCATGTAGCCACAGTTTTAGCATCTAATAATTATTGTTTAAATGCAAATACTAGTCCCTGGGACTCCTTATGCATTTGAATCAACCTCTTAAAAACAATTGCCAGCTCCAGATGAAAAACAATTTCTCAACAGCTGGAGAACATTTGCAGAAGGCAACATTTAAAGAACAGAGCAAGAGAGAAAGACAGAGACAGACAACAAAAGCAATCCTCAGCCTCTGTTGTCTGAAGAAGTCTGAACGGTTCCAGTGGGGCGTTAGTAGTGAACACACCTCCAGCTATGCACGCTGCCAGGCCCCAGGTAGACACCGAGGTAAGTCAGAACAGCATTTTGGCTTGTCAGCACAGTGAATCAAAAATTACCCTACCTTTTACTTTATTTTTTTTAAAGAGGTTTTATTTTTAATATTAACATCTTCTTACTGAGTGTTGAAGGTGGGGAAAAAAAGGAGGTTAGAACATCAAGAGGGGTACGAGGAATACAACTCTGTCTTGAGTATAATATTTAGTATCGGCAGGCAAGGGAAACCTCTCTTCATTGCATCGGAACACCAGTATCCAGGGTGTCAGGGGGAGGCAGGGGCAGAGACCAGGAGAAGAAGGAGGGGACAGAGCCAGCCTGTTGCTTCTATAATTCTCTTTAACTATTTATGTTTGAACCCAAAACCTACAAATGAGTCCTGACTTTCTAAATTACATATCTATGCCTCATGTCTTAATCTTTCTTATTTGCCTGAATCATTTAGATTCAATTTCATTCATAAACTCGGATTGGTAATAACAGTCATAACAATGTTGCTGGTCCAAATGGCTAGCACTTCACAACCCATCCTGCACCTTGTACATGGCTCAACTCAGTCCTCAGAAATCTTAACGGATAAATACTAGTATTGCCCATTCTGCAGATGAGAAAACTGAGGAACACAGCGGTTCCATAACTTGCTCAGGCTTCCAGTTAGTAAGTGGTGAAACTGGCTTCTCCATCTAGACTGCTGACTCCAAGCAATGGTGCCCTGTGATCAGTGCAGACTTTCCTGCTGATTAACTAGGCTTGCGAGCACCTTGTTCCTGGGTGGAAAGGGTGATGGCCAAGTCGAATGGACACACCCCAACAAGACAACCCACTGGGAATTCACAGGGCACATTGGCAAACTGTCATACTGCCGAGTTTATTTGTGACTGGCTATGTGGATTTACAGACTTGGGGCTTAGCTTTCACCAAATTTACCCTCATTAAATGGGCTTCAGAAAGATTTGCACAAAGAGTATGGGACTTGAAGGGAGTGCTAATAAAGCAAAGACCAGGCACAAGAAAACAGGAGAGACCCTTCTCAGCCAAATCACAAAACTAGTGAAAACTTAACCAATCCCTATTGTTGATGCTAATGCGGGACCCGCCTTCGGTTCCTACTGTACACTGAAATACTAATGACAGTAGGAAGCCATTATAATTAACAGACATGTTACAGCTTCCAGCTAAGCATCAAGAAGGTGAATGCAAACCTCTATAGATTGGAAGCAAAAATACTTCTGCAAAGTAATAAAGGAAATAAAAATAAATAACTTAAAATGATTTATTTTCCTCACCTGTGATCTCTTTAACTTCTATTGCATGGATGCTTTACCACGTATTTAAAGTATTAATATGTATATTATTTTATAAAGCAATAAACATGTACATAGAGAGCAAGGTGCTCAAAAAACTTTTACTGACAGGATTATGCAATCAAAAAGCTTGAGCTGAGGCTCAGAGCTTCCTCCACGCCATGGGGCTGCTCTCAGGTAACCATGGTAACCCTAATCTGTGGCCAAGTGTCTGGCAGAAGTTAAGCGGCCCAACCTGGAGACAGAGAAGGTGGACAGCGCAGAGGCGCCTCGCCCACCCGGTGCGCCAGGCCCCCTCTCGCCAGTGCAGGATGCGCGTGCGCTGTGGTGCCGCCGGCCCCTGGAGGTGTGCAACATCATTACACATCAACAGAGGCTTGTGGCTAAGGAAATACGAGTGATTACCTCCGTGAGTTAATCCCATTAACAATAGAACCGAAAGCTAAACAAGTGACGAATAAATTGTCCAAGGTCACAGGAATTTCACCATGTAACGTTCAAAACCACATTTGCAAAGCGAGTTGTCATACTTCCAAAACTATCAAGGAGAAAAATTATGTGCCTTTTATAGGAGGAAATAAAATCCTGGAAATGTAACAGAACAGCACAGAAGAACATAATCATGTTCAGATACTGAAAGGCATACATTTGGGTAATATTCTATGCAGAGAAAATCCTGGCAGGGGCTCCAAGAAGAAATCCCCAGCTGGTACACACACACTACACGATATTCGCTCCGTGGATTTTCCTTCCTAAAACTCAGTATTTTGCCTGGTTGACGTTTCTATGGTTGCTTCAAAGCAATACGTGTAAGGGAGCAGGATTTCCAAGTTATTGAGGCACGAGACTTGAATGCTTGTGTCTTTCAAAAATGTGGTCAGGTAGGTGTTCCATACTGAAGATTTAAAGCAGTTTCACTGGCTTTGCATTTTGTATTTTATAAATCATTAACAGGAACAGAGTAAAAACCAAAACAGAAATACCCATTTCATAAGCGTCAAGACAGTTAACCTTTAAACAGATGGGTAATTCCAGACAGCTCTGTAAAATTAATAGAGCTTAAACCTAAGGTCTCAGAGCTGCAGAATACATCTTTGGAGACCATGTTTTTGAGATGATCATAAATCAACTTTTTTTTCTCATCAGTCCCTTATGCCTATCTAGGCTCCTAGAACTGCCAGGTTATGAATATGTATATCGCGGTGCACTAACGGACCGGACCCCATGGTCTGGTAGCAAAGTTTCTGCATGTGGGTTTGCTCTGCTCTCCTGTCTCCCGGTTCTCATTCCCAAATGGAAAGCATTTTTTCCTGGAGGGATCGCAGCCGGAGGGGGCGGGGGTGGGGGGTGGGAGCCAGGGCTTCACGTTCCTGCTGCGCCACGCCCTTTGGACCTTCAAGCATGGCTCCCTTTGGGAAAGCATTTCCAATTCTATTTGTAAACCTCCGTTTATTAAATCAGCGGTGTTATGGAGGACTGCCTTATTTTCCAGGCACTGTGGTTTTCCTTGGCCAGATCAGTTCAGATCTCAGAAGAGCTGGGTGAGCGGAGCGCCAGGCTCTAGGCAGGCACAGGCTGCAGGCTGGGCTGCTATCTTCTGGGAGAGTCTGCAGAAAATGACGCACGCAAAAAGCAAGAAAACAACCAGCCAGCATCAGCCAGACTGTGGTTTTCAACTATATAAGTCGTTGTTTGGAGGCATTTTTTAAAAGACATGGATACATTTTAAATGTGGCCACAAACCCAACAAGAATGTGGATTTAAGTGGAATTAAAGCCAGAAGTATGGCATTGCTATTGACTCAGCTGTGCCAGTCCTGGGAGACTCTCTGATGAGCAATTGGGAGGACAGCGGCTGTGGAATAAACATGAAATCGAATCAGATCTTTGCTTCTTTCCTTGAAACCGCGAGGGCCTCTGCTCATTAGGAAGTTCAGAACAAGCACGTGGCGATTTCTGTTTGCAGAGTAACACCAGCCAAACATTAGCCAGCTTGTCACCCCCACATGTAGAGGAACGTCTCACTTTTCCCTGCATGATAAGAAAAATAACTGTGGAACTACGGTCGTAGTGCAAAGAGGTAGATCTGAAAGCAAACAAGCCCACCGGGGGTGACGGCGCTTGGTTCTGCAGGGCCGTCCTCGCCCAGAAGCGTCTGCTCACCACCACTGAGGAGGACCTCTGGGGAGTCCGGAATGGGCACATCTGCAGCTATTCACTGCTGGGAAAGTTAACTTAGCAGCATTGCTGCAACCAGCCTGCAATTCTGAAGCCAGAAGAATTCACCAGGATCTGAGTGGCATACAGATCAAGTGGCCGGGCACGTGCTGGACAATGGCTCAGGCGGTCTACACACGCAGAAACCCTGCTGCGCTAGGTCCACGTGCAACGAGCAATGTCACACTCGCAGCAATGCCCACCTTCCTCAGGGGGCCTTCTCCTAGTGAGTTTCGGTAGCACATTAGCATAAATGCCATAAAATTTCGCCCTGTGTCTTCTTTATTATTTTATAGAGATGTATAATTACCAAAGGGAGGCCGTTACCTGTTTTATGGACTTGAGCGTCTATCTGCCTCTCGCCTTCCCATTCTGCTTGACGATGGGATCCCCCTCTCGTGAGGCACTGCTGGGAGGAGAGAAAAGTGAGGCTGTTTTATGCGGGGGGACGGGGCACCCATGGTCACTGCAGGGGTGTGGACGGCAGACCTCATGAAACGGGAGACCGACCCACCCAGGTGACCCGGGCCCACCCAGCCGCTTCCTTAGGAAAGCACGACTGTCAGAATGGGTGTTACGACCCCAGGAGTTCTGAGTCATAAAAATCATAAAGAGTAACGTCCCATGTCTGGAAACAGAAGTAATTTCTACGAGAATTTATGTATTTAACGTTAATTAATCTGGATGTTTGGGACATATCATAAACCTTTCTTCTTTTGCTAATGATCAAAGCCCAACTCAATGGGCCCATGCTCTCTGGCCTCAGAGAAATAGGTCCCACCTCCGATTCTTCTAGTAAACTCATCTGACAGACAGGTTGCTGTAGATTCTGCCCTCAAAACATGACTTTTCCTTTTTTTTTTTCGTTTGCTCCCTTCTGAAAGAGAGAATCAGCAGAGGCAATTCACATTTCTGCAACTCAGAAAGATTAGACAGGCCCCCGCAAACTGAGTGTCAGCATGTCAGTGTTCCTGCCACATAAGAGAGACTAACCATATTCATTTTGGAAACCTGTCCAACCAAGAACATTGATTTTTCAGCCTTATGATCCTTCGCAAACCTTTTACAACAGAAATGTTCCACTAATCTGTGTTTTTGTACTTTAAGTGCAAACAGGAGCCGCTTCGGCTTACGACATCGCAGGCACCGCTGTTACCGCTGGTGGTCGCAGAGCCCCTGAGGGTCGGTGTGCTTACAGTATGAAGAGAGCCCCGTGTCAGTTACATGGGCCACACATCAGCAAGAAATGAAGGCTGATCTGAATGGCGGGACAAAGGGAAGACCTAGACTCTTCGGGGATTTTGTGTGCTCAGTCTGAAAAGTACATAAAGGTGCCACAGACCACCACCCACCAGCACTCAACCGCCCGGGCTTTTAGCACAAAGACCCCAGCAGAGGTAACAGGTGGGCTCTCATCCTAACTCATCCGTCTCAAGGACAAGGAAAAGGATCTATTTATTCAGATTGCACTGTGGTTGTTTATTGTTTCTTCTCCCTTTCAGTACCACCAAGCGCCCTCTCCCGGCTGGGCCACCTCTGATGGCCAATGTCAGATGAGCAGGAGAGACCGAGAACCCCCGAGAACAGGGGGATTCCCAGCTTTATGAACCTGCCAAAGGAAACGATCAACAAAAGGGTCTTGAAATTAAAATGGAGATACAGCCTCTTGCAACTCTCTCCAAGCATCTCTTCGTGATGAATGCTCTATGAGCCTGAATTCTCCATCGTCCTGGTTTGTTCTGGCCTTTTCCTGTCACAGCCTGATTTTAGGGGACCTGGCTCCTGTGTCTGCCTTATTCTCCTCTCTAGAAGCAGGTGGGTTTCTGTGTGAGACATGGTGGCAGGCGGAGGCTTCGGGTGCCCCGCAGTGGACACACCCCATGCCTCATAGACCTCATCTTCCTTCCTTCCTGACTGAAGAATTCTGTCCACTGTCCTCCGGGTGGCCTGTCCTTCAGGGGAAGGAGTCATATTCCCACTCCCAGAACGTCAACTTGTCCAAGCAGAGTGATGGATTTGGGAGTGGGTGTGAAGCATATTTCTGGCCACTAGACTTAGAGAGGAAAGGAGAGGAAGGGAAAGTTCTCTGCGTGGTCAGGGTGGCCAGCATCAGCCCACGGCAGCCCGGCCTGGCCCGGCTGGGGGAACGTTGCTGCCAGCCTGGGGAACCCGCCTTCCCTTCAGCACGATGTCCTCATGCCTGCCCATGATGCTAAGCAGCCCCCTAAAGTCACCAGAATAAATAATTAAGAGTAAAGGGAAATAGTTCTAAAGGCAACCAAGGAATTCCCTCAGTCCCATTATGCTACCTTGAAAGTAATATTCAATAGTAAAGTTTTGAATTCCATTACTGAATCACTGAATAATATGGTTACTGTTAAACAAAGTGTTATTGTCTGCATGTTTGTTCCATAAAATAAATATATATTTTATCTAATTCAAATTGCATCCGACTGTTATAATTTGTGAGAGGTGTTGAAGTGCTTTTCTCGCCATTATTTTTAAAGTGCTTCCCTAGATAATGAATTCGGGCTTAGAATCACAGAAATTGGAGACTGAAGGAGCTCCCAGGTCAGCCCAGGCCACCGGCTGCCACACTCGGGTGGGGGAGCCCTCCACCCACGTGACAGCGCTGCAGAGCAGGATGCCAGGCGGAGCAGGGGAATTTTAATTGGCCATTTCTATTCTGATAGCTTCCAGGCTGGGGCCTGCATCTCCCAAATAAATGCTGATTTTGCAACCCCTACCCACAAAGTGAGGATCTGCGTTGTTATTCTCAGACTGTGTCTTCTATATTTGGGGATGAAAGACAGGAATAAGATAACCATTGCTCTAAGCCAGTCATCTCACAACAAATTATAGCAAAAACAAATTTCTCTACCCCAAAAATCATATTCCTGCTTGAAAACTCATTCTTTGAGGGGATAGAGTCTTCATTTCATTCTATAATTAATGAAACTTTTAAATGCAAGACAAAAATCTTAATTTTGTATTCAGTGTACAGGGCAGGTAACACAAATTTTCTTGGAAGGTCTTGAGGAAAGGATTAGCCCAGAGAAGAATAAAATATCACCAAACGGTAGAAAGTTGGAGCACAGTTCACCTCCTTCAGAACTTGGATTGAATAAGAAACCCTGAGTGTGTAAATTCATGGCTTCACACACCACCTCAGGGCCCCCTAGGAAAGGTGTCTGGTGGCTCAGAGCGAGGCCCTCGCTGCTGTCAGCGCCACGAATGTCCCGCTCGGTGGGGAGAGGTACACACACACACAGGACTCCTGCTCCGGTCAAACACTTGGGAGGATGGCTGGGATTCCGCCAGAGGCTCTATTGTCATGAGGCTCAGATAAGCCTCCTAGAAATACGCACCCTGGATGAGGACAGGAAAGCGTGGGAATGAGGTTGAAGGTCAGTAAGATCAGGGGAAATGGGAGGAGAAGTAACCCCACCTAGAGCTGGTGTCTGTCCCTCACATGAGCCCCCAGGCCCAGACCTGAGTTCCAATTCTGCCATGCTTCTTCAGCAACAGCGTAGGTGGCCAGACCTCCCCCTGTGGCCCTGTGGGCATGCGGGGTGGGCTGAGCAGAGCCACGGCTGGTGGACAGCAAGGACGTGAGCCCAGAAGTTGGCCACATAGTCACCAGGCCCTTTGGAGATACAGAGACAGAACTGCCACTGTGGGGGTGACCCACACTGCTTGGGGTTCTGAGGCCACAGAGGTAGGATGGCCCCCCAAGATTTCCTCATCTCCTTAGGCCTAGGACTCTGATAACTTTGATGCAGACATCTGGATCTCCACTGTGGCAGAAATTTCACCTCCTCACGCAGGAGCAAGAGACAAGGCAGCCACGGGCACCATGCAGTAATCAAGAGTTCTTCTAGAATTTTCTACAACTACAGATCTGCAAGTTTTTTATCTTAGGACGCCTTTACATCTTACTGTGGGGAGCCTTGAGTAACTTCAGTTTGCATGGCATCTATCATTTCTATCATATTAAAAAACTGAAACTGAGAAATTGTTTATTAATTCATTTAAAAACAATAGAAAACTCATTAGACACTACCATGCTTTTATGAAAAATAACCAATTTTTTCAGAATACAAAAGTGAGACAATGGCATTGCTTTGCACGTTCACAGATCTTTTTAAAGTCTAGTTTGACAGAACACAGCTGGGTTCTCCTCTCTCTGCATTCGGTCTGCTGCAATGTCATGTGACATATGTAGCCTGTGGAATTTATCTGCAGGAGAAAGAACGGATAGCATCTCAGTATTATTGTCAAAATGATTTTGACCTCCCGGGTCCCCTAAAAGCCCCTTGGACTCCGGCAGGGTCCTTGGGCCATGTTGAGGACTGGGGGCCGCCTACCCAGCAGGCGGGGTACTGCGACTGCATTGGGTCCTCAGCCTGTGTGATCAGGAAGGCATGAGGGACACTTACGCAAATTTGGTTTGGATCTTTGAGCTTCCAAGCAGGGGTGACTGGCTCCTGAGGAGGGAGGAGCCTCTCTGTCTTGTTTCTAGGCTCTAACAGAACACACCACGGTGGGCGTGGCTTAAGAATAATAGAAATCCACCGCTTGCAGATCAGGTGCCAGTCACAGCCCTCTTCCAGGTGGCAGACGTCTCCCTGTGTCCTCACATGGTAGAAGGGGCAAGGGGTCTGTGGGTCTCTTTTATAAGGGCATGAAACCCATTCACTTGGACTCTAATCTCATGACCTCATGACCTCCCAAAGGCCCACCTCCTAGTACCTTGGGGAGGTTGGGGTTTCAACATATGAATTTGGGGGAACACAAACATTCAGTCTATGCCACATGGAGAGTCTGCTTTCCTTACGTGAAGGTGTGAGATTCCAAACACCCCCACAGGCCTAACAAAGGGCTGGCCGTTCTCTCTCTTGAGGGACAGCACGGTTCCAATGGGACCCACTTGCACAGACTCGGGAGATGGAACGAATATTTATTGAGCAACTGCTAACTACTATGTCATTTAATCCCTGCTAACATCTATGTCATTTAATCCCTTAAGCAACTGTCAAGGTAGAATCCAAAGCAAAGAAATCAAGAGGTAGAAAGGCTGAGTAATGTGCCCGATGATACACAGAAAATCAAAGGAAAAATCAGGATTCAAATAAGTTTATCGGCACCAAGATCCATGTCTGTTTACCACAGAACTTGCTCCATTACACAGGGCAGGAGAGAACCAGCAGGTGTGTCCTTACAGTGTGCAAAGAACTGTACACATTCTCTCCCATATCCGTTGCACATCGGCATCTGCCTGCACCCCTCAGTGCAGGATTCAGAATGCGGCATCAGCTCTGCCCTGAGAGGATGTACAGAAGACCCAGGTCACCAGGGAGCAGGCGGCGGGGGCAGCGAGCAGAGCATGAAGGGTGGGTCAGGCAGGGAGATGTCTCCGAGCTCAGCTTCTAGCAGCCCTGGCAGGTGGGCGTCCATTCCAGCCAGCTTACAGGCCTGGAGGAAGGGAGCCCCCTCCAACGGCCACCCCCACCTTCCACGCCCTTCACAGGAAACCCAGGGCCCACCACCAGCTCTGAGCTGCTTCCCAAGCATCTGCCACCACTTTTCATCCACCAAGGAAAATCAGGACTGTTCTTAGGGACATGAAGCTTCATAAAAATAAATCCCCACATTTCCTTTCCTTGGAAACAGGAAGTGCGGCCCCTCTGTGGCCAGCAGCCCTCAGGCCTGATGCACCCTGAGACAGAATGATGGCAGAAAATCCGTGCCAGTGTGGGAGCCAGGACGTGCCCTCAGGGCCACCTGCTGGGCTCCCAGGGTAGGTCACCAGGGCCAGGAGTGGAGTGCCCCTCCCAGCCTCCATGCCCATGAGCCACAAAGCTGGACCTCTGGACTGGACTGTGGAGACACCAGCGCCGTGGAGGAGAGGAGGGTCCACTCTCCAGGACCCCCACCTTCTACCCTTGCTTCGAGTTCAGGCCTCTGGGTGTCTCAAGGTCATCCTCTGGGAAAGAGAGAAAATAAAGCTATTCCCAGTTGCAGGGGGGAGCCAGAGAAATGTCCTTTGCTGATCGCTACCTAAATATTGTTACTCTAACCAGTTATTGGCTTCAGCTGATGGCCGCCCATTGTACAAAAACTGTCAAGTGACGTCAGTCTGAGTGGACAAATTATTCTGTGTGTTGGTGGAGACGTGTGCATACGTACTCTGGACAAATTTAAAGACCCTTTGAGTTCAGTGGTGTGCATAGTTATGTGTCAATTCATTGTCCGCAAAACTTGAGTTTGACTCAGAAACACACACTTGCCCTCTCTCCGCCCTGTGCGCATGTGGCCAGGCACACACACATGTGTTCATACACAAAGTTCTAAAATAAAGTAACACGTTATGACCTCCAGGTGTTAGGAAAACTCTGTGACTCTCCTCAGATTTTCTTCCTTCCTTCCTTTCTTTCTTCATCATAAGAGAGGTATTTGTCAGACACTAGGTAGAGAATAATGACACCATAGAAAAGAAATAGCCTGGTAACCGGCTTCTCCCACAAGATGTGGATGGGTGGTTTTGAATTACAGAAAAACCTTCTGCTTTTTGAACTCCTGAGTAAAAAGGGGAAAAATAACAACAAACCAGGGCTGGAACGCTTTACATGTATATGGTGCAGAGTGCTATGAATGGGGACGGGATTCTGTATAAATCTTTTCTTATTCTGTGTTTCCGAAGGTGTGCAGCAGAAAACCCAGTTCTAACAATAAATGTGAGTCACCTGAGGTCTGTAGCTTGTTTTGTAGCGAAGAAAATAAAGCCTCCACTCACCCTTGGCCAACTGAGTTACATTTTATGTTCTTATTAATGTGTTGCAGGGCTTTTTTTTCATATCAATTTGAAATTATACATCCGGGAAATCCCAGTACAACAGAAGTCAATGCTTTGTGTCTCTGTGTGGCCCTCTGCAATTACTAGAATGTGCAACTATAATTTAGCTCAGGTAAAATTCAATCAGTCCCCCCAAGCACAAAGAAATCTCCTCTCCCAGGAAAAAGGGGGAGGAGGAGAAGGAGAGAGAGAGGAAGAGATAAAAGGAGGGAAGGGAGAAGGAGAGAGAACGAGAAAAAGAGAAGAGGGCTTCCCTACAGAAGGCACAAGGGAGCTTCTTAAGGAATTTGTAAAATTGATTAGAATATTTAAATTTGAGCTGTGATGGGAAATGTAACTGGACAGGGGTTAGGGATGAGCACTGGAATTACAGGAACACGAGCAAGCTTCACAGCCTTTTTGGATTCTTGATAAATATAATGTTTTTTGTGTTAAAAAAAATAAGAGAGGAATAAAAGAAGGGTGATTTTTGTTGGTGCCCAGAAATTCATAGGGAGAAACATGGGGATGAATAATACCAATCCAACATGCATTGACTGATTGAAAAAAAAAAACACATTTATTGAAAGAACTCAGCACTCTTTTTCAGACTGGAGAGAGAATCCCACCTTCAAAGAGCTTAGGTTCTGTAAAGAAAAGCCAGTGTATGGCCAGACTCTTTGTTTCTTATTGCATTTCTTCACTTCACAACTTTTACCTGTTGTTTGGGAAGGACTGTTTGTATATGTTCATGAATTAATAGTTCTAGACTTTAGAAAGGCTTTTATATCCATAGTTGCCTCATAGAAGTTGTTCAGCAGGGAGAATATAGTTGAGCAATAAATCACTTAGAAACCAAATACTGTCCACTGCACAACTCATAGACTGGCACGCATGATATTCCTTTGGTACCATGGTATTGCCTTTCTTTTTAAAGGCAGTATTTTGATTTCCTATCATTTTTTTATCAATATATTTGCTTCTAGTCAGATGACCTTGTAAACTCACACTCTGATCTCTTCATTCCACTTAAACCCAGCAGTGACAGACAAAGGATTTCCAATTAACGTTTTATTCAGATAATCGTAAATTCAAATGCAGTTCTAAGAAATCACACAGAAAGATCAGCTGAACACTTTACTCAGATCTCTCATGGTCAAGCTTAACAAAATGACAGTCAAATATCATAGCCAGGAGATTGACATCAAACCAGTCCACTTTCTCCAAAACTCAGATACATGTGTGGGGCAGATACTATTTCTGCATTATATGGTCTGTTCCATTGACCTACATGTCTAACCCTCCAAAATATATTTAAATATATTTTTGAAAAGTCTATCAGAAAGAAGCTCAAATATATAGTGAACATTTCTGTGAACCAAAAAAAACCCCACAGAAATGGATGGATCTGGAGCAGGTTTCCAATCCAAAAACATTCAGAGGAATCAGAAGTCCAAATGGCAAATAATTGGGGCCATTAAAGCACTCAACCTGTCATAGCAAGTAAGAAATTATGAAATAAAAATAGACAAGTATGAATCATGAACAAGAGATAAATGAGAAACTCAGGAAATGCAATAATGGTCACAAAATTAAAAATTAAGTAGACAAAGTAAATTCTAAGCTGATACAGATGAAGAGGGCATTAGTGAGTTGGAAGATAACAGTGAGGAACGTATCGAGAATACAGCAGAGACACAAACTGAATGTGAAGGACAAATTCAGACATGGAAAACAGGTTAAGAAGCTCTGACATTCCTGAAGGAAAAACAGATACAGGGGCAGAAAGACATTATTCAAAGGGGTAACGGCTGAATGGGAGGTCGACAGTGAGCCCTCAGAAAGCAAGCAATGGATGCTGATAATGAAAAATAAAAATGAACTCACACCTAACCACACAGCGGTGAAAATAAAGAACATTAATTACAGTGATAGCAGATTTCACATTAGATTCAAAAGATGCCAGAGCACAATGAAATAACATAATCTGAGTGTTGAAGGTAGATGCTATCTGCCTACGATTCTGCATCTAGACAAACTACCATTCAGTAGTAGCATAAAGACATTTTCAGACTTATAAACACTAATGTTTTATTAGCCACAGAACCGTCAATGGGAAAAAAACAAGAGTACCAAAGAATGATTCAGTAAGAAGTAAACCCAGAAGGAAGGAGGAGAATATAAAAAATAATAACATGAAAAATTAGTAGAAATGACAATAAATCTAACTGCTAACTAATTTTTTGGTGAGTTTTTAAAAAGAAGAAATTAATGAAAAAACCAAATTCTGTGAATTTTTAAAATAATTAATCAAAGGTCTTGACCAATCTGATTGGGATTTTAAAAAACTAGTCAAGTTGACTGACCGTTAACCATGCATTTTGACGAGTGCCGCTCTAGGCACACAGGAAGGTGGGGGCTGAGTTGAGGGGGTCATGGCAGAGACCTAGAGATAAAGAATAAATTTAGATTTAATTAGAAATTTGTCCATCTGCTTAGAGGTATTAGACTAGCATTTGCCAGGTTTTTTAAGCCATTTAGGGCTGTTTGAACAATTAGCATTACTAACAAAATAAACTCGGGCCCAATGGAAGACAGTATATTTTGCCATTAAAAGTCATCAAAGTAAGTTTCTTGAATCCTGAATGGCTTGCAATTACCTTCTAATGTATTTTGCATATTTCTAGACAGAAATAACTTCCCATTTACAAAGCGAATAGCTCTGAGAAGAGTCTGCTGATGCTTCTGGTGGATTTGAACAGTGATCAGCAGCAGGGAGGGTCGATTAAACCCACACACTTCACTGCAGGCCTTTTTATTAACAGCAGCGTCTGCTTTGCCAACGAAACTTGCTCTCAGGCAGCTTGGCCACCCAGGTGTCATAAACATTCAGTCGGACTTTGTCTAGCGTTCTGCAGCAATAAACATTTGTACCTTATCTTTTCTTAAAAAGTTATAAATGAAGGTGGATCATTGGCACCTCGGAGCTTTATGACCATGTACAGTCAGCAACAGCTTTTGAAAGGATGCAGGTGTGCAAGGTAAGCTTCTGAGGGGATGGTAAGCAAACACCAGGCAATATTGTTATTTTATAACATTTTCCTGGTATTTGCAAGTTATGCCTATTCACTGTATATCATTTGGGAAAATACTGAAAGAAATACAGCAAAGCTGACCCTGTGCCACTATAGTTTCCTTTCAGCCCTTGTTCTCCCGTGTCCCCGTGGCCGCAGGCAGCAGCATCTCCCTCTGATGGGCACAGCGCAAAGTGCTCAATACCCAGACAGGCTGCCCCCAGGGGTTTGCTCTTGAGGGAATGATGACCCAGTGGCGTGACTTTCTTGTCAAAGTCCCAGAGTCAAAGGCTGGTGGGCCCAGGATCCAAAACATGCGCCTCAAAGCTGTGAGTCCCCTACTCCCTGACACGGCTGTCACTCTCCCTTCTACCCTGAAAGGTAAATATTAATTTTTTGCCAATTTTTTCAGATGATTTACTAAGGCTCAGAAATGCTAAGCAGGCCACCTGGTGACAGAGCTGGAGGCATGACTGGCACCCATCAGACTCCAAAGTGGCTTTATTTTCACCTTTTACTATTGTCACCTTTATCGAATTAGGACAATCTAAGGAAGAAGATTGTCCAGAACATGATGAAAGAAGAAAGGGTGCTCTCAGGTCCAATGGCAGGAGAGGGACCTCCGACCGCTGCCGCCTGCCTCCCCTGAGGCCCTAAGGAGACAGAAGCAGGGAAGAGCAGAAGGGAAGAAAGAAGAGGAGAGCCGCAGCCTCAGCCCAGGGGTCTGTCCCCACAGCCCCTGCCTGGAAGGAAGGCACTCTCTTTGCTGTCACCTCTGTCCCACCTTCCCCCCTTGGTACTGCCCAGCCTTGACCCTCACGCCATCACCCAGCCCCTGTGCCCCTCTTTGTGCCGTCAACTCCTGCAGCCTCTCCTGGGCCTCATTCCTGAGCGAGTGTGGTACCCAGCTGATGGTGGCTCCCCCTGGCACACGGCGGGGAGCCGATGCTCTAGAGGCCCGTAAACCCACAGGGCACTGCCTGCCCCCTTCTGTACCTCACTTGTCCCGTTGGTAACACCCGATGTGTCCTATTCCACTTCCGTCTCTCCTTGGTGGCACAGAACCCCGCCGGGCAGGGAGTTTGGGCCGTGTTATCCCCTGCTAAGTTCTCGATGCCTAGAGAACTGCCTGGTCCATCACAGACATTTAATAGTAAGTATGAGTGAATGAATTCATTTCAGGGAGCTGGCATTCTCTAAGAACAGTTGATTTTGATGCTGCTCTACATGGCCCAAGGGTCACCCTTTGCACCTGCAGAGAAGGAAACGATTCTCACATTCTATTTGGCCCTTTCTGAGCTGTATTTATATAACACATAAACACAGCCTTTTCATTTTAAACTTTGGGAGCCCACCTGAACAAATTTGTTTGTGGTTGTAGGACATAATGTAAATGTTAACAACCTTGTAAAATTGCAGCTGACAGAAAGCAGGATGTGGAAGGAAAGTAGGAGTGTTAATACCTGCATTGTACAAATTAGGAAGTCATGTGATGGAGCAAGAAATAGAGGCTTAAGGGTGTTTTTAGTTAAAGTCACAGAGGTAACCATAATAGAAACTAAAAATAATAATGGAAATAGCAAACGTTGTGAAGAAGTCGAGAGGGGGGTTAGCTGAAGTGACTCGAGCTCTCGTTGTTCATAGAGGAACGCACGCTGGTTGGGGCGCCACCCAGGCCGCCGAAATAAGGAGGTGTAGGACGACGGCTAGAACAAGGCGGGGATTCGACCCTCCCCCGAGGTGCAGTTTGGGGTGGGTCAGCGGCCCAGGCCAGGGAGGAGCCTGGGCCCCAAGGTCCTTCCAGAGCCAGGACCCTCTGCTTGCACTGCCCCCCACCTCCACGGGATCACCCCACCTTCGGGGATGACCTGGCTCCCTGCCCAGAGGAAGCACAAAGAAGAGGTGAAGGACAAGCAGTTTCCTTTCAAGGATGTGACCCCCAGGGCGGAATGTCACATTTCCCATCAGCCAAATCGCGATCACAGAGCCGAAGCACCTGCCGCTTGGAGGGAGGAGGGAGTGGAAGGGCAGGGAGGGTGTTTAGCAGGCTTTGATCACGGAGTTCATAGATAATCCCACCCACGTGTCCGGCGTGGGGGCCCCGCAGCCCTGCTTGAGCTCGGGGACAGGCTGGTGGAGCTGGTCGCCGTGACCAGGACGGCACTGGGGTAAATCACCGTTACAGGCTGGGCCGTGTCTTCAGGAAGGTCTGTTGGGTCATAAACCCCGTAGCTCCCAGTGTGACCTTGCTGGAAATGGAGCCCTTGCAGGTGTCATCCGTGACGACGAGGTTATGCGGGATTGGGTGGACCCCAAATCCCACATGGCTGGTGTCCCTACAATGAGAGGCCAAGGAGACAGACCCACAGAGAAGCCCGCGTCCTGACAGAAGCGGAGGTTAGACACAAGCCCCCAGAGCCCGGAGGGAGGCCAGACTGGGCAAGAGCCCCCCGCCACTGGGCGCCGCAGGGGGTCAGGCCCTGACGACCCTCGGTTTCAGACTTCGGCCCTCCAGACCTGGGAGACGGGAACTTGGTTGTTCTGAGCCCCCTGGTCTGCAGAGCGTTGCTTAGAGGCCCCCGCCTGGAAGCGGCCTCGGCAGTTCCCCTCCTGTCTCTCGGCCAAGGCAGCCGGCGCCAGGCCCCATCCAAGGCCACGGGGACCCCCAGCCTCCGGGGCGCCTGCGGCGCTGTGAGCGGTCTGATAGCTAACGACAAGCTCGGACTGACGACTGGCTGGCTGGGAGGCAGCGGCTGCGGTCGCCCCCATGGCCACTGGGACACCCCCCACCCTCCCTGAGGACAGGCGCCCTGCCGTCACTCAGGAGTCGGGTTTTCTTCAAGTAAAATGTTTTCTTAGGCTTGGCGCAGGATTAATTATGACTCTGAACTTTCAGTCTTCAGTCAAGCGAGGGGGACATCAGGATCATCAGCCAGGTGGGAGGCACAGCGACAGGGTGTAAAGACCCAGCGTGGTGGTCACACGCACCTGCCTTCACACCCACTTGCACAACTACGAGCAAGCTCAAGGGCCGCCGCAGGCTACTTAATGTCTCCAAACATCAGCTTCCTCATCTGTAAAATGGGGGTAATAGTTACCTGGTTAGTGGAGTTTTTGGAGAGAAAGAGAGAAATTAGTATCTGAAAATAGATTTGTAATGGTTAATTTTATGTGTCATCCTGACAGGGCTCAGGGAACCCCAGAGAGCTGTTAAAACGTTATTTCTGGGTGTGTCTGTGAGAGTGCTTCTGGGAGGAATTAGCATTTGACTCAATAGGCAGGGTGAGAAAAATCCGCCTTGCCGGGACAGGCGGACGTCATCCAATCCCGTGGGCGCCTGAACTGAACGAGAAAGCAGAGGAAAGATGGGTTCCCGCAGCACCTGCTCCGGGAGGCCTGTCCTCTGCCTCGGAAAGGGCAGCTCTCGCCGCCTGGTTCACAGGCCTTGGATTCAGACCAGGACCTGCACCGGCTGCACCCCAACTCTGAGGCCTTTGGACTCGGGCTGAGATGTGCACCTTCAGCTCCCCCGGCCCTCCGGCCTTCGCACCTGAACTGCTTTCCTGGGCGTGCAGCTCGCAGACAGCTGATGATGGGACTGCTTGGCCTCCAGAGCCATGTGAACAAATTTCTATTTTATATATGCACATAAAATACAGATTTCTATTATGTACATATAAATAGAGATTTATTATCTGGAGATAACATTTATTTATTTTAATAAAATAAAGATAACTTATTAATTAATTAAAATAGTGTATTTTATTTTTATAAATATTAATTTAATATATTATAAATACATGAAATTATTATTTAACAAAATAAAATAAGGTATTTATTTTCTTATCTTATTATAAATAAAATATCTTATTTATTTTCTGGAGAACCCTGACTGATAAATTCATACATGGTCATAAGTTGTATATGTGTGTGTATTTTAAATGACATGTGCCAATCAAACATAGTATTGCCCTGGGCCAGCCGTTCAGCACTGGTTAATTAACCTTAGAGGAGCCAGTTATAAGAAGCCAACAAGATGTCCCTTACCGGTCTCAGCATCGGCTGAATGTCTCCCATTGACTTGTCTCAAAACCACCGAAAAGAGAGAAACTGATCACAGGCCCAGGGCCCCAGGAGAGATTATGTTCCTAGGAATCTTTGCCCAAAATTGATCATCGGATACAATAATTAAAACTCATCATTGGTTTCGAGAGATCATCGTCCAAGGGCAGGACAGGAGCCACGAGCCGTGCGACAGAGAGCAGACCTCGTACTGGACTTACGAGGGAACAGGAAGGACAGGTTAGTGAGGTGGTGGAGCGAGCAAGAGAACTGGCACGGCAGAGGGGGCGCTGAGTCGGGGTGGGGGTGCACAGCCTGCACCCGCTGCTCTCCCGGTAAGTGGCTAGATATGAACTCTCTTCCGAAATCCCCGACTGCGGTAAACCAACTTCATGTAACCTTGCACCTGTGCTGCCGGGTTAATCTCATTTTAGAGTACGTTTTGATAAGCCGCGTTACCTCTGATTGAAACAGTGACCACGCCCCAGGGAAGGAGGGACGTTGGCAAGGCGGCAAGCCCAGAAGACAAGTTTCTCATTTTTGTTGTTCTGTTTCGTTGTTCTGTTTCTATTTATCTTTAACTTTATCACCAAAGATTTCGGCTGATATCCCTGCCAAGGGGCAGAAGCAGGTTTTGAGGTCCTTATGTTTATATTATTTAGGGGAGCTTCTTTGAGAAAAATAATAAAATATTGTTCATACAAATCTTACTCCTGTGAAAGACATTGATCCCAGGGTCTTGGAAGGACTGTGCAAGGGAGGTACCAAGATTATGCCTCATGAACTTCGCCGCAGATCGGCTCTGCCCCCACCTGATCCCACTGTCCCCCTGGTCAGGAGTCCCTTGATCATGTCTACTAAACCATCAGCTCCCGAATCCCAGCCCTCCTAGTGAAGCCCTGCTACCTTCTGACATATGATCCTAGGGCCAAATTCACGTCATTTATCTGTTACTGGCATGGGATGGGTCAGAGAGTACCCCAGAGGTGCAGCGATGAAGGGACAGGCACAAAGCAGCACGCTGTGCCCCACATGGCCATTGCCCCAGCCCTACGTGGGAGGAAGTGGCCCTCGTATGCTCCTCTCCACTTCAGCTCCACTTCAGCCGCTTTCCATTGTAACGATCGCTCCCCTGTAACTGGGCTCACACTCAGAGGTTGGTGATTTCTTCTAAGACCACCAATTCAATTAAGTCTTAAAGCTCAATGCAGAGCTAGACCATGAATATAAGATGTTGTATTAATATGAAATTTTTTCTAGTCAAAATAGAAGGATTACTTCAAAGCGACAGTCCACATAGGCACTGGAAATAGCAGCTGGTATTTGCTACACAATCCACTCCACAGCTCTGACGATACCCTGTTGGGAAGTGCTGGGGACCGGGCCTGGTGGAGCAGCTGAGCACCCTGCCCAGCCACGGCCGAGGGCCCCACCCCAGACTCAACAGCTGGCACTCCAGGACGGAGGCCCACTGCCCCTCTGCCTTCATGCCTCCCCGTCCTAGTTCCACCTGGGTCACCCCACGTGTCCTCAGATCCATCACCAGATCCTGCAGCTCTGAGCACTGAAGTCAAGCCACAAGGCTTCCTGTGCTGCAGATGAGAGAATCAGACCCAGCCCCTAATCCCCTCCTGTGGCATGTCAGACAGCGAGCAGGTCACTAGGGAGACGTAAGAGTCTTGGCCGAGCATAGGAAAGACACAGTGGAGCCGCTGAATTCAGGTATTGTGTCATGTAGGTGACACTCTGTTCTAGATGTTTCAGCCCTGAGCCCAGAGTGTGGAGTTTGATAACCGAAAATGGTAAGACATTTAAGCAAAGGAGACCATGTGCCCAGAGGTCAAGAACGTGGGCCTGGAACACACATCAGAAGGGCCTGACTCTGCCACAGCTCAGCTGCATGACCATGGAGAAGTCCCTTTCCCTGGCTGGGACTGCTGAGGGCCTGTGATTTCTTCTCCTCCATAATATGGAGCTCCTCCTCAAACTTGGCTCACGGAGCTACGAAGAAGATTAAATGAGATAGTGCCTGTGAACCACTGAGCATAATGCCTCCACGGCAAAGCCTTGGCCAACGTGGTTCATATGTTACTTACTTATCTGACCACTCATGAAAATCTGGGACCACTAAGCACCAGCTTCCTACTCCAGTCCAAAGGGTTTCTCGGCTGGGCCCAGGGAAGTATCCACTGTAAGCAGGTAGAAGCCATTTCCAGGCTGCTAAGAGAACAGAGAAGTCAACCAGAATCGGCGGGAGCCTATTTCAGTCTATGCAAAAAGTCTCTAACACGTGTCACCTCCTCATGATAGCTGAGTAGCTGGAGATGCAGGTTGAAAAAGATTTATTTTTCACCATAAATCCTATTGAAACTTTTTCATGGTTGTTCTACTAACACTGATTGACATAATTTCAAAAACAAATTTTAAAAAACTCAACCTGCTTGAGGGCCTTCTAGAGACTGATAAAACAAAGGCCTGTCCTCCAGGGAGTTTATGAATGTGGCAAAGGGTCCAGCGCCTCGTGACCCTGGACCGGAGCCTTTCTCTCTCCTCATGGGGAAGACACACCACGAGGGGAGGAGGGGCCACGTTCCCCACTGGAGGTGGGGAAGCCCTGCCCCCAGCACTGAAGCAAACAGCCTGTCGGTTTCCATGTCAACTCATCTTGGTCTACTTGTTTTATTTAAAGAACCTGAAGACCAGACCTTCTGATCTAGGCCACAGAACAAGGCAGGAACAAAAGTTGTCACAGTGAAACATGCTGGGACATTCTGGAATGCAGGTCCCAACCTGTTTGTGCCACCTTTGAAGGGGGTGGGTGACGTAGGCAGTGTGTGTTCCAACCTCTCTCCCAGGTCCCTTTCTCTTGTGTCTCTGAGAAATATGGTAAAAGTATCCCATGTGACCCGCAGAAAGCTCAGACACACTGACATCAGTGGCACAAGATTTAAGGGGTCACTTCCTTCCCTTCCTCTTTTCTTTTAAAGTACATTATTTTGCAGATTGGACCATGCTTAACAAATGATATATAAGACCAGCATTACACCAAATGTGGTTTGCGGCCTTGCATTCTAGGCCAAGTGAAATGAAAGCCAAAGCCCCACTGCCAGTCTCCCCATGAAGACGTCCAGAGGACGACGAGGGCTATACGCATGCCATCCACGTGTGAAGTCACGTCACCAAGAAAGGGTGGTGGGGAAGCGGGTTTGAGGCCATCAATTCACATTTCTGCCCCAGGCTTTCAGAACATGGCAAGAGCATCCAGTGACATCAGTGACAACTCACTAATTTCCCCACACACGTGCAGGGCCAGCTGTGAGCCACGTGGCAGGTGCACAAGGAGTGTGTGGCCCCTGCCCGCACAGTGTCACAAATACATAGTGGGGGATATGCAGGACACATACTTCTAGAAGATCTGTCAAAATGCTTATAGTTAATAGTAGTATCTGTTGATTAATAATTACCGCTCAATCACAGAGGAGCAGAGCCTTGGAGGCCAGGGGGAGGGCTGCGTTTGGGTGGAGTTGCACTGATGATGTAGGAATCAGGATCTGTGGACAGGACGGCTTGTGCTGCCTACTCACTGAGGCTCATTCCAAAACACTTCAAAATATATTAGGAACTACCATGTAAGAACTTATTCACTATGTAAAAACTTGTTCATCATGTAAGAACTTGTTCGTTATGCTTCAGAAGATTGGAGACTGTTGAGAAACAGGCTTGGGGTTGATTAATGACTGTGAATTGAATCCCCTATACAGAATTTTATTGTTAACAACCATTTGATCAATAAATATGAGAGATGCCCTCTCAAAAAAAAAAAATATATATATATATATTAGGAACTAAATATCTACATAAAAACTGCATCTACAAAAAGAAAGGAAAGAGAAGAATTCCACGCACCCTATACTCCACCCCACAATTGGGCAGTGTATGTGTGCGTGTGCGAGCATGCATGTGGTGTGAACCTCTATTTTCAGAAAGGCTTCTACACATTGCACAGAGCACAAGACAGAGGAATAGGATCCACTGCTGCATATCAGCTGAACTGTTCTAATGAAAACACCTAAGGGAGGGTTTCTAACACCAGGATGAAGCTTGATAACAAAAGGTGCAACTGGCGCATGACTTCTGCAGGGAAACAACGCTGCAGGTAGTGGCTATGCCCCATCCGGTAGGGGTGCCCTGGACTTGGGCTCCAGGAAGAAAAATGGCAGAGGTGTGCAGACATATACTGGTGGGTGGTCACATTTAGGAAAACATGTAGCTGCTTCTCAGAGTCCTTATCACCCATAAAAGAACATTTCACATAGCCAACCACTCAAATTTATGTGAACCCTAAGGGGTAAATTTCCAGGGCTGTGAATGGAGACACACTCACAATTCTTATTATTGTTAATAGAAATTGCGTGTAACTTCTCACTCAGTGCCCCTTCTTGAGAGTAAATCGTGTGTGTGTGTGTGTGTGTGTGTGTGTGTGTGTGTGTGTATAAACACTAAATATCTCTAACTCCTCCATCTCTGGCAACAGTCCCATGGAAGAAAATTACTGCATGTAAACTTATATTTCTCAAGAAGTCTTTCTATATTTCTTTTCCCCAGTGATACTTCTTAGCTTAGCCCTTTTAAAGCATCAGTTTGGAAAGACCGATGATGGGGCCAGGCGATAGCAGCTGGGGTGTAGAGAAGAGGGCGCTGGGTTTGCCTTCTCCCAATGGGAGCGAGGGGTTTCAGTGCCAGTGGGTGCTGTGTTCACTTCTAGGTGTTGGAAGGTCCCACAGTGGGAGAACCAAGGCCAGAAGGAAAGGGGGAGGCAGCCGGGACACTGAGCGGCCAAGGAAGGCGAGACTGTGGCAGTTGGAGCTCTGCATAAAGGAATGTATCAAGAAAAAGGAAATAACTGACTGTGCCAACCCGTTTGGAGATGAATCACTAACAGGAACATAGAACTTTAAGCCCTTCATCCCCTCTCTCCCCAAAATGTAACACCAGGAAAATAAACAATGCACAAAAAAGAAATGCAATCCTAGTATGCTATACGGCTGAGCTCTAAATAATATTTTCAAAGTTGTAGTAATGTAAAAGCAATGACTGATCTGACCAAGACATACAATATAGCTGTACTGGGAGCATGGTGGCAAGGGACAGACGTGATGGGAGACAGGGATGGAGGTATGTGTGACATAACAATGTTGTTATCCATAGTAGGAAGTCATTATATAGAATCTAGAGCTTAAAATAAAGTCATTTGCATTGGTCAAAGAGACAGCAGGGGTGATATAGAGATAACATTTGTCCCCATAATAAGCCCTATCAGCTATTTTCCACTTAAAATTATGTATATGTATAATGTTAACAAAAATGAAAATGGAAACATAAAGGAGGAAGCCAAGTATCCGAGCGGACTTGAAAAATGACAGTGACTCTTCCAGACCTGGGTCCTGCAGCCTGAAATCGCCCTGGAATCCCCAGTGTCAGGATTGCAGCAGAAGCAATTCATGTTTGATTTGCTTTAGACATATTTTCCATAACAAAACTTCATAATGCAAGTTATGGTTAGAGTGCTCGTCCCAGATTTCAGGTAATCGCAGGATTGCTGGAAAAGGAAATGTGCCACCTGCAATATCCATAAAATGACTGGGGAAAATTTGTGTTTGCACTGATTCGGAGTTACACTAGTACTTTTCCTTGAATTTACATGACACTTTTCTTTCAAAGCACTCAAAGCATTTTACAGATTCCATTTCATTAATTGTCACAACATCTTGAGCAGGCTGCCATCCAGTCTCATGAATGGGGAAGGGAGAAGGAGAGGTGCAGAAAAGTTCAGTCACTAGACCTGAAAGGATGACAAGGAGACTCAACTTTTTACATAGCAATGAGCTTCCAGGGACATGAATAAAATTCAGCTCTTCTACATTTTTTTAACAGCCTGGACCATTATTTTCTCCTGTGAAACATAAACAAAATTGGGTCAGTAGTTTTCTTAAGGTCTTTAGGAAGACAAATCATAGCTAAGCTGGCAAAAAAATACTTTCAAAGTAACTGGATTATCTATCTGACAGATGTCAATAGGTCCAGGAAATAAAGAAGTGTTTGACAATCAGAAAATAAGAGTATTGCCAAAGCAATCTTGAAAAAAAACAATACTCACATTTCCTGATTTCAAAATTTACTGCAGAGCTACAGTGTGGCACTGGCACAGGACAGATCATACAACAATAGAATAGAATAAAGAGCCCAAATATGAAGCCTCGTATGTACCATCATATGATTTCTGATAAGGGTGCTAAGATCATTCAGTGAGGAAAGGACAGTCTCTTCAACAAATGGTGCTGGAACAACTGGACATCTACCTGCAAAAGAGTAAAGTTGGACCCTTATTTTATACCATATACAAAAATTGACTCAAAGTGGATCAAAGATCTAACCATTAGAGCTAAAACTGTAAAATTCTTGGAAGAAAACAGAGGAAATCTTCATGAAATTGGATTCAGCAATGATTCTTGGATATGACACTAAAAGCAGATAACAAGAGAAAAACTACACAAATTGTGTTTCACCAAAATTTTTAAATGTCTTCACATAAAAGGACAGTATGAAGAGAGGGAAAGACAACCCACAGGATGGGAGAAAAATTTGTAAACCATATCTGATAACAAAGTAATATCCAGAATGTACAAAGAACTCCTACAACTCAACAACAAAAAATAGCAAACCCAATTCAAAAATGGGCAAAGAACATGAACAGACCTTCCCCAAAGAAGGCATACAAATGGTCAATATGCACAGTAAAAGATACTTAACATCACTAGTCATCAGGGATATGCAAATGGAAACCCCAGTGAGATACCACTTCACACCTGTTAGGATGGTTTTTACCAAAAACGGAGAATCACAAGTTGTTCATGAGGATGTGGAGAAATTGGAATCTTTGTGCATTGCTGGTGGGAATGCAAAGTGATACAGCCTCTATAAAAAACAGTTTGGGAGGTCCTCAAAGATTTAAACATGAGATTGCCTTATGGTTCAGCACTTCCACTTCTGTGTATAACCCCAAAGAATTGAAAACACGGACTCAAATAGATATTTGTGTGGCAATGTTCATAACAGCATTATTCAACTGTAGCCAAAAGGTAAAAGCAACCCACATGTCTATCGATGGATGAGTGGATAAATAAAGGGCAGTATAGCTACACAATAGAATATTATTCTGCCTTAAAAAGGAAGGACATTCTAACACCTGCTATGAACCCTGAGGACATTATGCTGAGTAAAATAAGCCAGTCATAGAAGGACAAATGCTGTGTGATCACACTGAAATGTGGTGCCTTGAATAGGCAAATTCATAGACACAGGAGGTAGAAAGGAGGTTACCAGAGGTTGGGGGACAGGGAATGAGGAGTTGTTTAATGGGGACAGTTTCAGCTTAGGGTGATGAAAACACTCTGGAGATGGATGGTGGTGATGCTTGTGCAAAAGTGTGAATACACTCAATGCCATTGAGCTGTACATTTAAAAGTGGTTGAAATGGTACATTTTATGTTATGTGTAGTTTACTAATAAATAAATAATTTTAAAATTAGAAAAAAATTTTCTTGCAAAATGCTACTGGCCATGTTTGCTCTTGGAAATTCACAGTGTATATTAAAGACTCTAAGAATCCTGCTGTAAAGAGGTCTATTAGCTGTGTGTAGCCCAGTGTTTCTCAAAGATGCCTGAATATGGAACCCTGTCCTGGCCCACTTCTTACGCCCCACGGTGAGTGGTCTGGGAGTCATCAGTTTAGGAAACTGCTCTAACAGGATTTTACAGCACCAGTGGGTTGGGGTCTCTGCCAACATGAGGTACCTGGTCAATTTAAATAGTTTTTAAGGGTAGCATTTTTAAATTAGAATAAAACATTTGCACATCAGGATGTTGTGAAGATGACAAGAGAAGGAAGGGGAGGTGGAAGGGTGTCACTTGTCCTAAAGAAGTCATCTTCCTATATTTTTCTTTCCTGGTTGACAAAAAATGGTAGAAAATCTGTGCTGTGATGTCTAGAGCAGAAGACAAAACCAGCAAACCTCAGTCTTGCAAAGAAGTAGCACAGGCCTGAGTAGGACGGGTGGGCAGCAGGTCCCGTGGGCTTTTCAATCAGCTGATCTCTGCAGAGGCAGCACTCACAAGCATGCACGTGCAGGTGCCCAGACCCCCAGTGGGCCAATCATCTCCCAGCAGCCTCCCAGTGGTTTGCACTGGAGGTTGATGTATTTCTGGGAGGAGTATGAGCAGGAGGCCTCAGACTTGCTGCATCTCGTGTTCAGAAATGAATTGCTTTTCTGCTCACTGTGCGTGGCATTCTAGCTAAAAGTACAAACCATCTTAATTCTATCGTGATGCCCTGTGTTCCTTCCAATCAGTGGTGGGAATTCCAGAAATGGGAAAATTAAAAGGGAGAAGCACCTTTGGGTTGTGCAGCAGAACTCTGCAGCTGTGGCTGCAAAAGCTGAGACAACTAGAGCAGGGCACCAGGCCACGGCCATGGAGCACTTTGCAGCCTGTCCCCGAGGCGGCACCACGGTGTGACCCGCTGAGCAGGGAGCTGCCCCAGGAGTCCTGGCGCTCTGTGCCAGCCCTCCAGCAGCAGCTGCCCTGTCTGCACCCCTAGCATTGTACCATTTGCATCTTTCATCTCCAGTGGCTGCATCACACTGACCTTCCCCAGGTGTGTCTACCTTGGACCTTTGTGACACCGACGAGGACGTGTGGACAGGCCTTCGTGACTGGCTCTTCCAGAACCATCAGATGAACCAGCACTGTGGGCACACCCTCGGCAGGCACTTGTGAGTTATAGCCAGTCGTGCTCACGGCAGAAAAGCCCTGCCCACCCCTCCCCTGAACGGAGTGTCTTGAAAGGGCCTGTCTTTGCCGTCAGGTGCGTGGGACGCCGTCAGCTTATTTCACACACAGCGCTCTCACAGAGGTGCCTTTTTCAATGGCAAAATTTAATGGAAACAAATTCAGTCCAAGGGTCAATTATGGGCTTATTTTCATATTTATGGACAGAATACTTTCCCCCAAAAGACGCTAATGATAGCCTAAAGGACAGGCCAATCAAAACACCCTCACTGAAGGGAAGGAACGGAGGAAGCCCCAGCCCTCCCCTCGCAGAGTCGTCACATCCTCTGCATATTTTCCCACTTCAATCTCTCCCCAGTGAACACTCTTTAAAATATCTTGACAAAAATCAGTGTTTTAACAAAGGGAGGCTTATTATTCCCAATTCTCCACTGGCAGAAATAATAACATTGAACAAATACCTCCTCTCAGTTAGGGGCCGTTAGCTGTTCGTCTTGCCGAGGAAAAGTCAGCGCAGCAAGTGGGGGTCAGCGTCCTCGCGCGATGCCGCGGGGGTGCAGGCGGCAGCCTCTGTCCACTCTCCTGGGCTCATCACACACGTCGGGCCAGGCAAGTCAGGGATGCTGAGTTCTAACAGCGTTTGTGTTTAAGCTGCAGGTTCTAATTAGCAGGTCACACTCTGTAGACGCCACCACCAAAACACTTCTGTGGCATGACTGCATGTGGTTCCTCCAATTTGTTGAATATTAACCAACATCAGATTTAACAATCTTGCATTTACTTAGCTAAAATGTAGTTACATGGTAATTATAAATGCTCTGTGAGCCCACAATTATCAGCACAGAAGATAACATCTGTAATACCTATAAGATATTTTCAAGCCATGTACTGGAAGAATTTCATTGTATCTTTGGCCAAATATAAGCAGATCCCCCATCTCTGTAAAGCTGATTTTAAAAGCATATTACTCTCTCCTCATGCTCCTCACTGTGGCCAGCAGGGTCCTGCTTTCCAGTTGTCAGATGTTGTGGGCAGTTAAGCAACTTCCTTCCTGATTCCGATTTTCAAGCCTTGAACACACAAGAGAGTGCTCCCTGTGCTCCCTGACTTGACCTTTACAACCCCTCACAGGGCACGACTCAACATGAAGAGGAGACGCTTATCTCTGCCGATGACCAATGATGGCAACACAGAATACACATCAGAGACGTGAGGCTGTATTTTTGCAAATAAATATAGCTCTCGTTGATCGCATACTTGCCCTCAGCCACAGTCCATGGTACTCACATTATATCCTTTGTCTCATTCACTCCTTGCATCAGTTCTCAGAGGAAGGAGATTCCAGATGGGGAAACTGAGTCATGTGGCTACTCACTCAGATAGACAGGATTTGGCACAGGGCTGGCCTGGCTCCAGAGCCAACCTTCTTCTACGATCCTAAGCAGCCCTCGGGAGCTGCGTTCCAGACATGTGCTGAATGCCCTTGCACCAGGCACTGCCTGGACCCCCCAGACAGAGCCCATGGGACATGTCTCCAGTTCCAAGCCCCTCAGTGTGCAGAGGGAGATGGACACAGTTCCTTCCAAGAGAGCTGCGAGGGACGTTTGCAGAGCCCCAGGGAGAGGTAGCAATGGTGCCCATGAAGGAGCCCCACCTGCCCCCGGGCAGCTTCTCTGTAAACAGCCCACCACGGGCAGAGCCAAGCCAGCGGACAGGCTCACCAAGGCCGCCGTCTGTCCTGGCAGCCCACCTGGAGCCCATCACCCGTAAAGCAACCAACCCACAGAAGCTTGACTGAGTTCTGGCCCCGCCAGCAGCTGCAGAATCAGTGGTAACACATGCCCAGGCTCTGTGGTTCCTCTGGGGAAAGAACGTTGCCCACATGAGAAGAGAAGTAAGATGAGTCTGCTGAGAAGGAGGGCGGTGGCCTTCGGGAGGCCCGGAGCAAGAGTGGCTGGCCTTGGGCGGGGCCAGGGGCTCACAGAGGCTCTCCAGAGAAAGCGACACTGAAGCCGAGACATGGGGACTCACAGAGAGTGGGGAGAAGAGGCACAGGAGCAAGACAAACATGCGTATTTGAGAGCCGGAGTCAGAGGAGCAGAGCAGGGAACCAGTGGGGAGCGGGGGCTGGAGGGCAGCCAGAGAGGAGACCAGATGGTCGCATGAGCCGCAGAGGGCACTCAGACTTGATTACACCAGAGCAACGTAACCTCGGGCACACGTGGCCTATGAAAGGCAGAATCTACATGGCTCCCAGCCTCCTGCCCCTGGGGTACCTGTCCTGTGTGCTCCTGTCCCCTGAAGTGTAGGCAGGACCTCATTGCCACAATTAAGTTACCTTATATGGCAAAGGGGAAGGGATTTGAAATGTCAGTAAAGTTCCTAGTCAGAGGACTTTGAGTGAATCAAAATGGAAATTACCCTCGGTGGGCCTGCCCTAAACAGGTGAAGGTATCTCAAAGCAACAGAGACACTCTTGCTGGCCTTGAACAAGCAAGTCGTGCCATGTCATGGAAGAGGCCATGGGGCAGGGACCGTGGGCAGCCTTTAGTGCTGAGGGCATCAGTCCTACAATGCGAGGGACTGAATTTTGCCAACACCCAGAGCTTGGAAGAGGACCCAGTCCCCAGAGGAGACCCTTACCAACACCTTGATTCCAGCTCAGAGAGACCGTGCGCAGAGGACCTGAAGGCCCCACTTACAGAAGCTGAGACAAATGGCATGTATTGTTATAGTCACTAAATTTATGGTGATTTGTTACACAGCAGTGGAAAACAAACATATGCATCAACAAGAATAATAAAGATGCAATAGGGGCACAGGGGGCCCAAGTCCCTCCATGAACAGGAGTGATGCAGAGCTCAAACCGGTAACAATGCGACTGAGAGTGGTGATGGCGCCCGCACCCGATGTGAGAGCCAGCAACTTCTGGAGCATAAAGTTCATTCCATAAAATATTGACATGAAAGCTGACTTTGTGATGAATTCCATCGATACTCATTTTAATTAAAGAATTATAAGCAAAATATGAGACACTTGCCTCCCTTAGGAAGCCTTCCCGGAACCTCAGATGCCCGCACGTGCTCTCCTGGCAAACCTCTACCACAGCCCGGGCTGCTCTGTATGTTGACCGGCTTGTTTGTACCCACTCTGAGTCATAATTTTACCTGGGAGAGTCTTATTCGGACTTTTTCTCTAGTGTTTACCAAAATGCCACACCTAGGAGCAAATGTTGGTGTGGTGAATGAATGTATGAGTGAATGAGACTTTTTAGGAGGGAAATAATGTTGATACTTCTAGGAAAATGGAAAGTGAACACAAATGATCAGTTAGCTAGAGGCTCATGGGGAGAGAATGTCATGGCCACGGTAAGTGATACTGAGGCCCAGAGCCTCACGTGACACGGGGGTTCTGTGAGGGATGCTCACCGTTGAGGCCTCGTTGATGAGGCTGGTGGAGCTGAAGGAAAGAATGGCAAATTAAATCAGCACAGAAGATAAGAGCTAAGATTAGCGATGACTCTAACAGCAGAACATACCTAACTGCTTATAACCCACCAAGGGATGCAGATGGGTTGAAATAGACAATTGGTCTGAAAGAAGGTATCAGAACTGAACAACTAAAGGACACATTAACAGAGCATCACCAAAATCCCAAAGATAAAATCATCAAGGCAGTCCAGAACTTGAGCTAATGTTCTCGTGGCCTAGATCATAGGTCTTCTGAAGTCCCTTGATGCCACTCAGCAGTATGAAGCGGTAAGGCCTCCCCGCCTGGAGCTCACCCTGCCTCCTACTAGCTGCATCTTCTCAGCTTAAGGGGAAGCATAGGCTTTCTCTCCTCTACCTTTATTCCAACCCAAGGGGAGGTGCTTGGATTTGGGTCAGGGCCACATATAGCAGTTGGGTGTCAGTGGGACGCTGTCAAATGGGAGACCCCAGCTTCTGGTCCCTGGGGGCTGCCTTTTCTTTGGAAAGCTTCAGACCTCGACCCCCAGGAAACCAAGTAGAAATCCCACAGGGCTCATGGTTAAGGGCAGGAGGTTTCCACCTGCTTCAGTTAAGGCCCAAAGAGTCCTCCTGGACCATCCACATTCCAGTCCAGTTCACACAGTGAGCCCAGTGAGGCTCATGGTCAAAACCTGATAGGATTAAGCCTTGCTCATTGCCCACATTCCCTCTCTGCATATCACCCTTGGAAATCTGTATTGTGAGTAGGTAAAGGACACAGTGGAACTCGATTCCAACCACTTTATCTGTTTGGTTCTGCCTTGAAAATCCAACCCAAATCTTCTGTAACTTTTCTTCTTGCCCAAACCCCTTTTTGTCCTTATGGCTCCAATTTTACCAGTACTCACACTTAGATGTTGAACTCAAGCTTGGTGGTAATGGAGGCGGGTACCCCTGGAACCATGACAGCTAGCATTTTACTCAAATATGTGATTAGTCTCACCAACCCACCAATGTGTTGCCAGTTCGCTACCTTAAAAGAGACACTTGAAAAAGTCTTTCATGATATTCTTGTGAACAAGAGAGAGGAGAGCTGCCTAATAGATTATATTCATAAGTGATCAAGCAAGTTTAGTGACTAATGGTAGCATCTATAGCTTGTTCGTTCCTTTCCATATATTGAACACAGAGTGAGGTACATTCCATGCATTATAGTTTTAATGATAAAGAAACAGAGAAATAGTCTAATCTTCAGCTTCCAAATTCTGTGCTTTCTCTACAATAACACGATGCCAAAAAAGTCTTGGGGAACAGTGGATCAGTGCCCACCTGGGGATGCCATCCAGATCCCGGAACAAGCTCATTATGCCCTTTCCCACATTTTTGTGCAAAGCTTAGGTAAGGATATTGGTGTCACGCTGATCACAGCCACAGATGACACCGAACTGGGACCAAGCTCCAGCACTTCAAATAAAACAACACGCCAAGTCAGAGTGCAAAGCAGAGAACTCAGGTCCAAAAACTCAATGACAGAAGTATAAATGCTCCCCCAGCACACGTCCATAGGAATCAGATATTTTATTGAGATAAAGGCACGACCTCATATGCATGGTATGGCTGCCAACAAGCTAATCTGAACACGAGGCTGGCCATGTCTTGCCATCTTTTTCTATCCTGATAGGATCATCTGGCAGTCTAGGTTGGTGCTAATGTGGGAGAGAGCCAGACCCTGCTGCCCATTGCAATTCAAAATGCTGCCGCTTTTCCAAAACCCGTCATGGAGCAGAAATAAACCCGAGCGGAGGGTTTACCATGCGTACAAGAACGACTGCCATAGCAGTGTTTACCGAACAAGACAGGATTTTTCTCTTTAGCAGAGCAGCCATCAAATATCAAGCTGGAAACTGCATTTCTGTGATAAGACTTGGTCGAAGGTGGAATGGCATGGTGTGAAATGATCTGATAGCACGAAAAATTGTTGTTAGGAGGTGTTGGCACTTGAAAAACAACACGTCTTGTTCCTGCTGGCTTCAGCCTGAGTTTTCTCCAGGAATATTCCACACTTGGAATCTTGGAAATCTTTGGTATTAGAGCTGATTCCGAGTGCCACACGCACTTCTAACACCCTGCTCTTTCCCTACAGACCCACAGAGAACACAGTGAGGTGGCTGAGCCCACACAGAAATGATTTTGCTGCCTGTGTTTTTACTTTATTTTCTGCTCTAACATCAAAATCATGCTCCACATTGATGTACACACACCACACACACGCACACAGTTGTACATGTGTAGAAAGTAAATGGAATCCATGCTCAGGTTACCCTGAAGATTAAGGATTTTAACAAGCAAATTCTGTTGGGGCAGAAAAAAAAAAAAGACAATTGATGCAGCTCAACGTTCAGTTCCTGTTGAATCATATTCCCTCACGACTGGCTTCCCTTCTAGAAGATTCTGTGGGGATTTTTGAGGTTGTCGGCATTGTTGTAAAGCTCTAAGGGCTGGGGAGAAGAACGACCTTGACGGGTAGACCGACTGTGACATGTGCTCCCAAGTTCCTGAGCGTCACTTTGGGCCTCCAGGGTGACTGGTGGATCTTTTCTTGTAACATCAGTTCCTCCCCTGCTCCTCCCGCCATCCACTCCACCTCGGTCCCCAGCCAAGCCGAGTTCTGCCATGACGGGAAATGGCCCTTCTTCTCTGCGTGCACTGTAAACGGGGCTTCTGCGGAGGGCGGCTCCTGCTCGTCTGCAGGAAGCAGGGGACCCTCCTGTCGGGAGCTCTGGCACGCTCGTGGGACAGGCTGGGAAAGCGTGCGTGTGCCTGTACGTGTGCACTCAAAGGGGAGGGCGTGGGGGAGAGTGGAATACAGAGTTCCGGGAATTATCTGTGCATAAAGAAATTAAAAGAGAATATTTTCCAGAGCAATCGGAGCCCATCTCCTGAACAATGACGACAGCTCCTCACTTTCGACAACAATAGAGGGCACGTAGGAGTCAGCTCATTAGCATATCTGTGGCTCTTTTCTGTTCTCTCTGCATTAAGCCCCCATAATGTCAGTTGTCACTTATTAATGACAATTAACTAGTAATCAGCAGTGAGACTCTTCGAGGTGGTCTTTGCCTGACAGGTGAAGAAAGAGAACATTGCGTAGTGCCACGCGGTGACATGGAACCTTCAAAGGGAGCGGCATTTCCATAAATTATTTCAGAAAGAAATTTTCTTTTATACATTCTCTCTAAAGCTTAAGGATCTTTAACCCTAGAAAGGCCGCACTCCAGGGCTTGTTTTGTGATTTCTTTCTTTGCAAATGAAATCTACGAGCCGCCTGTGTCGGTCAGAAGGCCCCTCCTTGCAGCAGCCCAGGGCAGCAGCTCACAGCCCGCGTTGGTCTTCCACCTTCCAAGCTCCCCATACCCAGTTTTAGCTGAGTCCTGCCGCACCTGGGACCCCGGCCCCGTCCCTGGGACGCGCATGCCTGTGCTGGTTGCCCTTCACCAGCTGCTGGCTGGTCTGGCCCCGAATTCTGTCTTTGCAGCGTCTCCCAGGCACCCTCCCTAGCTAGCTCATCAGCCTCGTCTTCGATGATGGGACCTGCAGGAACCCCAGGGGAGCCCAGGAGCCCAGTCCCTCCCCAAACAGCTCCCCGCCTGTCTCATCTGTGCAGGGCCTGCCCACCTCCCTGGCTCTCCGTGCTCCGAGGGTCCTCCTGAGACAAGCCGACAGCATTGCCAGCCCCACAGGCTGCTTCCCCCACCTGCACATGGCCAACCTGCCCTCCCGGGCGCCCCACCCTCCTGGCTTGTCTGCAGTGCTGCAGGGCTTGACTGGCCCTAAGAGCTCTAGGAAGTGGGGATTTTCAAGGACACACTTGGAAAGTGAGTTAAAAGGCTAAATGTTATCACTACAGGAGAAAAAAGTGTCATTCTGTCTTGGAGGAGTTGAGTCTTAAGAAGGGCCAGATCTGCTCTCGTAAGTGGCATGGTGACAGGTGGCAGTGGGGAGAATGAGTGTGTGACCTGCTCGAAGTGCACTGAGCAAGGGCATTGCCAATCTTGTGTTTGAAAAAAAAGTTGACTGCATCTGTTCATGTCAAAATAATGCCATGAGGCTATTCTTCTAGCGTGGAAGCCCTGGACCAAACGGGTGACATTCACACGGGCATCTGAAGCATCAGACCTTCTATTCCTGATAAAGAATTCCACTCTTAAAAAGGTGAGCATCTGGAAGCAGATAACAAGGAATTTAAAAATCCAAGTGTCCAAGAAAAAAAGGGGTGTACTTTTATTGAAACGGTAATTTTGAGTAAGGGAGAGGTCACCTGGGAAGAGTAACTCTGTGACTCCCTTTTTGGAAATCCATTGTTTTCTTCTGAGAAGCTAGAGAGAGATGGGGGCTTGCTGCGCCCCTCTGCAGCTTTCACTGTTTGCTAGAAGGGTTTTGTGATAGAAACACGCTTCCATGACACAAATAAGATGTTACACGTTGTTGCTGTAGAGCTCCAGCAATCTAACCAGAACCTAAAGACGAATATTCACGGTGTATTTAAGAAAACAGTCACCATGGAAAGTTTGCTACTTTAAATGCACTTGAATGCCCTTTCCAGCAGATTTCTACTCGCAGATTATTTCAGATTTTGATGCCATTGGTTTCTGATGGAGGGAATGGTGACCATGGAAGGCGTCCCAGTCACTCCGCCCAGAGCCCAGTTTTGAGATGCCATCATTTATTGTGCAATGCAACAATGCAAAAACCTAGGGTTGCATTACTCAAGACCAATATTTGAGCTCACCATCCTGGAATTTTGCATATCCAAGCTAATGGTTTGTGAACTTCATGACACTAAAATTAGAGGACAATCATTTCCAAAAAGAAATATATCATTTTGCAAGTGGACATTAGATTTTACTAACTTAGAAATAAATGTATTACAAATGAAACAAAGGTATTCAGGACACTAGTGTCCCTTAAAGTAAACAACTAAATATTTGCCTTCCATCATTTTAATGACTTTAAAGAGTCAAAGGTTGAAATTGGTACATATAACTATTAATCAATAACAATCAATATAAATGGGGCATAATGGTATGAGATATATATCAGAAAGCTATGGCTTGGAAATATGATTCAGTATGTAATTTTAACCTACACAGGTCATAAAGGACTCAAAAAGACCCACCTTTGTCAGTTTTATTAGTATGTGCCACATATTACACATGTACATATTTTGTTATTCTGCAAAGAGAAAAGGAAATTCTTAACTTTAGTCAGTTGGCTAAAACTGGAAAAATTACTCTGAAAATATGCATAAATGCAGAAAAATGTACTGAAAGGAGAAAAATGTTTTAACCTTGGGATTGACTGAGGTGCTTTGTCCCAGCTCCTAGGAAATCCAGCTGGGTATGATTGGCTAGAAGAATCTGGTTAATGATTCCAGAAGTGCAGAATGGGATTTTCCGTATTATTTACATAATTCAGAAATTGTTGATCTCAGTGTAGCTGTCCTCAATCTCCTTCACTGATGTGCTTTCAGACCAAAACATCCCTGAAATTTCAGGTTCGCGTAGGATGAAAGCAACCTTAAGACCAACTTTTAAATTTAAGCAAAGCATTCTTTCCAACCTGAGAACTATAGAACTATTTATTTTAGTTTATATTTAAATATAATGAAGTGAAGTAAGTCAGACAGAGATAGACAGATACCATATGATCTTAGTTATCTGTGGAATCTAATAACAAAAAACATAAAAGGAATTCATTGAATAGATTAGTGGGTCTCAGAGGCAGGGCTGTTGGGGGTGAAATGGGGAAGGGGGTCAAGAGGTACAAACTTCCAGTTATAAAATAAGTCCTGGAATCTAATGGACAGGTTGGTGATTATAGTTACTAATACTTTATTGTATACAGCAGTCCCCCCCTCGCCTGTGGTCAGTTACCCACAGTCAAGGTCCAGAAGCAGATGCCCCATCAGGTCAATCACAGCCCCATCATCCCCCGCACTGCCTCTCATCACATGGGCATTTATCATCTCACATCATCCCAAGGGTGAGTGCAGTACAATAACGTATTTAGAGAGAGAGACCCCATTCACATAACTTTTGTTACAGTATATTGTTATAATTGTTCTGTTTTATTATTGCTTGTTGTTGTTAATTGCTTCCTGTGCTTAATTTACAAAGTAAACTTCATTATAGGTGTGTACGTATAGGAAAAAACACAGCATATCCAGGGCTCAGTCTATCCTTGGTTTCAGGAATCCACTGGGGGTATGGGAGCATATCCCCCAGGGTAAGAAGGGTACTGCATCTGAAGTTGCTAAGAGAGCAGATCCTAAAAGCTCTCATCACAAGAAAAAAAAAATGTGTAAGTCTGTGTGGTGATGGATGTTCACTAAACTTACTGTGGTGGTCATTTAGCAATACATACACGTCAAATCACTGTGCCGTACGCCTGACGTTAACGTGCTGCTTGCTATATGTCAATCATCTCTCAGTGAAAAGTATGATGGGTCCCCTATGTCAATGTTTTTTTTTAATGTGATGACAGATGTGAGCCCACTGCTTCTACAATCTGTTCAACTGGTGGGAAGTCAATTGCCCTGTAACATATCACCAGACAATCTTCACGCCAGCCAGTTCAAATTATAAATATTATGGTGTGATTTAAGAAAAATAATGACTAATTAGTTACAGGTCAGCTTTTAAATAGTTGTTGGTGAAAGCTCTTATTTCTCTATGTTCCCTTAAGAACCTGCTGATCCTAATCAGCCTCAAGATGCTGTGCTTCCTCATGATCTTTACAGCTTTGCTCCATCAGAAACCTCCGTCCAAGACATCAGTTCTCAGCAATTCCACTGAACTCCAGCTCCGGAACGAACTAACCTGTGTCTGACGGGGATCTTGAAAGTGGCCCTTCTCTCTTCCCTTCTAATATTAAGCCAAGTGTTTTTATGTTATGGAGCCATTCAAAGAGATCAAGTCTCACCTTCCTGAGGGTGGCCCGCTTTATTTAGAGATTATCTTTGTTTTCAAATCAATACTAATTATTATTTAGTAACAGAAATCACACAAGTTGAAGTTTTTCTCCCCCTTACAAGCCAGACAATTTAAAGACAGTGCCAAGTCCATTGTCCACTTTGTGTACTAGAGCGCGTTCGGAGCACAGGCCCGGGAGGTGGCCGGCGTGCTCCAGCATGGAGCCACAGGGCAGCTGCAGCTCCTGGCCAGCTCCGTGCTCCCCTGTTGTGCTGTCTGTAAAATATGTATACTGACCACCCAGACTAAATGGAATCGTAATTCATGTGAACATCCCCAAAGAATCACACAAGTCCTTAACCCATCTTTTCTTTAAGTAACATCAATGGACAATCACCCTTAAAAGTATTATAAACTAGATCATGAAGATTACATTGGCCAGTTAGTGAAAAAAGCCAGAAAAAAAAAACTCTTGTGTTCACAAAGAAAAGGTGTGGAGAAATGATCACTGTTACGCTAACAGAATGTCAGCTGGAACAAGTCTTCTCGTGGACAAGTGGGGCACGTGTATCAAATCACTGCAATGCAGAAATTTCAATTCTAGGGATGTGTTCTAAGGAAATAAGGAGAAATATTGAGTGGAATGGTTTTCGTACTCATGTGTAATAATGAAGTGAAAAGAATCTACATGTTGATTTTTAAAACTCTAATAGAAAATTGATTAAATAAATTGTACTGCATCTAAACAAGATCAGAAATTTTTGATATTTAATGAAATGGGAAAATACGTATTCACTCCTATCAGGTAAAGAAAGCAAAGTACAAGAGAGAGCTGAGCATGGCCTCTATCCTACAGAAACAGAAAAGGAATGCTAACACTAAAATAGTAACAGTGGTTTTTCTCTAGATGAAAACAATAATTTTTATTTCTTCCCTTTTTTGGGTGTTGCAAGTTCTCTGCAATGACTTTGTATTACTTTTATTATAAGAATAAATTTATGTAGAAAGTGCAAATGCTCTCCAAATTTTACTCTTTGGTGTCTTTAGGTTCACAACTCAATAATCAGCTGTCAATGGTGTCTATCATCTTCAGCTAAATTATAATAAACTGACAAGAAATTCTACCTTGGGAAAAAGCAGACGTCTTTATTTGTATGTACAGGTTTCTGAGAATTTAGAAGTAGTTAGGTATGCTGTAGAATAATATTAACAGCTTTTTAAAGATTGCCAAATATAGGGGCAAAAATCTGCAAGTTTTAATCCCTTCTTTTGTATACAATGCCTAAAAGTTTATCTTACAGAAACTACTGTCCATCATTATTTCACAGATTTTACAGCTCTATAAATATTGATGAAGTAACAAGGAACACCCTTACCTGACCCACATTCTAAGGAATGTCTCAAACCTTTTAAAATCCCACTTAAAGGGGGGAAAAAATCTGATTAGTTATTAAACCCAAGGCTTAAGCTGCAAATATTGCAAAATAGGAGTACTTTTGCTCAACCACAACATTGGCCCAGCCAAACGCTGGATGGCCCGGTGGCTTCCCCACCCAGCTCCCCACTGCCTCCTGCCGGGTGGGCAAGCAGCTCTGGCTGGTGCCCAGGGCCAGTTGCCCTCACACACCAAAATATGCAGACCTGCTTCCCTGGGCTGAGGGAGAACCCCAGAGAAATGGAGAGCATCCCAGACCATCTGTGGGGACCATTCCAGGGACCCAAGACTAGATGAAGGAGGGGTGGGCACATTTACTCAAGCAGATGAGGGAAGCAGGCCTGTAGACCCTCAGATCAGAAGTATGCAATGTCTTCCCCAGATTGTTCAATCTCTATTTGTATTTATACAAATTGAGTTTCTGAATTACTAGTTAAGACCTGTGTTCAACTGAAGCTGCTACAAACTCATAACAAACATTATTCAATGTATTTTTCAGACACAGTCGAAGACAAGAGCAGTAATGTCCTGCAACTGGAAGTGGGCTCAACGTGACCACTCATGTAAGTCCTTCAGCACTGTCCTAACCACTGAGCTCTGCTGCACCCCCTGGCCCTTGGCCACACATCTTCACATGGGGCGGATGACACTAGGCCACTGCAGGGTCTGGGGCAAAGCCCCTCTGCCTCTGAGCCCAGTCCTGTGACCTTGAGCAGGCCTGCTCTGGGCTTGGCGCCTCATCTGCAAGCCAGCTGGAAGTCACGGGACCCGGCATTTGGGGAGGCCTGAGCACGTGACCGCGGGAAGTGCTCAGGCCGGCCCTGGCACGTGGTCAGTGCCCCATAATGTAACCCAGGGCACCATCTTCTCTGGTGGCAGTAGTGGTAACATAGCCTAGTCTTTCATTCGCTGGTTGGGAAACTGGGGTCTGTAATGAGAGAGCCATGTTCTTGATGAGTTAGAAGAAGAAGAAATAAGAAAAATGTGAATTCTGTGCAGGCCCCAGTGGTGGGAGCTCATGTAGTTCAGCAGCTGCACCTGGGATATGCCGGCCGCCCTGACTCAGGGTGCTCGGTCCCACCCCACCGCCTCACCTGCTGCTGGGACTCTTTCCCTACCATGACGACACTGCAGGGTCATGTACGCGCAGGCCGGTGCTTCAAAGGATATAGTGCAGTCTCCACGCTCCCGCCATAGGGTGGTTTGTTATTCACTCCACCCTTTGAGCCCAGAGTACATGATCACCCAGGAATTGAACCAAATTGTCTAAATGGCTGGAGCTCCTAAAGGACGGAGCTATTTCCCAATGATCAGAAGTGGCAAACCTCCCTGGTGGTCGGCAGCCTTGGCACAAAGACTGTGTCAACATGGCCGAGCGGCCTGCTCCCTCCAGTCCTCGCCAGGCACAGCCCTCCTGCCCACTGGTTGGGGCTGGAGCAGGTAGAGTGTGACTGCTCGGCTGCTGAGAAACAGCTGGAACTTCTCCCGCTTCTCAGGATATGGTTTTCTGAAACAAAAAGGTAGAAAAAGAAATTGTCCTACTCATGTCAGTAAGCACTTCTGGGGAAAAAAGAGGCTGAGGGCCTTGAAGTCAGCGTCTCCCTCCACACAGACTGGAGCAGTCACCCTGGACGTCAGGGTGGAGGTCACAGCACTTACACGCCAACAGCCCTGGCGGTCTCCTCAGTAGAGCGACTCCAGAGGAACCTAGGGAAGTATGACTCGTCCCAAACACTGAAGCAGAGAGGAGCACGGTCTTTAAAATCTGTTCATTTTTTAAAGTGCAAATTTCAGGCTTTCGTCTTTGGAGCAATGCAGACTACTTCCAAGGCCCCCCGGCTCTTGGCTGCTAGGACAAGACCTACCGTTCCACTCCCAGCAGTAAGGCCTGGATGCACACAAAAGATCGCTGTAAACACTCAAAAATAGTCGGTGAGGCTTCTCCAAAGGAAGCTCTTCTGTCCATCTTTGTACGACACAGCCATCACTCAGTGGCTCAACTCAGTAACCATGGCACCCAGTGGAGTCAAACATTTTAATTATCATTTTAAAAATGCAATACTTATCATTTGAATGAAGCATGTCTGCACACAAATCACAAAATGGGATGATTCTGAATAGAATTTTTGTTGGTTGATTGCATAAGCAATACCTCTTGTTGCTGAAATAACATCTCAAAGGCAAAATAATGACAACACGACAATCTATGTAAATCAAGAACTGCATGTGGGTTTATTTTACATTTGAGAAAACAGTGTATTTAATTGTGTGAACCAAAATGTACTGTACAATATTAATGATAGAACATCAAAATGTATAATTAATAGTGCATTGACTACTTTGTTTTCATTTATTTATTTTTGTCTGATATACATGCATCTGGAAAGATGCAGGTGCCAGTAAAATTTCTCTATTTAAATCAAGCTGCAGGAACTAAATTTTATTCAAAAATTGTGGTTTTACATTATATACACAGATATTTAATATAAAATGACAATATAAAAAGTTAAAAGAGAAAGCATACAGCCAGAAGGTACAAAGAAAGTTGAGTAGATTAAAATGGTACGGTATGTAACATAATAGGAGTTTGTAAGCTGATGCTGGCAATTTACAAGGAAAGGACTCCAACATTTGCCCCCCCACCTTTTTTTTCATTTACAATGCAGCACACTATAGAAAGGTCAGCTTGTACCAAAGCTTACATTTGTAAATATCTATAAACCGCAGTATTTTACAGGAAAAAAGAAATAGCATTTTTACACATTTTTAAATAATAGCTTGCATACTTTTTTTTTTGCCAAAAGTGGCATTCTTCAGCATCCAGAGGGTTTGGGCATAGTGGCAACTGGGGTATTTGTTGTTGGTTTTTGTTTGTTTTAAATGTGTAAAGTGTGACTTCCTTGTCCCACGGGTCCTAGACAACCTTCTATCTTCCAACAGCTGCATGCATGTTTCCTTCACAAACCAGTTCTGCATATAAAAGCTCATTTTTTAATTATTAAATAAGTTTTGTGTCTGACACAGCTTTTGATCTGAATGAAATGCCTTTAAGCCTTTTTTTTTTCCTTTTTTTTTTTTGAGTGAAAGGCACAGAAATGCGATTACAGTCCTCAAAGGGTTAAATTTGACACTACTAGGTTCTATGACCTTTATTGTCATGGCAACTTTGTAATTTTAGGATGTCTTGTTGTCATTGTTATTTGTGTCTTTCTTTCCTGTTAAATAAATGTCTCTGAGTAGTGTGCCCCACTATTTCCTACAAAAGATAGCTTAACATCAAGAACAGATGTTGAAAATAAAGGTCAGACTTTGACTCACGGAAAAAGAAAAATAACATGCACAATCAGACAAAGAGCATATAAATATAACTACAAAATATGTGTAAGAAAAACCAAGGTCCAGACAGGCAGTTCGGCAACAAAGGAGAGGCTGATTTCGGAGGCTCAGGCCAGGCCTAGTGCAGTACGAAGAGGGCTAGTGCAATGTGCCGCGGTCCCTTGCATACCTGGGCGCTACTGTTTTTCCAGCTCTGTCACATAGATCAGGTGGTCCTCTGGGGACTTGCCGTGGGTCTTACTGAGGTGCAGTTTGACTGCGTGTTTGCTCGCGAAAGTCCGGTTACAGAGCTTACACTGGAACGTGGAGCCCAGGTCGTCCTCAGCAGCCGCCACTGGGCCCAAAGCTTTGCTCGCCAGGACTTTTGAAACATTCTGCTGTTCCTGAATCTGATTTAGTGGCAGCTTGGAAAGATCCTTCAGGCTGAAGCCTAGGTGTGTCTCTAGATGACTTATGTACGTGGAAGCAGTTCTGAACTGAGAGGCACAATCGTTGCAAAAGAAAACAGGATGCCCTGTGTCCAGGTTTTTGAGGAATTTCGTCCCCCCTGTCCTCCTCAGCTGGTACTTCACGTTGGCCAGCCAGTGGCTGATGGTGGTCATGGAGAGCCCCGTGAACTTGGAGATGTGCACGCGCTCCTGCGGGCCCAGGTCCGACATGATGTACTTCCCCTCCGGGGTCTCGCGCAGGCTGGAGGCGAACTGCGCCTGCAGGATGAGCAGGTGCTGGGGGTTCCAGTTGGACTGCCGCCCTTTCCTCTTGTGAACGGGCGACAGCTCGTCCAGCGCCTCCTCGAAGCTGCTGCCGTCGGCGTCGGACTTCTCCGACACCGTGGAGGGCGTGGAGGACTTGGGCGTCAGGCGGCCCGTGAGGTTCTTCACCATGTCCGAGATGTCCATGAGGGCGCTCTCCCGGAGCGGCGGCGAGCCCGAGTCGGCCGCGCCGCACCCCAGGGGCTTGCTTTTGGCCTTGGTCAGGTCGATGGGCTGGTCGCTGTTCTCGTAGTAGTAGCGCTCGATGGCGCCGGCGCGCGCGGCGGGGGCGGCGGGGTACACGGGCTTGTCCAGCACGCTGTTGCTCACCTTGTACAGCATGGCCAGCGGGTCCAGCGCGGGGCTCACGGGCTTGGACACCTTGCCCAGGTGCGCGTTCATGATGGACTGCAGGGCGCTCAGCGGGTTGATGAAGGGCGGCTCGGGCACGTGGTCCGTGATGATCCCCAGGCTCCCGCAGCCGTTGGTGACTTTGGCTTTGAGCGGCTCGGGGCCGTTGGGGGCGCGCGCGTCCGCCACGCCCTCCCTTCTGGCCTTGCCCGCCTCCGCCTCGGGGCCCCTCCTCTGCGGGGCTTTGCCGCCCGCGTCCTCCGCTCGCGGGAAGTCTTTGTTCTCCTTGGCCACGGGGGACACGGCCTTGGCCGGGGAGCCCCTCTCCTTGTCCGCAGGCCGCTCCTCCTTCACGCTGACCTTGCCCGTGACCTTCTCCACCAGCTCCTCCATGGCCGACACGTTGCTCCTGAGCGGCGGCGGCGTGAGGCTGCCCGGGGAGGGCAGGAGCGCGCCGTGCTCGGCGGGCAGCGGCTTCCCGCCGGCGAAGGAGGCCTGCATCTGCACGCTCTGCACGGCGGGCGGCGGCTTCGCGGCGCCGGGCAGCTGGTAGGCGGCGTGGATGCTGGGGTAGCCGCCCCAGGAGGGGGCGCCGTTCTGGGCCTTGCTGATGGCCGTGGAGACCGTGTTCTCCAGCGACTTCAGGATGTCCACCCCGCCTCTGGGGCTGTCGTCCAGGTCCTCCTCCCGGAGGTACTGATAGAGGGCGGGGGGCTCGACCTTCTCGGGGGCGTCCTCGGCCTCCTCCTTGATCTTCCTCTCCGCGTCCCCAGCCCCTGGCACCTTCTCCTTGTCCGGCTCCTTCTTCTCTTCGGCAGTGGCGGCGCCCGCTGGAGACTCAGGCTGCTTTTTGATGTGGGAGGCGGGGAGCCGGGTGTGCGTGGTGGGGGGCAAAGGTATGGACTGAATCTTCTCTTCCACCACGGGGTCCAGCACCAGCTGCTTCCCTTTCTTGGAGGCAGAGGTGGTCACTTTCAGGAAGTGGCCGGTGACCATCATGTGGGCCGTGAGCTGCTGCAAGGTGTCGTGGGAGCTGCCGCACTCCATGCACTTGAGGATCTGCGCTTTGCGGGCCTCAAACTGCCAGGTGTAACTGGCACCGTTCTGGTAGCCGTAGCGGTTGTTGGGCGTCACGTAGGGGTTGGCGGTCTTCTGATCCTTGGCTGACTCGCTCAGCACAGCTTCTGCAGCAATTCCCGCTGGCTCGGGAGAACAAGGGGACGCCAGCTCCTGAAGTGCTCGCTTTTTGGTAGAAGGGACCAGTTTGGTGATGGCTGGTACTGGCTCCTTCAGAGGCACTTTCTGGTAATGCTTTGTCTTGATCATGTGGACGCTCAGGTCTTGCAAAGACTCGAAGGAGTGGCCGCAGTACATACACTTGAGCACTTTCTGGGCGTCCTCCTTGCCTTCCATCTCCATCAGGGAGCGCTTCCGGGGCTTGGACCACCGCTTGGTCTTCTCGGAGTCCTTATCTCTGTTGTCATCACGGTAGTGCCCCGTCTCATTCATGTGCACCGTCAGCTCCACCAGGGTGTCATAGGCAGCGCTGCAGTCTTTGCACCGGAACTTGCTGGCGCCGGTGAACACTGAGCCGTACAGCTTGTTGTTCTGCCTGTAGAGCTGCACGGTGCTGAAGAGACTGGGCTCCGGGAGCAGCCCGTAGGACGACGTCTGCTGCAGCGTCTTCGCCAGGGCGGCCTGATGCCAGTCATAGCCCGAGCTGCCGCTGGACCCAGACCCGGAGCTGGGCGTGCTGGCAGTGGTGGCAGTGGTGACCGTGGACCCCGCACTACTGCTGGGGGGTGTGGGGGTGGGGGTGGAGCACTCTTTCTGGCCGACATCGTTGTTGCTGGTGGTCGAACTGGACTTCTTTAGATCCAAAGCTAAGCTGGACCAGCAGGACTCTGAGAACAGGTTTGCATACACAGCCTTGATCTGGGCCAAGCTGTCCTGGGGGTAGGAGATGCTGTCTGGACCCTGAGGATCCTCTTTGTCTTCTCTGGAGGAGGAACTTTTGAAATGGACTAGCTGGTCACTGTTTTCACTGAAAGGCGACCCGTAGCCAGCATCCTGATTCGTTGCAGTGCTGACGGGGGAGTTCTGGTAGCTGTGGGCCTCTTTGATCTCAGTTTCTTCATTGCACACATACTCGCTTTCCTGAATGTCCAGGGACAGCCCATCCTCATCCACATGCTCCTCATCTATCTCTGCTGCCTTCAGTTCTTCCTCCGGAACATAAGCTAGGAGAGAAAAATGAAACACAGTGAAGAGGAATAAATCACCTTCAAGGGCATGGCCTCCCCAGCAGTTAGAGGATCTTTAAAAAGATGTTTCTCAGCTGAGCTCCAGGCCACAAGGCTACCCCCGCTTACAGAACTACCACTCTACCATTCAACAGGGCAAATTAGGTTTCAGCCAGGACAACATCCTCTCCTAAGTGAGTGTGTTTTCAACGATGGAGCCTCATCTGAAAGGCTGGTGTCTGCCCCCTGCTTAAAGCTGTCATGTGGCCATGACAGCATGTGGCAAGGGGGCGAGCCCTGCCACCTCCTCCTTCAGGCTTTTCCTTCTGAAAGTGAGGAGCCAACCCCCCATGCCCTCCCATAGCAGGGACCTGGTTGCCAACTTGTAGAGCAAGATATCCCACAGACAGTGTTACATGGTTTCCACAAATAAAAACACTCCTCAGTGACAAGCAATAAAATTACTCTGGTCTTCCTCCAAAGAACAGATCAGAACCACCAGCCAGGCCCCTGCCTGGACCGGACGTCACCTGCATGAGGACACCAGACAGGTCTCAAAGGGCCACAGCTGTGCAAAGCAGCACTATTCACAAGAGCCGAAAAGTGCAAACAGCCCAGGTGTCCATTGATGGATGAATGGATGCACAAAATACGGGTACCCAGATAATCGAGTATTATTCAGCTTTAAAAAGGAAGGAAATTCTGACACCTGCTACCATGTGGATGAACCTGGAGCACATTATGCCAAGTAAAATACGCTATCACTAGAGGACAAGTGCTATAGGACTCCACCTACATGAGGTCCCCAGAGAAGCCAGATTCACAGGGACAGGAAGTAGAACTGCGGTTGCTGGCAGCTGATGGAGGGGACTGGGATTAGTGTTTCATGGGGACAGAGTTTCTGTGCTGGAGATGGACGGTGTGACGGCTGCATAACAACATGAATGCACGTGATGCCACTGCACCGTGTGCTTAAAATGGTCAAAATGGTAGCTTTTGTGCTATGAGTATTTTATCACAACAAAAAAAGTTTAAAATTTTTAACAAGGCCAATAATAATAGGTTACCATTGCCTTCTTGAGGCTACAACTGGCAGGGTGACTTCTTAAGCTGAGACAGCATTTTCCAGGGGAAACTACAGGACACTGACGGCTGTCACGTGAGTGAGAGGGCAGAGGGCATGCAAACCATGAGATGAAGCCTGATGTTTTTATTGCAGGACATTTTAGATGCTTTATTATGTTGCCTATCATTGTATGCGCCACCTCTTAACTTATTTGACCAATGGACTTGTAGCTGAACTCATTTTCCATCAACTACTGGGATATTGGGGGTTAAGATATTTTCCAAACAGCCCCTAGTAAAAGGCACTGACACAACCTGAGAGAGGTGTCTCATTAAATAGAATCACTCGTCATCACACTATCAGAGCTAGATCCTAAGGGAATGTGGCAAAGAGCACACATTTTCAGGAATGGTTGATGCTAAGGACACAGAACATCTTGGCTGCCCAGGGTTGGACCCCGGGGGCCGGGGCAAGTGCCATGAGTGCAAATGGAGGGCTTACAGTTCAGGTGACTGCAAGCACTTGGGGGCCCGTGCACACACAACCCCTGTGAGCACACGTGCGCACACTCACATGCATGTTCACGGTCACCGGCACAGCCTCGTTCGGCTGGACTCACCAGAAGGCCTGCACACACCCTCTCCCACACCTGAGTGGTGGCATTGAGCAACATGCTCACGTCTGCTCATGTCTGTGTCATGGTTGAATGTAGAACAGCAGTGCTCCAACCAGTCTGGGAATCACACTTCCATTCATAATGTGCCATGGGCGTGAAGAGTGGCCAGTAGTGCAAGACCTGAGGTCTTACCACAGACTTTAGTGTCTGGAAAATGCGCTCAATAACCCAATGGCCCGCCTGTAAAATGCAAAGCTTATAAAACTGAGAAATGATCACCAAGTTCATTTTGTCCATCATCATTGAGGTTGAGCATGGTCCAGGGTTCTGAGGGCTTGCAGCTCGGATCCTCAGCCCAGGGGCCCCACTGCAGAAGCACCAGCCACCTCATCACCTCTAAGCAAGCCTGGCTAAAGGGGTTGGCGTGGGCCACAGGGCCCCCTGTGGATTCTGCTGGTGACCTTGAGGGCTATGGCACAAACTGGGGAGGGCAGAGCTCCTCCACAGCGCTGTCCCCAGGCAGCCCTAGGGATACTCCCTAAGAAGCCGTGTCAGCCATCAACCGCAAAAGCCACCAGATGACCCAGCTGACCCACTTTTATGAAAGGAAGGTTTGTACCCTAGCCAGTAATTCACTCTGATGTAAAGGAATCGTGTTACCTGGACCAGTCCGGCTCAGTGAGGGCAGCCTGTCATGCTGGCTCCCCACCTGCGCATATCTGCCCGCGCTGCAGTCACCCGTCGGCTGGGCCGTCTCCCTCCTTGGGCTCAAACAAGGCCTCTCGCCATCCACCCAGAATGGGTACCCATCATTGTGTGCACTCATCTCAGCTCTGCCAACACAGGAATGGGGCACCACTGCCATGCCTCTGGGGTTCATTCAGGGTCCCCTGTCCTCACCCTTGGAAGTGGCATTTCAGGGCCAGGCATGACTTAGGTGGCATCTGCCGGCCACACTGGCCACGTCTCAGCAGAGTAGAGTGTCATCAGACCGTGCTTAGCCCATGCTCCTCCAGGGCCCGTCCCGACTGCACCGGGAAGTTCCCAGGCTGAGCTAACACCTCCTTAGGACCCCACAGCCCAGGGCAGTCTTACTGCCTGCGTGGGCGGAGCACACAGAGCAAGCCCAGCCTCCCCCACCAGAAAGCCCTCCTGAGGGGACCCCTCACTCTGCACCCAAGCCTGCATTTTCCAGGGGGTAGGGAGAGGAAGGGGCCCCCAGCATCCCACTCTCTGGAGCTCAAAGCCCAGGAGGAGCACAGCAGGCTAAGTAGGCAGCTGGCCAGGGCCTGGAGGGCAGGACATCAGGAAGGAAAGCGCCGAGGCTCCTGGCCCCCCTCCTACCGTCCCCATGGGGACACGGCCGCACCTCCTCCCGCCCAACCCCACTCCCAGGAGTGGCTGTGTTGACCCCACTGTCTACTGGCCGGCAAGCCAGCGTCCCAGGCAGCCCTTCTCCCCTTTCGCGCATTTACACTGCAGCCTCTTCTGGCGTCTTCCCCGAGCCCTCTGGCGCTTGACTCCAGCCTCGGACCCATGTCCAGCCCTGCACATGATAGCCACAGGCCTGTGCTCCCCACCCTGTGAAGGCTGGGCTCAGGGATCCTCTCAGCGGGTTTTCAGGACCTGCCCCATGTCTGGCACACAGGAGGGCTCCAAGTGGCCTGAAATGCACTTACAATGTAGGTGACCCACAGGCACTACCATGCATCTTATGTGTGAACAAATGAGGCCCTCCTGACCTCCCCAACTTCCCCAATAGATTTAGAATCTCCTAACTCGCTGAGTCACCCCTAAACATATTGTCCATGCCAGGAAAACAGAGTTATCCTCAATGCTTCCTCGTTCTTAAGCCCTATACCCAGCATTGCCCCCTGCCCATGACAATTTGTACCCTCAGCACCTTACCGGACATGGCAATGGCCTTCCAGCTGGGCCCCTGCTGTGGTCTCCCGGAAGCTGGATCTGAATGTCTGCTACCATATCCCCCTGCGGACCACTCCCTTCGTGTCACATGTCCAGCCCTCAGGGCGACCTGGCCCCAACCTCCCCACCTTCTCTGCCTGGTGAATGACGCTTGTCCTTAGGGGAGGCTCAGATGTCATCTCCTTGATGATGACTCCTACTCCCTCACAGAGTTCACCATTCCCTACAGGATTAGGAGCTGTTTACCCATCTGTGCTCTCAGTCAACCTGCCAACTCTCCCTCAACTCCCCTTGCTGAGCACCGCCCCAAGCTGCCCTGGCTGGGCCTTTGCACTTTATCACTTTGTCTTCATGATCTGATCCTTCAAGGCAGCATCACTGAAATGGCTGTTAGGCATATAAGAAACTGAGCCTTGGAGAAGTGGACTGACTTCCCCAAGGGTGCACAGTGGACACAGGATTTGAATCAGGGTAAACAGCCTCCCAGTCAGAGGTCTTTCCCTGTTGCCATCAGGACTCAGTTGCTTCCCTTTGTTAACATGTCAATGCCAACGAACACGTTGTCCTGTAAATGCCACTGAATGAATGAATGGCCCAAAGTAATTCTACACCAAGTATTTAGAACAACTCTTATGTGCCAGTCATGGTGTTACAAATGAGAGACTCTCAACAAAAGGAGAAAAACATTTAAATGTTGACATCTTTTGGCCCAATAATTTTATTTTTGGAAGTATAGCAGAAGAAGATGCTATGAAATATTTAAAAAAAAGCTTTTTGCACAAAGATGTCCTTTAGTGTATTTCTCCCTATAACATCTGCCAGTCTAAATTTTCAACAAAATGCGTTAGTAAGGTGATTTGTAGTTTATTCCTATGATGCAATATTATTCAAGCATTAAAAAGTGTGGTTTAATACCTGGAGAGGGTCATTAAATGAAAAAAGCAGAAGACAAAACTGTGTACACAGTACAAAGGAAAAATCCTTTTACAAGAATTTCAATCGTGTTTCTTTTCCTAGATAATGACTATATGGGTTTGTTGAGTGAAGTGGTTCTTGATAAATATCTCTATTTTCAAAATCTTCCAAGTTTTCAGTTCAGCAAACATGGATTAGCCATTTCACATGGTTCTGGAATTAAATGGCTGGCAGCGAAACTTCAGTGAGCACCTGGCCGCTCTGAGCCCGGCCCTGGGGACCCTGGGCACCCAGGAGCCTGGGAAGGGCAGGGCGCAGCCTGGGGGCGGGAGTGTGGGACGGGCTCTGCTGATCCACCACTTTGATTTTCTAAGAAATGTGTAAGAGTAAAGGGGGGCAAGAACAATGAGGGTGCGTGGTATTCGGGCTCCTGTAGGGGGATTTCAGTCGGCGGGAGGGTCTCTTAGCACTGCCCCCGAGCCTGCTCTCCGCCCCTTTCCTTGAGGGGCGACTGAGTCCCTCAGACAGGAAGCAGGTGGCGGGGCCTCCCGGCCCCCAGTTCCGTGGCCACCTGCTGGATGCCTCCAGCCTCGACTACATGGGAGCTGTCTTTTCCCAGCTTCAGGATTTCTACTCTTCCCATGCACCCTGCCAGTTTACTGGTCTTCATAATTGATATTTCTTGGCTAGTTCACTCTTCTAGCATGCTCTTTTAGCTCGGTATCTATTTTTTAGATGAGCTAACTTTCAACCCAGATTTATAAGGAGCATGAGGATGTGCAGACCTGGGGGTGGCTGGGGGGTGGCTGGGGGGCGGCTGGGGGCCGGCTACCCTGAGCCTGAACCACTGGCCACCCTTCCGGCGCCTCTGAGTTGCCGAGGGGCAGGTAGGGTTAGCTTCTGAAGGACACACGCTCCTGCACAAGCACAGCCGTCCCCACTCCCTGCTGCCCTTGCTGGTGGCCCCTAGCCCAAGGAAGGTTCCAGATGGATTCTGCGAGGGCTCAGGCAGCCTGAGCTTATCCTTGTGACCTCCTCTGAGAACCGTCACGACTGGCTGGCTTCCCAGCCCACAGCACCAACAGCATCAGGTCCTGGGCGCCACCGCTGAGCTTGCTCACAGCCGCTTGCACCCAGCACTCGACCCCCAGGCTCCCACTTCCATCCTGCTGACTGCTGGGCGGCTGGCAGACCGCCCTGTGGCTCCCCAGGGTCACGGGCAGGCTCCCGCCCACCCTTGCATTGCTCCAGACCAGCCTTTAAAAGCAGGGTCCAGCTCCCAGACCACTTTCAACAGCTCCCACCTTTCAAAGCAAGGTCAGGCCAAGGGCACCCGCATGCCAGGTCCAGACCCCTAAGAAGGATCTAGAACCTACTGGGGTTCATTTTAAGAGTCTGGATCAGGGGAGGGTGAGAAGAGTGTCTCCAAGGACAAGGCCTGTGTAAGGGAAATTCTCAGGCTGCCTCCATGGGGCCTGGAAACAAGGCCAGCCGGACGTGGCTTCAGTACCAGGCAGCGAGGGGCCCTTTGGTCTGCCGGCCATCTGTATCAGGGACGGATGGGCCAGACAACCTTTAGAGCAAGGCCCCGGGGCCACATCTGCCACACGGCAGGTGCAGGGGTGACCAGAGGTAAGGGGTGCCCGGGCAGTCTGAACCTAGAGGCCAGGGTGGACAGGGGAGGCTAACACCCCCTTCTGCTCGTAGGGTCCAGGCTCATGGGGCCGTTGGTGTGGCTCCTACTGCAGGATAGACCCCATCATTACCGGGCATGAGGATGGGCGGTCGGAAGGGACAGGCTGACAGGGCCCCGGGAAGGAGCCCCAGCCAGTCACCTGCAGACAGCGTGACCCCCACTCACTCACTCGGCCCCCAGAGTGTGACCCTGCCTCCGCTACTGTCTTCAGAGGTTGCAGGAAGAATTCACAGACTGGGCAGCGCTCACCGCCCTCACGGAGCCCGACTGCGCTCGCCGCCTCTCCTCCTCCTCACGCCCCACGGGTGCTCAAAAGGAGCCAGATGCACGCGAGGGGACGTCCTCCTACGGCCACAAGGAGGCAGCCTGTTAGCCTCACGCCTCGAAAGCTCCCGCTAACCTGGGGCAAAGTGAGGCCGCGGGCCTAGGAAAGCCATCGCTTGCCTGCCTGGCCCCTGTTGCCGTGGGGCCGGCGCACCCAACGACCAGACTCGAAGCGCGGCCGACGGCTTCTCCAGGAAGCTAGGGCTTCAGCTCCTACATCGTCCAGGCCCGTCTGCCCACCTCGCAGCGCCCTGACAGCCACAGGCTCTGCCAGGGAGCCCAGCCCCAGCAAAGGGGCAGCGGGGCTCGCGCAGGGCAGTGGCCAAGCCCCTGGCTGGGGGCGCTTCCCAGGGCCCAGTGTGGGGGCCGGGGGGCCCTGGAAATAAGTGACAAGTAGAAATAAGTGACAAGAATCAGGTTGGGAAACTTGATCTAAGCTCTCTTTTCCTCATTAGTACACACAATTGAGAGTTGGTTATGAATGAGGAAATGGAAATTTAAAAATGATAAATATAAAGCACAGGCCTTTGGTCCCTGCTTGGTTACTGGCTTACAGTAAATACCAAACTTTGCTATTGTATTGCCACCTGGTGAAACTATACAATCATACCAAATTACATGTTCATCTACATCAAACTAGGTTTTACACTGGCAAATGTGAAATCCATGAACAGATGGCCTTTATATCAAAATACATTTACTCCGAGGGGCCAATTCACAAAAGGGCCTTCCACACACCTAAGTGATAAATGTACAGCTGCAATTCATTGTAGAATCTTGCAAAACACACTTTCTTCCAAATTTATAACTGATCACTTGTAAAGTAACTTCACCTCTGTTACAGAGAGAGCAGGTGGTTTTGATGAAAGTTAGAATATACTGGGAAATAAAAAATGCAGAGAAAGCAGATATAGGTAGAGCTTGTTCCTTCCTACTCTGAAAAGGATATTAAAATACAAGCAAGATATATGTTAATTAACAGACGTAAGTTCTGACTTTTTTTGCAGGAAGGTTGACATTCTGCCAGGCAAAGTCAAAAGGCCACTTCTGCCGTAATGTAAACAAGAATGTTTCTATCACTTTGGAAAATTGTTGCTTGATACCCATCACTCACGTACTGGTTTGCTAAACCATCTGATTTATAATGAAATTATTTCTTTACTTAAAACCCAATAGAATTTTTAAGAATTGCAGGCTCTGAATAGAATGCCCTATGGTTTTTACCCAAGTCTAATTTCATTAGGAACCCACAGATAACTTCCCTAAAATAAATACAATTTCTTCTGGTCTTCACGACTCCGGAATTCAATTTCCAGTGAGGTGAGGAGTAAGAACCCCATCCTGAGGTGCCCCCCAGCCGCCCAGCGAGCACGTCAGGTACTCAGCACACGTCTGGAGCTCGCTGCGTGTTGGGCAGTGACACCGAGCAGGGGGGCTAGCACAGGTGAGAGCTTACACCACCATGGAAAGACCAAAACCTTTCTTTGCTTTCTGACAATGTCAGGGAGCAGAAGAAGGGAGAAAATGCCTATGAGACTCTTGAGAAAATTAAAAGACAAGTTAAAATGAAGTGAGAAGAACAAAAAGGGAACAACCCCTTCGTGAAGCTGAGAAAGTACGCAGGCACCTCACCGCCCCAGACTGTGTTCACATGCAGTGTGCAAAGGTTCTCAGCGCCCACAAGTCAAAGAGCCAGCCATGCCCAAGACGCGCGTGGCCAGCGCCAAGCACAGGGAAACATGTGCTTTCAGCTCTGACTTCTCCCCATGATAAAAGCCAGCCTGGGCCAGTGTGAGCAGCCTGGTTCTACAGGGCCGGTACTAGCAAACCAGGCGCAAAACACCAGGTTCCAGCTTGCTGTTATCTGACCACCAAAACTAGGAAGACTTCTATCAGGTGGAGTAAGGCATCCTGATGGATGACACTGGAAATCCAGAGAGGAGGGTTGTGCGTGAACTATATCATCAAATGACTGAAACAAGTAGAAAGAAACATTCCACGGGCTACACGCCTAATCACACCCCGAGTGCGGGCCACACACAGGAGCCTTCACAAGGGGCCGCAGCGAGTTTCTCCTAATCCAGCTTAGACCACGCCCATGTGGTGCCTGCAGTCCCCTAGCATGACGCTGTTACACAGTGAGCTAAGAGTCTCAGAATGTAAACAAGAGAGAAAGAGATCTTTCAAGTGTCCAAGCCTCACATGGCTTGTGTCTCACAAATGAATTTCCATTTTCAAATCCAGTAGCTTATTCTCCTAAACACACAGGATAAAAGAAGAGAAGCAGGGATGCCCCCTCTCTGGGAACTGGACGTGGCTGTCAGCGAGGGCAGGGGATGCAGATCTACAGGGATTGACAAGAGACCCGCTTGTAACACAAAGTTAGGACACTTTATGTTTAGACGTGCTATGGTTGGATATAAATTACAAGCCAATAGTACACCCATGAGCTATAATATCCTACACAATTATTTCTACCTTTGATTGGAAGGTTCACGTAAATCACACAGCACTGGACTTTACTGCAATTCCCTTAAGAACAATAGTGGTGTCTGAGACAGTTATATCCACCCTTTCATGACAGAAAATTTCATTCTCTTATCTTAATTAGGTTTATTTTTACTGTTTTCAGTGAATCCTCTTTCACTGCTTTCCTAGATACTTTTTAAAAACTTTTACCTAGGCAGAGGAGAAAGAGATGCAGAAAACTCGCCAGTTTAGTAATTATTTGTCATGATCTTTTGTTTTCATTGCAAGCTAGAATTCTTTAAAAATTCAAATGGGTAAAAATGTCCTCAAATGTAGTATGTGTAGAAACTTCCATTTCTAGCAATGAGTCTTTGAGAACAACGTACTTCACAAGGTGAATGAATACAAGTTTTTAGCCTAAAAGACTTTGAGGAGAGCAGCTACTGAATCACAGAGAAGAGAGTCAACTCATGCCACTGTCACCCTAAATGTCAGCTCCCCCTGCCATCACCCGCCCGCCCCCCAGAAACCTGATGAATGAGGAAGCGGGGGAAATGTAACTGCAGGATACAATTCTCCTTTTACAAGTACTGTTAGAAATAAATGACATTTCTTCCCATCAAATAAAACAAAGACTCCAAGTCATCATTTCTGCTATTTCTTTTTGTGTCAAAACAGCATTGCCCTGCCTCCCCGTGCCCTTCTGAAGCCTCCCAGGCAGTGCGCCGTGACATGGGGAGCACACAATGTGGCCTGCTCTCAGCAGGAGAGCGTGCAGAGCAGCCACACAGACGGCCAGGAGGCCATGGAACAAGCACCCCCAAATGGGAATGAGGTGACCATATCTCATGGCTAGACTCCACTTTTTTTCTTTTTAATTAAATCTTGTTAATATTTTTTGTCATAAAATGTGCCTTCTGGATGCTAGTGTGTCCCTAAAGATGTGCTGTCATCTTGCATGACACAAAATTCTGTGCATTCTAATGCAAGTGGCCATAAGGCAATGTATATGGTCCCTGTTAGAGTTTAATGTGGCACCAGCAATGTGTGCCCTGATGCTTCACAATGTGAAGACATACATGTTGTGTGAAAAAATATTTTCATCTCTAATTGTAATTATATGATGAGGCCCAGACATCTTATCTTCAGCAAATCAGATAAAAATTTTATTTCTCAAATCACAGCCTAATATATATATTTTTTAATCCTTGTTTCTTTAAGGAAAACAAGATTTACTGTATGCAACAGTCATTTTAATGGTGGGAAGTCGGGAACAAGACAAGGATGCCCACTCTCCCCACTTTTATTCAACATAGTTCTGGAGGTCCTAGCCACAGCAATCAGACAACACAAAGAAATAAAGGGCATCCATATTGGCAAGGAAGAAGTTAAACTGTCCCTGTTTGCAGATGACATGATATTGTACATAAAAACCCCTAAAGAATCCATTCCAAAACTACTAGATCTAATATCTGAATTCAGCAAAGTTTCAAGATACAAAATTAATACACAGAAATCTGTTGCATTCCTATAAACTAACAATGAACTAGCAGAAAGAGAAATCAGGAAAACAACTCCATTCACAATTGCATCAAAAAGAATAAAATACCTAGGAATAAACCTAACCAAGGAAGTGAAAGACCTATACTCTGAAAACTACAAGACACTCATGAGAGAAATTAAAGAAGATACCAATAAATGGAAACACATCCTGTGCTCATGGCTTGGAAGAATTAATATTGTCAAAATGGCCATCCTGCATCCTGCCTAAAGCAATCTACAGAGTCAGTGCAATCCCTATCAAAATACCAACAGCATTCTTCAACGAACTAGAGAAAATCATTCTAAAATTCATGTGGAATGACAAAAGATCCCAGATAGCCAAAGCAATCCTGAGAACAAAGAATAAAGCAGGGGGAATTAAGCTCCCCAACTTCAAGCTCTACTAAAAAGCCACAGTAATCAAGACAATTTGGTACTGGCACAAGAACAGAACCATAGACCAATGGAACAGACTAGAGAGCCCAGATACAAACCCAAGCATATATGGTCAATTAATATACAATAAGGAGCCATGGATATACAATGGGGAAATGACAGCCTCTTCAAAACCGGTGTTGGCAAAACTGGACAGCTACATGCAAGAGAATGAAACTGGCTTAGTGTCTAACCCCGTACACAAAAGTAAACTCAAAATGGATCAAAGACGTGAATGTAAGTCATGAAACCATAAAACTCTTAGAAGAAAACATAAGCAAAAATCTCTTGAATATAAACATGAGTAACTTTTTCCTGAATGCATCTCCTCAGGCAAGGGAAACAAAATAAAAAATGAACAAATGGGACTACATCATGCTAAAAAACTTCTGTACAGCAAAGGATACCATCAGCAGAACAAAAAGGCATCCTACAGTATGGGAGAATATATTTGTAAATCACATATCTGACAAGGGGTTAACTTCCAAAATATATAAAGACCTCAACATGCCTCAACACCCAAAAAAGCAAATAACCCTATTAAAAAATGGACGGAGGATATGAACAGACACTTCTGCAAAGAAAAAATTAAGATGGCCAACAGGCACATGAGAAGATGATCCTCATGGCTTATTATCAGGCAAATGTAAATTAAAACCACAATGAGATATCACCTCACACCAGTTAGGATGGCCAACATAGAAAAGACTAGAAACAACAAATGCTGGCGAGGATGTGGAGAAAGGAGAACCCTCCTATACTGCTGGTGGGAATGTACACTAGTTCAACCATTGTGGAAAGCAGTATGGAGGTTGCTCAAAAAACTAAAATTAGAAATACCATTTGGCCCAGGAATTCCATTCCTAGCAATTTACCCCAAGAATGCAGGATCCCAGTTTCAAAAAGACATATGCACCCCTATGTTTATCACAGCACTATTTATAATAACCAAGAAATGGAAGCAACCTAAGTGTCCATATCAGTAGATGAATGGATAAAGAAGATGTGGTACATATACACAATGAATACTATTCAGCCATAAGAAGAAAACAAATCCTACCATTTGCAACAACATGGGTGGAGCTAGAGGGTATTATGCTCAGTGAAATAAGCCAGGTGGAGAAAGACAAGTACCAAATGATTTCACTCCTCTGTGGAGCATAAGAACAAAGCAAAATCTGAAGGAACAAAACAGCAGCAGAATCACAGAATCCAGGAAAGGACTAACAGTTACCAAAGGGAAAGGGACTGGGGAGGGTGGGTGGGAAGGGAGGGAAAGTGGAATAAGGGGCGTTACGATTCACACTCATAACATAGGGGGAGGGTACGGGGCAGGCAGCATAGCACAGAGAGGACAAGTAGTGACTCTGTAGCATCTTGCTAAGCTGATGGACAGTGACTGTAATGGGGTATGTGGTAGGGACTTGATAATCGGGGGAATCTAGTAACCACAATGTTGCTCATGTGATTATATATTAATGATACCAAAATAAAAAAAAATAAAACATAAAAAAAAAGAATGGTGGGAAGTGACATCTGTATTTGGTTTTTAATGGCTGAATGTAGTAAAGTTCTGAATCTCCTTGAGTCTTAATAATGCTGGCTCTGAGCAAGTTGGTTTGTATTCTCCTGAAAACTGCATCTTAACCTGCACCCCAATTATGCCAGCAGAACCCCACACCTCCCTATCAGTGCTCCTCAGATAGATGAACACGGGTGAGGGTGCCTTGCTGAGGGAGCTGAAGCGGCCATAGAGGAAAGGCTTTCCCCTGAGCATGACTTGCTTCTACGAGTCAGCTTTAAATCTGTGCTCCAAAACCTAGCAGATGCCAACATTTACTCAAAATACCCTCGCACATGCGGTAACACGCCTGTGTTGTATCTGTATCTACTTGATTACAAAAGAGTCAGATGCAAAGTGAAAGATGGGATCTTTCAATAGAAGATGCTCTGCTTTTGCCTCAAATTTACATATTTGGAATCATTCAGATATCGGCTTTTCATGTGCTACGCTAGCTGACTAAATGTTTCCATTTCTGACTCACTGGGGTTTTAGGGAATACCACGTAGACAGGAGAAAGGCGGTGATACTGCAAAATGCAATGTGAATACAGCATGTTCATGGGGGAAGATGTTGAACAATCCACATTAACACACTTGGATTTACAAAGACGTTACAGCACGCTTGGCACCAGAGAATTTCTCTTGATGGGAGACCTGGTAATTTTCCTTAGAAGGAGAGTAACCCGTATAGGATATATAGTGAACAGGAACTGAGTTCCAATTTTTAAAAAATGTTGAATAGCACTGGCAACTCGGATGAAATGGCTTTTCTTCACATGTACAGCTAAGGAAGGGAAGTGACTCTAGGCAAAGAGAAGGCCATTCTGAAAGTGGGCAACCTCTGATTCCAGGGAAATGAAAACGCCCGGTTCTGCCCCCTCCTGTTACGTCTCAGGACAGAGCTCTAGGAGACCTGTTCCCGAGGCCACGCCGGGGTTTCAGCAGCTGCAGACAGGCCGAGCTGGCAGCCCATTAGAGAGAAGAGTCCTGGCCCCTCGTCCCCGTATCCTGCCTCTGACTGAGAAGGGCCGGTGATCAGCAGAGGTCTGCGGTGGGAGACCAAGGTGCCTGCCAGACCCACAGTTCTGCTGCCATTCTCATCTCTGAGATTTACTCCTCTTCTTCTATCTGATAAACTATACATCCAAGCATTCTCATTAGGGCCTCCCATCACCAAAGGGAGGGGAGATGAATCGGCCCAGGCCCCTCCCTGCTCTGCTCTGCTCTGCTCTGTCGAGATGATTTCATTGAAATGTTCATTTTCATCCCTGCTGGCAACATTAGAATGGAAGTATTTAACCTGTTTCCATTATGTATACAAATTACCATTATGGGACAGGACAGATGTTAGAACCACGCCGCGGAGCTGACTTCCATACATTCTCTAAGGAAGCGGGAGGAGAGGGTGGTGTGCTAGATCATATCACCTGGCTCAGTACTGCTCTGTTACCAGATTCATTAACTTTGCACGCCAGCGTTTCATGGTCTTTCTTCATGAAATTCCCAGGTTAGTCGGGCTCATTTAATCGGAGAAGGAAACCTTCGTCAGTGGTAATGTTTTGATCAGGTGCACTAAGGGCTGGGGAGGAGGTGAGGGCGGGGGCAGGAAATGAGACGGAGAGAGGAAACAACCTTGTCGAAAATGTTACCTTTCTGAGGTGCGTGATGAAAGAGAAGTCAGTGAGAGATGCTGGTACTCAAAGATGGCTGTCACTTCAGATAGACACTGGCACAGCTCACCCAGACAGGTGACACTTTGGTGGAGCAAAATCCTGCTGCATTATTGAGCACACGGAGATGGGGCTCAGGCACACTGCAGCCCAGGATGCCTGGGGCGCTGGCAGAAGGGAATTCGGCAGGTGAATGGGCCCCCCTCCTCATCTGCATCCCTAGTGAGGTTGCAGGTACATCCCGGGTAGAAGGACGGAGGAGGTGCTGCAGTC